>NW_020185318.1:216585-319085 GCF_003031525.2 Neophocaena asiaeorientalis asiaeorientalis
CCTTCTGTTTTTTTTTTTTTTTTTTTTTTTTTTTTTTTTGCGATATGCGGGCATCTCACTGTTGCGGCCTCTACCGTTGCAGAGCATAGGCTCCAGATGCGCAGGCTCAGCGGTCATGTCTCATGGGCCCAGCCGCTCCGTGGCATGTGGGATCTTCCCTGACTGGGGCACAAACCCATGTCCCCTGCATCGGCAGGTGGACTCTCAACCACTGCGCCACCAGGGAAGCGTGCTTCTGTAGTTTTGACAAGTCACTGCCAGGTTGAGAACTCCAGCGATAATGCTCATGCCTATTTGATTACAGGGCACAGCTCAAGCTAGAGATTGTCACCTTGATATATCTCTGTGACCAAAACAAGGCCCAGTATGTAGGAACTTAGTAAGCCACTTCCCAGGATGACTAGGAAGAGGATGCCTATTTCAGGTTTGGTGGTGTTATAGTATTGTTTAACCTCTGTGGGCTGCTGTGGTCCAACAAGTCTCACAGGGCCATGTTTTCGTATCTTTATTGCAGTGTTTCTCTTAATACCATTTCATTTCTAATAATTGATATTCTTTATTTTTAACTGAAGTATAATTGACATACAGTAATATATTAGTTTCAGGTGTACAACACAGTGATTCAACATTTATATACATCAGGAATTAATCAACATTGTAAGCCTAGTAACCATCTGTCACCATACAAAGTTATTACAGTATTATTGACTATATTTCCTATGCTGTACGATACATCCCGTAACTTATTCATTTTATAACTAGAAGTTTGTACCTCTTAATCCCCTTCACTTACGTCACACAATTCCCCCACCCCCAGCGACCACCAGTTTGTTCTTTGTATCTGTGAGTCTGTTTCTGCTTTGCTTTATTTTTTGGATTCCCAGTATTAGTGAAATCATATGGTTTTTGTCTTTGTCTGACTTATTTTACATAGCATAATACACTCTAGGTTTATCCATGTTTTTACAAATGGCAAGATTTAATTCTCTTTTATGTCTGAGTAATAATTCAATTATATATGTATTTTTTCAATTACAAATACAATTTTATTTAATTCTTCTGTCAAACTGAGTTGTGTGTGTATGTGTATGTGTACCTGTCACATTTTTATCCAGTCATCTATTGATAGACACTTAGGTTGTTTCCATATCTCAGCTACTGTAAGTAATGCTGCAATAAACATAGGGGTACATATATCTTTTCAAGTTAGTGTTTTTGTTTTCTTCAGTTAACTATCCAGAAGCGGAATTGCTGGATTGTATGGTAGTTCTCTTTTTAAGTTTTGGGGGAATCTCCATACTGTTTTCCATAGTGGCTGCACCAGTTTACATTCCCACCAACAGCACATGAGGGTAAGACCTGAAACCATAAAACTCCTAGAAGAAATCATAGGCAATACACTTATTGACATTGGCCTTAGCAGTAATTTTGGATCTGCCTCCTCAGGCAAGGGCAACAAAAGCAAAAATAAACAAATGGGACTACATCAAACTAAAAAGCTTTTGCACAGAAAAGGAAACCATTAACAAGAAAAGCAACCTACTGAGGGGGAGAAGATATTTGCAAATGATACATTTGGTAAAGGGTTAATATCCAAAATATATTAAAAACTCACACAACTCAGTATAAATAAAACAATCTGATTAATGTGTAGAGGACCCGAATATACGTTTTTCCAAGGAAGACATATGCATGGCTAATAGATACGTGAAAAGATGCTCAACATCACTAATCATCAGGGAAATGCAAATCACAACCACAGTGAGATATCACCTCATACTGGTCAGAATGACTATTTTCAAAAAGACAACAAAAAACAAGTGTTAGTAAAGATATGGAGAAAAGGGAACCCTAAGTCTTGGTATTCTTTCCCTTTCTTTGCTTCTAGGGAGCACCCTCTGGCTTTGGAAATCGGCAAAAAGAAAAATAAAACGTAATGCAGCCATCCCAGTCCTAGCTGAACAACATGTTACTGTTTATTTGTCTATTGGTTGTGAGGTTTGCATTCTGACAAGGCTTGACCTTTGGAGAAGCAGACTTCTCTTGGGTTGCTCCTCTGGTAAATTTTTATCTCCCAGGTGTTTTGAAAGCCATTTACCTGAGCTAATGATTGGCCACATAAACAGGTCAGTTCTTCACTGACTTATTCTCATCTGAACATTCTATGGAATTCTGTTTGGCGTGAACAGAATCACCTATGCATTTGGAGGCTCTTTTCCCAACAAATTTCTACAGTACAGGACTTACACATCATTTGCAACACGTCCCAATGAAATGTAGTCTCTCAAGATGTTTCCCAATGTTGGCACAAAATGATAGGAAATTTTAAAACAAAGCTGTCTTAGAGTTTTTTGTTAGCTAGATAGACTCCCATGTGTTAATTTAATTGTCAGTATTTCTTTCATTTTCCATTTTATTGAACCACTGTTTATATAGCTATAGGTAACATTTATTGAACAATTAAAGTGAAACAGACATTGTGTTAAATGCTTTTCATTCATTATCTTTAAAATACCCTCAGCACATTATTAGCACCATTTTACAGATGAAGGAATTGAGGCTCAGAGTGTTTAAGAGACTCTCCTAAAGGTCTACAGCTAGTAATATGGAAGCTGAGATTCAGAATCAGCCTGACTCTAGAGCAGTTTTTTTTAAATGATTCACTGATATTACTTAGGATATAAGCTAAAGTATTATAACAAAGAGACCCAAAAATACAGTGGTTTAAATGATATAGAAATATCTTTCTCTTTGTGTTTTTGGAGATAAGGCACCTCTGCTCTATGGGATAACTTAGAGACCCAGATTCCTCCCATCTTATGACTCCATCGTGAGCTAGGAATGCCCCCCATCTGCGTAGTCACACCTGGATCACTGTTGCATCTGAATTCCAGCCCGTGGGAAGGAGGAGAGGGTGTATAGGTCAAGTATTGTCATATCTAAGGATGTGAACCAGAAGATGCATACATGACTTTTGCTTATATCCTTTTAGCTACTCACACAGCAGTACCTAGTTGTAAGGGGCACTGGGAAATACGTCCCTAACTAGGTAGACATCTGTCTGTCCAGAACTGGAGAGGGGTTATATTACTAAAATGAAGAAGGAAAGAAAAAATTTCAAGGGGCAACCAGGAGTCTGCCACAGCACTACAATGACTGGTGTTATTCATCATCGCCTTCCAAGTCAGGTAGATGGTGCCAATAGGAGATTATCTTCTGTAGCAGAGAGAACAGCCTGAAGTCAGATATCCTGAATATTGTAGGTATAAGGTTCAAGGATGGGGAGCTTTATATAGCACTGTGTTGACTTGCATATTCATGCTAATAGTCACTGGTTTTTATAACCCTTCTTGAGAGGTTCAGGTTAGGGGACATTGATTATTTTAGTATTTATATGGTAGCCAAAGTTTTGCTCTGTCTTTAGTAATTTTTCAGTTGTTTCTCTATTATAATGTGGACAACCTGAATCATCAATTTAATCTCTTTCTTTAGACTCTTATTCTTATAAACATGTATTAGCTCCACATTTTTTTTCTTTTTGCTGAGCATCTTGCTCAGTTGGAAAGGAGAACTTTGGCTCCTGGAATATTGGTAATGCTTTTGATAAGATCATTCTCGATGTACTCATTTCTGTACTCAATGTGTGTAAGTGTACAGGCTAGCAATTGCTAAGGTAAAGGATCAGGAATAGGTTCCATGGATTTATAGAAGCCCTGTTTGAGTCCCACATGTGAATGGTATATGGACGCCTTCCCATAGTAGCCACTGAGGTTATGGATTCACAGATGACAGTTCATCTCACAGAAGAGTATGTGATAAAGAGATTGCTAGGAGGAGGAGGAGCTCTTCTGGGCTTCCTTGAGGAAAATTTCACTCTGGGAATGAAAATTTCCTCCACAGCTTGGTGCAAGTGCAAATACTTCTTCAAGAGAATTTTAAAAAGCCATACAGGAAGTGTGGATTATATAGGAAAACAGAGAAAATTAACATAGAAGTAGTAGAAAATGTTTCGCTGTGTGAATTCTCATTTGAGTGTTAATGTGAATGGGTGGGCAGGTAGATGAGTTATAGAATCTGATATGAGGAGAAATGTGGAGTTAATAGATTTGGCAGGTACCCCTCTTGTTTTCCAGAACTTTCTATATCTTCTTCAAATTCAGTGAGAAGTTGTTTCTCTGGAAATAGATTGCTGAAAGTGACCAGTCATTAGATGGAGAAGCCAACCTAGTTGTCCAGGTTTATATCTATAAACCAAAGTCAACTGACTTTTTTCTTTGCCCAAAGGGACCAGAAGGTATTCTGCTTACATGCTTCTCCATCCATATCAGGATTAATTTTTATTTATCACATTATAGCTTAAATGTCAAGGCTGCCTGTTTAATTGGCAATGATCCCTATTGAACTTTTCACTTATGCTGAAACTGTGGCCTGCTGGTGGCTGTTTTTATGAGCTATTTGGTATTTTATTCTGGCTTAAATCTGTTTTTATTGTCAGAAGATGCATTATCTCTACCAGAATTTCTACTGCTAAATGTACAGGTTATCTCCACTATGACAGCTCTGTATCTTCAGTGTCAGATACACTGCTCCCAAGTCATACTAGATTTACACATTCTATTATACTTCTATTGAACAGCTCTTAATCTGCTCTGAGGAAAATATGCTACAACCAGCAAATTTTATCCCCTTGCATTTAATAGGAACATTTCTTGGCAAGTGTAGACAATTGTATTGAGAAACATTCCAACTATATCTGGCCAGTTTTGAGAAAAGATTTTAACTGGTTAACCCTGTAAGGGTCAAACTCTGGTTGATACTGTAATATTACCATAATACCTAAGTTCTAACACTATTCTACTTACTGATTTGCTCCTTCCTCTAACTGACAGTGATTCCTAGGAACATTGCCTCATATAATCTCTGTTGTAGTTACTGGAAGGTAGATTTTATTTACAATGGAATTTCATGCTGAAATTGGGTGATGAGATACAAAATTACTTCCTAGCATAACTTTACTGCATAATCTTATATTGATTATATTTCAAAGGATGTGTTTTCAGTTGTGGTACTCTTGGATTCATGCAGTAGTGGGCTATATTACCATGGGGTTGTTCAGAATTTAGTGAATGATTTTATCTCTAGAGAGACATATTTGAAATTAAGAAGGTAGAGAGCAGTGTTTTCTTCTGTAGCTTGCATTCTGAGGTAGGTAACGTCAGATAGTAACACCAATTCATTGTTCTCATTGCTGCTTCTCTTCTAAGGCAGTATGAATGTGAAGTAACAAGGTATGAGGACAGAGACTGTTGCTAGTCTACTCGTTTGTACAAAGGGGATAATAGTAATGCCTGCCTTGTAGAGTTGTGGTGATGATAAAATGAATATAAAGATTGTAAAACAAGTTTAAAATGTGGTTAATGAGGGACTTCCCTGTGGTCCAGTGGCTAAGTCGCTGCACTTCCACTGCAGGGGACATGGGTTCGATCCCTGGTCGGGGAACTAAGATCCCACGTGCTGAAAAAAAAAAGTGCTTAATGATAGTGGAAGCCTCTGAGGAGAAAGTACACTCTAGCTAACTATGGATTATCCACACATCACCCTTCCTGTATTTTCTGATTTTTCCTTCTCTCCTCTCCTCTTCTCTCCTCCCTTCCCCTTTCCTCCACTGCCCCCTTCCACCTCCATCCTCTCCCTCACCCTCTTGCTCTCTCTTGCTCTCCTTGTCTTCCTCTCATTCTCTCCCTCTTTCTCTCCTCTGTCCTCTGGATACTGTCTTTTCCCTTTTAGTACATGTGCTGGGGCATTAACTCTTCTCATCTTATTCTGGAGTTATCTAGTACTTCTTTTATGTCTTCTTTGACATCTTTATCCAGTGGACATCTCTAAAAATTTAGAACTGTGCTTAGAAATCTCTTATCCCTGAAGACCCCCAGGAGGGCTAAGCAGGAACCAGGGCAGAGGCAGAAGGAGAAATTGAGAGAAAGAGGAAACAGACTAAAAATGGAAAATCAACATTTATATTGACAAGGCAATCTATTTATTAAGAATCTCTTCTATGTCTGGCATTATGCTGTAAGTAGAGAAGTGCTCTGAACTTCAAGGGTTATCTCTTTTTCTTGAAGTGGTGTTTTAGACTTAAAAAAATAAATAATAGCTACTGGGTAATGTAAAACAAATCCTAAGACAGATGAGTTTCATTATAATTATAACTGCCAGGTATGACATTCCTGCACTAATTTAGCCTGTGTTGGTGTTTTCTCTAGAGTGGGAAGATGACTGGATTATTTCAATTACTCTAAAATAGTTGGGCTTTCAATGTTGGGCTCTGAGTCCTGTCTTTCTCTCTCCTTATTCAGATTCTTCTTCCTTCTGCCCTCAGTGTCTGACCTTGCACGTGCCTTTAGTTTCACAGTCCTTACTCTTTTCTCTTCCTCTAGCAAATCCCCACTGTTAGTGTTTTGAATGCCATTGACTTGACAAGATATCCATTCCTATAGCTCAGCAGTCCTACCTTGTTGCAGCTACTGTAGCACTTACCTCTTATCTCCTTCAAAAGGAAAGATGAACCTAAGCAGCAACTTTGGCAAAGCAAACTACTCAGAAACTAGCTTGATGTTATCTCTGAGAGACCTTTGCTTAGCTTGCAGAAGCAAATGTCATGCATGCCTCCATGTTGCTTACTATGATTTGTCACATGGGATTCTCAAGCATTTTATATGAGGTTTTGACTGGCTTATCTCCTCATCAGAATGCACTACAATTTGTCCACTTCAAACCCGCCGGGAGCAGAGGGCATTTACTTTGACATCTGCTTTTCAGAAGTAGTCCATTAATACTGCACTTGACATGTCAGGTTCTTAATGAAAAACTTTTCTTAGTTCTTTTATCTACAATAAGATGGCCTGGTTCAAGGTCAGTGGCAACCCTAAGCTGTCTTTCTTTTCCCTTTTGACAGTCACCATATGCCCTTACCTATTTCTAACCCACAGAGTCTCTCTCCTCGGGTACCAGTAACTGTAGTGCAAAGATTGGGGTGGGACCAACCCTACTGGTCTCCCAGGACTTTGTCCACTCTCAGAGGTGCCTCACTAAGCTCCCTAGTGATCTCATGTCCTCTTCTCCTTCTCTTATCAATATCTGTTCCAAAGTGCTTCCAAAGCCTAATGTAGATGCCATGGTTTAGTTAAAACCCATCATATGCCAGATGCTATGCTAGCTACTGTGCATATATTATATTAGCTCACTTAATCTCAGTAGAATTACTGTGGGGAAGGTGAAAACTGAGGTTCTGAGGGCTTAAGCAGCTTACCTAAGGTCATATGGCTAGACTACGTAGAATCTAGGGCTGATAGTAGCTTAAAATTTTAATCCTTCCTATTAATTTTAGGCCACACACATTTATTGAGCTTTATTTTGTGACTTCAACTATGCTAGACCTTTGGGGTAAAGACAAAAACATAGTGCCTTTTCTTGTAAATATCAAATATGCTAGGGGAGAGAGACAAACAGATAAATGAAATGTCATAAAAATAAGTGTAAGAGTAGAGACATACAGATGGCACTATGGAAACCCAGAGATGGGGTACTTAACCCAGCCTGGGTTACACTGTCTCACAGAATGAGAATATTCATTCAGATTTGTTCATTCTCTCCCCCCACCCCGACTCTCTCACTCTCTCTTTCACACACACACCTTAAATCTCTAGATTAGATAGGTCTTCTTCCTCCCTTTATTTATTTATTTATTTTTTTTTTTAAACATCTTTATTGGGGTATAATTGCTTTACAATGGTGTGTTAGTTTCTGCTTTATAACAAAGTGAATCAGCTATACATATACATATGATCCCATATGTCTTCCCTCTTGCGTCTCCCTCCCTCCCACTTTCCCCATCCCACCCTTCCAGGCTGTCACAAAGCACCGAGCTAATATCCCTGTGCCTTGCGGCTGCTTCCCCCCAGCTATCTACCTTACTACGTTTGTTAGTGTGTATATGTCCATGACTCTCTCTCGCCCTGTCAAAACTCACCCTTCCATGGCCTTACATTTAGGTCTTTAATCCATTTTGAGCTTATTTTTGTGTATGGTGTCAGGGAGAGATCTAATCTCATACTTTTACATGTACCTGTCCCTTTATATGTCCTTTGCATATCTCTGTCACAGTGCTTTTTTTTTTTTTCATTTTATCTATTTACTTAACAACAGTTTATTGAGTACCCACTCTGTACCAGGCATTGTTTTAGGCACTGGGAACAGAGCAGTGAACAAAACAAAGTTCTGCCCCCTTGGATTTTGCCTTATAATGTGTATACAGACAAGAAACCAATATACAAATGGATATAGAATAAAGTGTCAGGTGGTGAAAAGGAGGGGCTTTATGCAAAGATGAAAGAGTGATCAAAGTCTTCTATCAATTAGGGTCTATGTAGGATTTTAGACATCAGCGTGCAGTTTGGAGTGATTTACACAGAAGGAAAGCCTGGACATCATAGTTTGTTTGGTAGATATGAAATCAGGAAAATTCGGCAAAGTTACATATCTTCTCCACCTAGACACACAGTCAGCCTTGTGCTTGGGAGACAAAGACCCTAGTTCCATTTCTGCTTTTCAGAGAGACCTTGGATAAATAGCTTGGGCAGACCTCTGTAAGATGGGCCTGCATTTTGGTAAAATAAAGTGGATAAACCTAGAGCATTTCTCTGAGAGTTTTTGGACCTAGTAGTATACAGAGCAACAAAAAAAGCAATTGATTCAACATTGATTATTTGCAAAGTGTTCTTATGCTACCTGCTGAGAAAGAAATGTTACTTTCTTCTAAAAGCAGATACTGGGGAAAATAGCAGTTATTTGACAATGCTTTCTGAATATTTGAGGTTTTGTGGTATAGTGACTCATTCTGGTTTTGAGGTAAACATTATCAGGAGCTTTCACTCAGTCTGAGATTTTTCCCTAGGCAGGTGAGACCGGCCCCCACCCCCAAACTTACAGGCCCTACTTAGATAACGGAAGAGACGTGTATATGGATCAGTGATTTTTATTAATATCATCATCATTTGCAATCTTGGAAAGAGCCTGGGGTTTTAATGTTAGACAAGCATGAATTTGATTTCTGGTCCTTGATACTTAGTATTGTGCCCCATTAGTCGAGGTAGGTGACTCCTCTGGGTTTCAGTCACCTCCTCTATAAAATAAGGATAATAATAGTTTCTTCACACCATTGTGGGAATTAAATGAGACAATGTATATAAATTCACATGGCACATAGTAGGTGGCTCAATAAAGGTTGACCCTTTTCCCAGATCTTCTTTAGATGCCCTTCCCATTCTCACTGTAGCACGTGAAATTATTTTTTAATTGAGTCTGATTCTAATTAATGTATTTACTAGTTGTTATCCTCTGTTAATGGGACAATTTTAGTCTCTAGCTTATATATGAATTTGTTATGTGCCTGTAGTAAAAGTATTTGAAAGGAGAAACACCAATTGATAACTAGACTATTGATTTCTGGAATGAAATGTGAGAAAAAATAACCACTCAAGCTGCATTTTTCTGTTGTTTGCAAATATCTACATGGTGAATATAAAGGAGAAATATGCCTTGTGATTTGCAATATGATTTTGGCATATGACTCTAGTAATCTAATTTTCAAGACCCCCATGTAAAGTTAAAGTCAGAAAGTTACCATTTCTAATGGCAATTTAAAACAAACAAACAGAACTAAAGTATCTAAAATGCTTTGATTGTAAGCTCATCTTTACTAGTCAGTAGTTAATATGGCCAAGGGGACTTTTGTTTGCAAAGCCGTCCCCTTACGAGCTGAGGTTAAACAACTGAGTGGTGTAAGTTATAAATGAATTGAAAATTGCCTTCTGTTCCGGCTCAATGCAATGGTCTGTGTTTTGTAATGAGCCCTAGTTGGTGAGGTAACTCATGTCACCAGGAGAAGCTCTCTACAGACTGCTCCATTTGTCACTGCTGTCTGAAGGACACAACGGGCTGGGGAAGCTGGCATTCTGCAAAATTTTTATGATGCTTCATGCATGTAGTGATCTCCCTTATCAGACTGTAATTCTATAATAAATACCATAACCCTATGTTTAAATAATACTAGGGTTGTGACACAACCTGACCAAAGCTAGGAGAGTTAATGATGACACTGGGATATTAACTTACCCAGGGAGCAGGTTGGTGAGGGGACGAAAAGGATAGATGCTGGGAGAGAGTCTCTATTCATGATGGAGTGTTCATCTGCATGGCTGTTTGTTTGGAATGCTTTGGTCTGTGCCATATGGCTCAATGTAGTTTTTGTTTTCCCTTAGTGCCTCTTTGTTCTCCATGCTTTCACCTTCGTTTTAAAAGAGAGACCACAATGAATAAAGGGTGACCAGAATCATTACATGAATTTTGTTGCAATAAACAGGAGCCAGCCTTATGGAAAGGGTTCTTCCATTTGCCCTCAAGCATGGTGACTGGTTAAAAGGAAATCACTAGGATAGGATCAGTTGGGGAATGGAAGGAGTCTTTGAACAGTTTTTCACAAGGAAAACTGCTTTATTGTTTTCTGTTATAGAAGTAACGTACTCATTCTAAAATCTTCAAACAGTACAAAAAGGCACAAAGAAGGCTTTAAAACTGTAAAAATCACCTGTTATAATCCCTTCCTCCACACATCAGAATTAACATTTGTTAACATTTTGATATATCTGTCTCCTGTCTGTCTCTGTAATCTTGAAAAAAGTGGTTTGTTTATTTTCATCAAGATAAATTTCTAGAAATGTAATCCACATTTTCAGAACTTGTGAATCCTCCATAAAAATGGCCCTTCACAAGACAGGGCTAATTTACACTGCAGCACCAGTGTGTGAAAGTGCAGAAGGAAGCCAGCGGTCTCCATTTATTGAATAATTGCCATATGCCAGGCACTGCTCTAAGCCTTTTGTGTGCATTAATTCATCTAATCCTCACAGTAACCACACTAGATGGGTGTTATTAGGGTCTCATGGAAACTGAGGTTTAGCAAAGTTATAAGGCTAGTCATGAGGTTGAACCACAATGTTGAATCAGGCCTTGGTGTAGGAGAAAGGAATAGCTTCCCTCCACCTTCCCTGTCCCTGTCTCTCTCTTTTTTTAACAGCAAGACCTGGAGAGAAACAGCCAATGAAGGAACAAATAAGGAGCCTAATGGGTAAGCAAAGAGCCGGGGGAGTCCCAAACAGCTGTGAATCTTCAAATTTAGGAGTTCTAGGGAAAGATGTCCTTGCATTTTTTTCGTTACTAAATAAACCAAACAGAACTCTCTCTCCAATATTGAGCTTCATGAGCTGAAATTGAACCAATGAAGAAAAATAGAGGCAGTTATAGATACACTTCTGTGTGTGTACAAATGCACACATACAAACATACACACACACAGACAGACGTGTACCTGGAAAAGAGTAACCCCTTTCTGGCTCTGAATCTTACTTTTTATTCTTCCTCAGGCCAGAATACCAAGAATAATATCAACCTTTATCACATGAAGCACTCCCACAATTTTCCAGCATTAAACTAGGGTGGGTGGTTAAATGTTCATAAGCACAGTGCTGGATAGAGAATTGAAGGTCTCTCATTATATTCTGCCAGCACTTTTCATGAAGTAGCAGAACATGTGAATAACTTTCTGTGTGACCCTAGGCTAGTCACTTCCCCTTTCTGGGCCTCAGTGGCTTTTTCTCTAAAAGAGAGCTATGAGACTAAATTAAATCTGAGGGTCTTTTGAGCTCTAAGAGCCTGTATTTCTACCAGTTCCTAACTGGTCTGACTTTGGATTTTTCTCCTGGACCTCTCATTTTTAATTTTTCATAACCTCTCAAGACTGCCTAACCTTGTCTAGTGTTGCTAGAAATTGTTCTGTGGAAGACTGCATGATAAAAATATGAATCACTTCATAGCCTATCAAATGGGAACCATTAGGCTCCTATGATCCTAGAAGAGAGCTTATCATAGTATTTTTGAATTTTCAACATCAAAAAGGACTTTCAATAAGATTGTTAGAGTTTTTCATTTTTACAGGAGTGATTGGGGCACAGAGATAGTAAGTGATTTTTTGCCCAGTCATTTGTCTAATTAGTCGCAGGGAGAGGATAGAAGCCAGATCTCTTAAACCCTAGACAGGGCTTCCCAAAATCTATTCCTCTTGATACAAGTCTCTCAAAATATTCTGGGTGGGGGTGGGAACATGGGAAGGAAGATTCTGAAGTCAAATAAGTTTGGGAAATGTAGCCCTGTCTGGGGAACTCATATGCACATTGAAGACTCTTGAGAAGTCCTACAGTATAGAATCCTTATAAGCTTTATTTTTCTAAGTTTCTCAAATACATGAATAACAATAATGAGGTGATACCAATAATAGTAGTTTCCATTTATTGAATTGTCACTGTGTATGCCAGGTACTGATCTAAGTCCTCATATAAAGTGATATGCTTAATACTCATGAAAACCCCATGAGACTTTTCATCATCCCCATTATTTTTTGGAGGGGAAAACCAAGGCACTGAAAGATAAAGTAGTTTGCTCAAGGTCACATACTAGTGTGGAACAGAGCTGGAATTTCAGCTGAAGCAGGTTGGTTCCAGAGCCTGGGCTATTAAATCAGTATGCTCAGCTTACCACAGAAACTTTTTTGCATGCAGTACCCTATTAACATCTTGAGGAATCAGTGTTCTTTAAGAGCATCCATCTTAGTCTGTTCAGGAAGAAGTCTGTTTGCTATAACAGAATATCACAGACTGAGTAGGCTATAAACAACAGAAATTTATTGCTCACAGTTCTGGAAGCTGGAGAGTCCAAGAACAAGGTACCAGCCTGGTAGCATTTTGGTGAGAGCTCTCTTCTGGTTCATAAATGGCACCTTCCTGTTGTGTCCTCACGGGGCAAGGAATCTCTCTGTAGCCTCTTTTATAAAGGTACTAATCCCATTCATGAGGGCTCCTCCTTAATGACCTGATCACCTCCCAAAGGCCCCACCTTCTAATACCATCACATTGGGCAATAGGATTTCAATACATGAATTTTGGAGGGATGTGAACATTCAGGCCATAGCAACATGTATTAGGAAATACTGCTCTAGAATTATTTCCAGTACGTACCGTGAAATGAGGTTAGATGGATATCATAGAGCTCTTGAATAGCTCTGGAATGGACATTAGAGATCAGCTCACTTGGCAGAGGAGGAGTCTGGGGCCAGGGGGAAGAGTCTCTGGCTCCAGGTTTGTGACAGCTGGAACTAGGACCCAGGGCTCCTGATTCCTAATCCCCAATTCAGTGGTATTTATTTACTAGGAATCTTTGGACAATGGAATAACAGAAGTTTTAGGCTTCTTCACTGAGGAAATTGAGGGCCACATGTATTATTATCCCTCCTCTTCCCTGAACTTATAGAAGGTGACACCAAGACACACAAGGGGTACAGAGGAGTAGCTGGGTACCTAGGAGGGAAAGGCAGCCATTTGTGCAAGATGATCTGAGGATCTGATTCCTGGTGTCTCCAGCATAGAGTAGGCACTAAACACATTTTTGTTGCATAGAGGAACACACTACTAACATTGTTACAGCATTTTATGGCTTTCAGAGCACTTTCATAGCCATTTTTAGTAGTATGATAGGAGAAACAGATCAAAGATACATAGACAGTGTATCGTGGGGCTGCGGTGGGGGTAAGTGTAGCAGTGAAAACAAAGAAAAGAATGGTTGATAGTTGTGGAGGTTAAGAGAATAGTCCTGGAGTTATTAGAGTAAAATTGGTGATCTGGAGCATGGCCCTCATAGTCAACTTGCTTAATCTTCATTTTGTTTTAATTTATTTAGAGGATACCTCTAAACTCCTGCAAAGAGAAAAGAAAAGGAAAAATTTAAGGGACTTTAACTATCAGGGACCTTTTAAATTAGTTTCCATCCATCAGTGAAGTGAATTTGCTTTAATAAATACCCAAGAGAAGCAAGACCATAAAGTAACTGTCACTAAACCAGTCTCATATTATTTCTCCCGGTCAAAATTCATTAAAAATTTGAAAGCTCATTATCCCATTAAATGTTGGCATTGTTAAGACCTTGGTTCTTTATTCCAGGTGATTGAAAGTCATATTTTACATTTCACATTTTCCAGCTGAGGAACTGAGGCTGTGATGGGAGTAGCCACTGTTAAGGCCACCTTCTGGATTCTTGAGTGGCTCAAGCTATGGGCTGCCATCGCTTTCATATGTAGATTTGCTTTGTATTGTTTATAATTCAGGTTGAGGGTGAACTTAATGGTATGTTTCCTCCATAAGGCCCATTGGGAGGCTGAGAATCTGCTTTTCTGCCTCTAAACTCTAAATTCAGGAGGGCAAAACAAAAACAGAAATGAAAGAAAAAAATGAAAATGAATAAATAAATTCAGGAGGACAAGAGGGAAGGGTCTGTGCCAGTCCCCTCCACCATTATATCACAGCGTACAGCACAGGGGCTGCAACATAATATGTGCTCAGTAAATTAGCATTGAATGAGTAAGCATTCTGTAGTGAAAGGTAAATGGGTAGTAGGCAGAAATTGTGTACCTCTTTGTAGTCTACTCAAAGTAGATAATCATTGTTTGTTGATGATGTTTGTCATGATAATTGGGTCTAATTTGCAAAACCTAATCTATAGAAGCTAATTAGCTGCTGTTTAGGTTCTATGATTAGTAGGAGGCAGAGCTGGATGGTAGGAATGATAGTTTTTCTCTTAGTGACAACACATACTAGATCAGTAAATGTCTGTAGAATTGAAGTAGAGAGAAAGTGATATCCTACATTTGGATTTTCAAAACAGCAGGTAGTAATCACCCCCCTTCACCACCACCATTATGCAGATGAAGAAACCCAGGGTCAGGGACTTACCAGGAGCACCGACTGGTTAATGTTACAGCTGCAACTCTAAGGTGAATCTGCTGTTTCCCAGTTCAGTGTTCTTGTCACCACCCCTTACTGTTACCACTGATTAATAATCGGAAGATTTGCCTTGGAGCCGGCAACTTGATTTCAGTGCTGGAAAATATCTCAGGGACTCTGTAAAATGTGTGATGGGCCATTAGCCATTGACTAATTTACATGTATGTCAGAGTCAACTGTGTTCAAGAAAATCCCACCAAGTGTAAAGGTTTGACTTCATTTCCAAGCTAATAAATATTAGAGGAGGAATATGATATTACCAGGTGTTTCCTACCCACTTCTCATATAACAGGCAGCATAGAGGATAGCAAAGTGTAGAGAAACAGTCCATGCTTTTCAGCAGTTTGCAGTTTTCTACTGGAGATAACAGGAAAGTGCCTGACATCTTCAGAGAACAACACACTGTAATACAGAAATGCTGGGAATGTGGCACTGTGTTTAAGTGGTGCTGGAGTACAGGAGAGGGAGCTATCATTAAGTAAATTTTTTGTGATGACAAGATAGTGGCTTTTGAGAGCAGACTTCAGCATTTTCTTTCCATTGCAACTCCCACCTTTCCCATTCACAGCCCTTTTCAACAAGTTTCATGGTGGTGGTTAATTAGATAAGTACCTATCTGTACCACTATCTCATTTTGTTGATTTCCTACCCTGTGCCTCATCAGGGAGGAAGATGGGTGATGAGGTTCATAATGTGATAAATATTTGGATGGCTCCATCTTTGGGACAGACATTTTTGTACAGGATATTGTGGAAATAGACAAGCTCACCTTGCGAATGGTTTCAGAAAAGAGCAAGCTCTGTTGTGATGTATCTGGAGGGAGTTATGCTGTCCTTGATATCAAAATTTTGTGTTTTCATAAATACGTGTCTATTTGTAGGTAGTATTTCCATGAGGGGAATAGGTGAATGGAAGTGTTGATAGTGGTGAAGATTTCCCCAGTGATAAGAATTAATGCATATTTTCTCTTATAGCTCATAACAGGCAAAGGACACTTGAAATAAGATGTTTTTACTTGAGTTAAAGAGTAGTTTCTCTGTAATTGTGTTCCCTTTCTTCTTCTCTTCCTTTGTGTTCTTTAGCATCTCCTATATGGGGACTCTCTGGCTCTGCTGTAGGGTCATTTCTTTACGGACCTCCAGATGTTGCTGGATGTAGAATAATAGTTCAGGAACTTGATGGAAAGATGTCTTTTCTTTTCTCATTAGCCCTTCCTTCCAAATGAACCTACCCCTTAGGAAAACATAAAGTAGTTTTGTGGGAGAGGATTTGGGAGTGAGTTTCCCTTCTTTGTAGTCAAATGTTTCACCATTTTGGCCTGGAGCATGGTGGGTAGAGAGGAAAATACGTTCCTTTGTGCCTTGCCCAGACTGGCTTACATCAGGGCTGCGTAGCATTTATTCTGGACTGATGTAATTGACTAAAAATAGATTTCTTTTGACCCCAGAACTAGGTTTAGGAGCAAGTCAACTCTGAGGAAAGAGCCACTTTCAGCAGCCTCATTGCTGAGCAGGCCTGAGAAGAAACCATTTGTTTTCACGGAAGAAAAAGTAATCTTTGAAGAAAGACCTCTTCCCTTCTCCTTTTTTACTTTGCAGCTGCTTTTTCCTCACCATAAATCTTAATTCCTCAAAATCTGAAGCTATGGTTGCGTGTGTTTTTTTTTTCTTTCACAGTGTACAGATCTTAGCAATAAAATATGATAGATTGGGTTATTAGAAAAGGGAGCAACTGTGGCTTTTTAGGGCCCCGCCTTGAGGACCTGTTCTGTTATTTGGATCTCTCCAGGAGTATGAATTCTCCCTTCATGAACCATTAGGTGATGGGGTATGTATACATTTGTCTGCTGTAAAATGACTCTGCTTACACTGGGGACTCAGGTAAACTTCTGCTCTTGCAGCTGGGATGTAGCCATCTCTAAGAATAATTCTAACAAATTGCTCCTGTATGTATGGAACCTGCTAGAGCCTTGTCCTTCCTGACAAAAAGGGATATCATCTTCAAGTCCTCATTGACTTAAGTGGGCAAGTAATGTTGAAACAGATAACAATCTGAAGTTCCTACAGTGGTTTCAATATCCAGGCAGATATTTCCAACAAAAAGACTAATGAAGAAGTCTGCCCTATATGGGAACCATGCTAGGGAAGGCATTTGACTGAATTCCTACTTTTCTCTGTGTGCTGCTGACCTCAGCCAAAGATCTCACTTCCAGTAGAACAAGACTAATCCTGGTGGCATTTGCAGGGAGAACACTAGACTGGGAATCAGGAGACCTGGTTTCTAATTCCATCCCTGACATTAACTGGCTGAATAACCATGAGAAACTTATTTCACTTTTTGGATTTTATTTTCCCTGTCTATGAAATGAAGATAACAACATTTACTCTAGCTATTTCATAGGGATATAGTGAGAATGCAACAAGAAAATGGGCATCCTAGTGTCCTCTGAGAGTTGTAAACAAAAGTCATATTCAAACTAAAGGTATTGTGGGGAAATTATTATTGTTTAATATTTTTACTAGCTTTTTGGGAACTAGCTCTTTGGTGCCTTTGCCCTGAGAAAAGAGAAAAAATTATGTGAGGCAGTGCCATAGATGTTATGGACAGTAATAAATAATAATGTAAAGGGGAGGTCTTAGAGAGATGCTGGACCTTTCTGGAAGAGCTGAGCAGATGAAGGAAACAGAGCTGGCCCAAAGAGTAAAGAAGGCTAATGGGACCCTGATTTACATGTTGTGCAGGGATGGGAAGTAAAGTGTTCCCAAGCTTCCAGTGAAAAAGGTTGCTTGCTATCAGAAAACTTCATCATGGTGACTCCTCCTTCCCTGTCCTAGGCAGAAAGAGACAGCAGGCGAAGAAATCCTCACAAAGGTGGCCAGTGCTTAGGGTAAAGCCAGGAAATGTAAGAGCTTGGGGGAAGAGGGTGGTTCTTCCCATTTCTTCTCTCCCCTACAGATATTTAAAATCTCTTCTTTTTCCATAAAGACCAAATCCTGCTACCTAAGTTGTAATTATCTCTTCAACCCCCCAAAGCAACATTTTCTACAATAGGATTACAGTATGTCCAGAGGAGTTTGGACTTCTCTATGACTTGGTACAAGGCAATTTAACTTATGTTATAAAGGGAGGATAGCTGACTTGTGAGAGCTCTGCCTCCTTGTATTTCCCCCTGTGTCACTGAAAGAAGGTATAGAATGATGAGGGCAATATTTCCCAAAGTGTGTTCTATGCAATACTCATCTCTGTATGTGTTTTTTTCAGAAAAAGTGTTACATGGTCAAACACACTGGGAAATGCTCCCATAGTATGGTTCCCTCTAGGAAATTTACCACATATGTTAGGTTAGTGAAAACTTTGAGAAATCTAATGATAAAGGCATTTGTTTAACTTTGCTTAATCCAGCATTTCATAAACTTATTTCCCTTTGGGAGCCTCCTTTTGCTCTTGTTCAATAGAAGGCCTTTAAGAGGCAGATTCATTCTTTACTACGACCCTAACTCAGGTTGCTGCACTAGATAGCTAAGCCTCAGGTGATAGAATTCAGTATTCCTCCTTAGCCTTCTCCAAAATTAAAATCATTGCACTATGACAAAGGTACAATCAGGCCAGTGATGTTTTCTTTCCAAAGAAGCTATTAAAACACTAGAATAATTCGACAACCTCTCCATTATGAGATAGTTCAACAGTGAAAGCAAATCAACATTTTTCATGTGCTCCTCTGAGCCAGCCACTGTGCTGAGCACTTTCTTTTGTTATTTCTCAGCCTAACAACAACCTTGCAATACAGGTTGAGTGATTCCCCATTTTATAACCCAGGAAACTGAGGGATAGAGATTAAGTAACTCACCCAAGGTCACAGACCTAATCAGAGGCAGATCTGGGATATGAGTACTGGTCTGTTGAATGCCAGAGTCCATGATTTGGATTTAAAATATTTAAAGTGAGACCCTGACTCCTAAACAGAAAATGGCGTTCCAAAAACTTCACAATTCTGTAACTGAACAGTGTGTCAGCCAAGACTCTACAGCATTTGGGAGTTTGTCTGTTAAGGGGACCTCCACCAGTATCGCCAGGGTCAGTCTGAGTAGTAGTGTATGTATCATTGAACTGGAGAATAGCTGGTCAGTTTAAAGTGCCCGAGGATCACAGGCATAGATATCTTTAGATTTGCAAACTTCTTGTTGCCCAGTTACTAAGTTTTAAGCCCATGTCTAGCTTTTTTCACCGTCATTGCTGGTGGTCATCTTTTTTAAACCCTTTGTTGAAGTGATTATAAACGTAACTTCCCTCACGTGAAGTACATTTAATAGTCCCTCTTCACTCTCACGAGAACCCTATCCATTCCTTTGTTATCGCTTTAGAGAAGCAGCTTAAAGCCTCCTTTCATGGACTTAACGGAAACACCTCCATGTCTAGACAAAACTGGCTCCAGCTCAACAAAGATGACATCCACTTAATTATAGCTTACTTTTATTGCACATTCCTTATATGTCAGGCATGTTCTAAGTGTTTTACATGGATTAACTAATCCTCAAGACAACCCTATGAAGGAGGTATTATTGTAATTGTCATTTTACAGATGAAAGAACTGAGGTTCAGACAGGTTAAGTTACTTGCTCAAGATTACACAGCTAATAAGCTAGGTATCAAACCCAGGTCTGTATGACCACAGAGCATGTACTTTTAATCACTGTATTATATTAGTCTTGATACACCTGGATTAGTCTTTCTTCAACCAGAATCTTGCCTTTGTAGTGAGCATATTCCTACCCTCCTCCCAGCTCTGTCACTCTGGTCAATAACTATCTAGTTCAACAGTTTTTGAACTTGCTTCAGCGTGCATCAGAATCACCTAGAAGCCTTGTGAAAACATGGATTTCTGAGTGCCATTATCAGAGCTTCTGCTTTAGGAGGTAGGGTAGGAGCTATGGGGGTAGGGTGAGAAGCTGAAAATTTGCATTCCTGAGAAATTCCCAAGTGCTGGTCCAAAGACTATATTGAGAACCACTGACAAGCTGTAATTACTACTTGGAGCCACTCTTTTATAAGCTGGTTTTCTCTTGAGCAAGACTGCTTTTAACTGTTTATTAAAACAAAACCAAATATTTCTATTTTGATCCATTTAAAACATCTTCTAAACATGCACATATCCAAGTTATTTTTTTCGAAGCAGTTTCCCTATACTATGTCATGATCATATTCTTAAGCAGAAGTAGTTAGGCACATGGGTGTGATTTTGGGGATTCACCTCCAAGTAATTCTCCATCATTAGTATCATCTCTTAAATACCTTGTGACATTTAACTTGATTAAGAAGATGATAAGTAGAAGCATATTTACTACAAGAATACTTAATGGGGGGCAATATGGCTTGGGGATTAAGTGCATGGACTTTGTAATTAGATCTGCTTTTGAATCTCAAGTTTGCCACTTAACTAGTTGTGTAATTGTGCTCAAGGAATGCAATTTCTCTGAACTCTATTCTTTACCTGTATAATGGGGGATGATGATAGTATCAAATTCATAATGCTGTAAATAAGATTATGTAAGATAACACAGTCTACCATGAGAGGCATGAAACAAATGCAATAAATAGTGCCTAGTTTATATTAGTGGTTGCTAACCTCTTATCTTCAGACCTGTGAGGCACCATGAAGTTGTTGCAAAGGATCCATGACACTGTGTGCACACTGGTGTCTGCAGATGGAATCAGTGAGAAATAGTCCATATATATGTACAATTATTTTCCAATGTATATAGATGCTGACTTAATTAGTAAAATACAAATTAATTCATAAATGTTACTGAATTGCTAATAATTTTCTGTCATTATGCAGTCTTTACATTTTTATCAGCAGATATTAAAAGATCAACTTTTTTGACATTTAAGAAGGATCCTCACAGTTTAAAAAGGTATGAGGCACTTGTTTATCTGAATAATAATTCACTATTCTCCAGCAAAAAGCAGGTCTCTGAAAGAGGGGAGCCCAGGTCAGTTTTGATAAGCAGAGGAGAGAGAGGAAGTTACAGAGCCTGGAATATTGCTTAAGGAGGGCATGATCTAGAGAGCTGCTGTAGTGGGGCACTCTGAGAATCTAAGAGCCGATGTGAAGATATCAGGGAAGAAGAAAGACATCAATAGTTTTTGCCAAAAAGGTCAGAGAATCCATTGACCAGCTTATCTGTTCTTAGGTAACTGAGTGCCTCAAGTGAACAACCATCCACACCAATGATGTATCCAGCCTTCCAGAAGGACTCTGGAAATCCATTAGGATGGCAGCATCTCCCTGGGGGACTTTTATGTCTAGTGCAGGAAAATGCATTGTTGATTTATTCTGATTACATTTTCCATCAAATTCCTCTAAAATGACCAGCAAACGGTCCCTGAAATAGGAAAGAATTGGTGGCAGGAGTGAAATTTCGAGTCACTTTGATAAAATAATTATCTTCAGGGATTTGGGCTCTGATCGCTACTTAGACTGTGTGAAAATATTGCTGAATAAGGTGCTGAGCAAATTCAGGTTGTCATTAAGGGGACTGTGGTTGGTATCATTAAATTATATCCATTATTCAGATAAATGTTCCATGCCCTCTTAATTGTCTGCTTCCTCATCGACTTGAACATTCAGTTGGGTTTTTGTTTTGTTTTTCTGTTTTCATGTCAGAGGAAGAGGGCAGTTGGTACTCATAATATCTTGCTGGAACTTCATAGATGCCATAAATATTTATAAATCAGATAAAGTTATGTGTATTTCCTAGTCTAGAAGCGCAAGCTTAAGTTTGCTTTCATTATTTGAGGTGGTTTGGTCATGGTAACAGTATGTGATTTGGAAGCAGTTTAGGGTTGACTCAGGGAAAAGGAACAATTGTTTTATATCTTTATTTCTAGCAATAGCTGAATTCAGGATCATGTAATTGGTACACAAAACACAGCTATTCAACCATTTCTTTATAGTTCCCTCTTCCACGTTTTCATTTTCATTTTCTCCCACTCATATATAGGCCATTTAAACATGTATCTCTATAACCATTAAAAAATATCTTCAAATTTTTCTCCCAATAGATTTTACAACAAAAACTTACTCTCAAATAGCTTCCCCGTGCAACACAGAACACTCCTGAATTACTTTGCACTCCTACCTACCCCTCCTACCATCCCTTAATGAGGGCTCAGAGACTGTAAACTCATATTAACAGCAGCCTAAGTAAACAGCATCAGAAAAATAAGTTGACTTCCAAAGGAAAGTTATCATATATCATAAAGCTGAATAGAACTGATTTATACTTTATCTGTTTTTTGTAGTTAATATTTCTACTGTTAATATAATTAATGTTATATGACTATAATCTACCCACCTAACAATTATTTTCATTTTGTGTATGCCTACATAATTTTATGTCATTTCAGCCTTTTTATGCACAGAGTTTTATGTTTTGCCTTTTCAATTTACCCATCAATACTTTTCCATCTTTGTCCATAGTACGCAGGATTCTAATTTCTGATGGCTGCTTAATATTCCTTCTTGTTTATCTAGCATAATTTACTTAGTCACTCCCTTATCTGTTGTGCTTTGATCGTCTGTTGTGTTATGCATTAATTTTCTATTAGAGTGGCCAAGAAAAAGTTTGACTTTACAATCACCATTTTCTACAATAGGAGTCCCTAGGTGTTTCTGCTTGACTGTCCCATCTCTCCCATTTCTACCTGAGTTGGCCTGAACTCTGCCAGGTAAAGGATAGTCACCCAGAGCAAGATCTTTCCATATAGTATAAAGTTGCACCTACAGTGCAATAAGCTCTCTGGTGTTTGACATTATCTCATTTAATTTTCTCAATATGTCTATAAGAAGGTCTTGAAGTATTAACAGACATTTGGGATGAAGGAAGATGATGGGTGGGTAGGAAGAGTTGCCTACTGGTGGGGAAGAAGAAAGGAGAGAATAATGGAGGTAATGCATTTACTAAACACTGAACAAGCTGTCCTTGCAGGAGGGTAAATGTGTTAGGATATCTTCTTTTCCTTCTCCCACCCTAGATTTGCCAGCTTCTCACTACTTGGGGCTCTCAGTTGTGCACAATGGAGGCTAAGACTGGTCTGGGTAAGAACATGTTTTGTTCTACTCTTGAAGTCAACATTCAAAATGTTTCTATGTGGGAGAAATTCCCTCTGCTCATCCTGATTTTTCATTCAGTTCAAATTCTGCCCCCCTGTTTATAAGAAATGTAGAAATTTTTCATCCTGCTCGAGCATTAGATTATTCTGTTTCCCCAGGCCACCCAGCCTGAAGACTTCTTTGGGATGCTACTAGAGAATGACATCATAGTTTATCCATTTTTTGCAATTTCATCAGAATGCCTGATGCCTTTTTGAAATGTGCAGGGACCCAGGCTAATTGGTCCAGCCTTGCTGTTATCAGCAGTTTTCAGCAATGACTACCTAGGCCTAACTTTGAAATCTTTGTGAATTTGGTCAGTATAAACAGAATAGGGTATTGAAATATGCAAAGAGCTGCTACCATGTGGGCATCTGCTAACCTTAGCATATCATAGTATTCTTCATTAGTGGGCATGCAGAAGGAGCTCAAAGGACTCTTTTTGATGGCCATGATATGAACAATCAGGAGGAGAAAGTGAAAAAAATTTTATTTCACAGGAGGTTCTGGTAATGAGTAGTGAATTTCGGATATGTTCAGGATTATTCTGCTTTCCCCCCTTTATATCAACAAGTCAAAAACTATTCATTAAGCAGCCACTCTGTTTAAGACTATATGGAAAGCACTGTGGAAGATATGGTGATCTATTAAACTGGTTCTTCTTCCTTCAAGCTAAATTCTAGTTGAGGTGACAAGACTTGAAAAATTAGGTAACAGGAGATAAATAGTTCAAGGCTAAAATAGAAGAGATATCATGAGTCTATAGAAGCACATTATATTGCTGTTTACACATTGTACTCCTCCACTAGATGGAAACTCAACGGTAGGATCAATTTGATATGAATTTATCTTTCTGTCCTAAGAACCTACCTTAGAGTTGTATAGTCAGTGTTCAATACATTTGATGAAATGAAACAAAATGAATACAGTGGAAAGAGCACTGGATTTGGAGTCAATGACAACAGTGCCTAGCTTAGGAAATGTTTTTAGGAAATGCGTGTCATATCACCTCTGTGGACTAAATTAGAATGATCTCTAAAGTTCTTTATAATGGTTAAAACTGTGTAGTCTTAGACTGGGAGTGGTTCTTAAATTTTCCCATAACTGCCACTGACAACAACAACAACAATGGCTAATGTTTACGGCAAACCTGCTATGTGCTAAGCATAGATCAAAAATGATCTCCGTCAACCTTCCAAATAAGCTTATGTGGTCAGTGTTATTACACTCATTTTCCAGATAAAGAAACTGAGACTCCAAGAGGTGGACTAATTTTGCCCAGAGTCACACAGCTGTAAAGTATTGAAATGGAGATTCTAGTTCAAATATTTTTGAACCTAGAAGTCTACGCTCTTAACAACCACACTAGTCATTCTCAACCCTGAACGCACATTAGAGTCATTAGGTTGTTTTTTTTTTTTTTTCTTAATAGTGATGGCCAGGCCCAAGTCTTCTGGGATTCTGGTTCACTTAGTCTGAGGAGTGGATTGAACATTGGCCGTTTTAAAAGCTCCCCTGAGGGATTCTATTGTGCCACCAAATTTGAGAATGCCTGCATTATATTATACAGCCTTTGAGACTGCAGCCGAGTCTTGTGAAATGGTAGAGTTTAGATGGGCAAGAGAAAAGACGACATTCTGGATAGGATTTTTTTTTAAGCTTTAAAGTGATGCACAATTATCTGAATGTGTCTTATTTCTTTGAAGCAAGAGTCCTTTGTTGTATCAAAGCCACTAAGACATGAGTGCACAGACCAGACTTCAGCCCTGCTGCAAGTGGATTTCGAAACAGTTTCAATGCAATTTCCCAGTTTCAGAGAGAAATGGCTTCTGCACTGGCTTATACTGGGTCTCCTGCCACCATTTTTCTGCCAAAGGTCAATGGACAAACTATTTCCTTGCATGGGGACAGTAGGTTCTCTTTGACCCATACACTGGACTGCCAACCTGTCCATTTCTACACGATGGTTTTCATTTGGAATTTGTGAATCAGATTGATTGAGAAAGCTAGAATGAAAAGAATTTTAGAAAAGACATGAAATGATCTCTCCTTGCTTTACGGTACAACACTTGTCATGGGGCTGGTTTTACAGCATTCTTGAAAACCTTCCTCTCTGGCCAGTGCATCAAAACAAGTGGCTTATTTTGGGTTTTGGCAGCGGCTGCTGCTGATGTTGGGGGTGGCTTCCTAAGGACAGTATCCCTGAGGGGATAGGAAACTGGAAAGAAATTGGTAGTAAACCAGCAGCTGAATAACTCCTGAGTGTTCTGAAAGACTCATTGCAGTAGAATTGTCAGGAAAGGGACACCTTGATTAGGAACATTTCAGAGTGCTCAAATTGTTTGCCTTTTATAAGCATACCACTTAAACTTTGTTGGCAATACACTTCCTGATGACGACCTAATCTTTTGGCTAGATTAACTACTGGCTTAAAAATACAGTTATCCAGCTGGGAAGGGCCATTTTGGGGTTTTCTGGAAACAGGCTCCAGAGGAGGACTGTGGGACTCAGTAAATTGTTGTGCAGCATCTTGGCGAGGTTACCTCTAAATGTCTTAGCTGCAGAGGTTTATGGCGCTTGAAAAGGGAAGAAGATCACCTTGGGTCAAACCCAGACCCACAGAATTCATTTCATTCCCTTTCAGTTTTGACTGCTTGCTTGTATCAAAATAGATTGTGGCAAATGGTGTTTGGATTTGGTAACTCTTTGCACCTTGCTAGAATCTACCTTGAAACAGCTCTCTCCAGTTTCTCTGCACCCATAGCATTGATAACTAGGTACTTGGCTGGAAAAGAGGGCAGGCTCTGAGAAGCAGAACATCTATACTCTTATTAACAAATGGTAAAACCTGTCCTGTGCAATGAAATATGGGATGGTCTGAATATCGCTAAGATACTAAATATGAGGGAGTCATGACAATTATAAAAGACAGAATATCCATAGAGATTAGGCATTCTGGAATCAAGCATATCTGGAGTTTGAATCCTGGCTTTACACTTGCTAACTTGGATGATCCACATTAGCTTTCTGAGCCATTTCCTCACGTGACTATATTGGGAGAATTTAATGAGATGCTGCATATGATTTGTTTAGTAGGTAGTAAACACTCAATAAATATTGGCTGTTATTATTAGACTGTGATTTTTTTATTACTTCCATCATTACTACATGTTTTTGCTACCTTCATCCCAGATGGATTCCCATTGCCCCCCAGTGCAGTGTCCTACCTCTCCTGTAGAGTAAGTACCATGATCCAGACCGTCTTTCTATCCTAAAACCTTACCAACCTTTGATTCAATCCTTATGATTGAATCCTTATGTTTATGCTTCCTATTACATGACAGTTGACTCCACTATTTATCAGTGAGATGACCTCTGTGAGGCTTATTTCTTCAGCTGAGAAGATTAAGTGAGATAATCCATGTAAATCACTTAACACAGTGCCTGGTCTATGGTAGTACTCTGTAAATGTTGGCTGCTTTTACTTCTCTGTACTTGTCAAAACAAGATAGTGGTGAGACTGGAAGAAAGACACTAAAAACACAGATTGAGATTATATTTCTTTCATGGCAAAGGATCTAGAGACATAGAGGGATGGTTATGTATAGCAGTAGATGGGGCATTATGTTCCCAGATGAAAACATGGCTCTCAGGTTCCCATAGCTCACCCTAGGGATGTGCAGCTTTGAGCTACACCATCTGCATAGAGTAAGGATTTTTACCAGACTCTAAAAGATCCTTTTGCCATTCTTATTTTGTTTTCTTTTAATTCTCTCCTGGTCCCACCCAACTGTTCTTCAGATTCTGGCTACAAATCTACCTACGTACCCACCAGGGGCAAATAAATGATCACAACTCCTTCACATTCCTAAGTATTTATGGGAAAACTAGGTGAGGGTAAGGTCACTTTCCTGGAAACGTCAGTTAGCAGGAAAAGGCTAAGGCCTGTTTGAGGTCTACTTCTGTTGGGCTATGGTGATGCTTTATAATAGGATTTATTTTTATTCTGAAGTAGTAAGACCTTGGCTTAAAATTAGAGGAAGCATCTCTAGATGGAATTTTTTTTCCCCTTGGAAAATGCTTAATATAAAATAATGCAGACTTGTAAAAAATTCTATTGGTATGACAGTGTATGAATAGAGAAGTAAAAATGCCTGCCTCTTAATCCACGTGCCTACCCTGCCAATCCCTACCCCACAGATAACCACTGTTAACTCTTTGTTGTGTATCCTTCTAGGTTTTCTCCATCCGTATATAAACATATATGTCCAAAAATTGGATTCTATCATAAATATTGATCTGCTTCCCCTTTTACATAATAGCATGTCTTGGAGTTATTTCTGTGTCAATACATCAAGCTCTTTTTCCTTTTTTAGCAAGTGCACAATATAGATGGATTCTTGGGTAACTTCAGTTTTTGTCTTTATGAACAAAACAGATTTTAGATGGTAATGCCATTTACAAGTTAATGAGGTTTATTAAGTTCACACAATTATTAGGTGGGAGAGTCAAGATTTGGACCCATGTTGGCTGACTCCAGAACACATGATATTAACTGCTAGGCATTCCTTAGTTTCTGTAGCTTAATTACTTTTACTCTCAGTTTCTAAGGTAAGCAGTAGTTATAAGGTATCAACAAAATTTCACAATTAGAATAGACCTTTGAGACAGCTTATCTATTCCAACCTCTGACTATACAAACAAGTCATTAGATGGTTCCTCTTTGGGAAAAATCATTTCCAAAACTTAACTTTGATGATATAAAACTTCATTAAATTATTTGCATTTGTGGTGGTAGAAACTCTGGGTTGCTTAAGCAGTTGTTCATCTTACAACCTTTATATTTTATATCAACATTTTTTCATATGATATGCTAACACTTTGGAGTAGGTAGGGTAAACTGTTATTAAGTCCATTTCACAAGTGGGGACATTTAGGCTCAGGGAAATTAAACAGCTTAAATTTTTTATTGAAGTATAGGTGATTTACATTATGTTAGGTTCAGTTGTATAGCATAGTGATTCTGTATTTTGTAGGTTATACTCCGTGATAGGTCATTACAAGATAATGGATATAATTCCTTGTGCTATGCAGTATATCCTTGTTGCTTATCTATTTTATATATAGTAGTTTGTATCTGTTAATTCTATACCCCTATCTTGCCCCTCCCCCATTCCCTCTCACCTTTGGTAACCAACCACTAGTTGTTTTCTATATCTGTGAGTCTGTTTCTGTCTTGCATATATTTCCATTTGCATTACTTTTTAGATTCCATATTTAAGTGGTGTTATACAGCATTTGTCTTTCTCTGACTTATTTCACTAAGCATAATATTCTCTAGGTCCATCTATGTTGCTGCAAATGACAGCATTTCATTCTTTTTATGACTAATATTCCATTGTATATATACTACATCTTACTCCAGTAGTGTGTTGATGGGCACTTGGGTTGCTTCTTTTATTATAAATAGTGCTGCTATGAATATTGTGGTGCATGTATCTTTTCAAATTAGTGTTTTCGTTTTTTTTTTTTTTTCTGGATGTATATCCAGGAGTGAAATTGCTGGATCATATGGTAGTTCTATTTTTAGTTTCTTGAGGAACATCCATACTGTTTTCCACAGTGGCTGCACCAATTTTCATTCCCACCAATAGTGGGGATGAAACCAGTGAAAAGGGTTCCTTTTTCTCCACATCCTCCCCAACGTTTGTTATTTGTAGACTTTTTGATGGTGGCCATTCTGACTGGTGTGAGGTGATACCTCACTGTAGTTTTGATTTGCATTTCTCTAATAATTAGTGGTGTTGAGCATCTGTTTATTAAATGGCTTAAAGTTATATAGTCAGTTACTGAAGGCAACCTGAATGTCAGGTGAAGGAGTTTTGACCTGAAGGCAACAAGGAGTTACTGAAGGTTTTGAATAGGGGTGAGGCTGTGGGAGTTACGTGGATGGGGTAATGAGACGATTGTATGACAGCACTAACACTTAAGAAATAGGAGTGTCAAGAGCCAAGATAGTAAGCCAGGTCAGCTATTCAGATATGAATAGATAAGAAGCATGGATACTATTGATAGCAATCAGACTGAAAAGGAAGGGGTGGATGGAAGAAATATCAGGAAGACAATATTTCTAGAGCTTCATGACTAGCTGGAGATGGGGGACTAGAGAAATAAAAGAAATAAAAGAGATAAGGATGATTCCAAACATATTAGTTGGATTGTTAGTGGAACCTTTTACAAATAAGAAAATCAGTGTTGGAGTGAAGAGCAGCTTAGATTAAGACTTGCTGGATGGCGATGTCGCGACGCGTCAACAATGGCGACTGCGTCAGCGTCAGCGGGCCTCCGTTGTCAAGCGGTTTCCAGACGTTGCAGCGGGACCCGCAGTCATCTTAGAATCGGCCGGCGGGGAGGACAGAACACCTGTGCCCGCTCCCGCCGCGTTGTGGATCGAGCGGTGGTGTCAAGACCCAGCGGGGTGAGCCAGCGTCACTTCGGCCTCTTCACTCTCCCGGACACTGCACCTGGGCTAAGTCGGCAACATGAGCGGCAACAACTTGGATAAGAACGAGTTGGAGGAGCAGTTGCGAATGCAAGAATTGTACGGAGGCACTGAGGACGGCGACACCGAGAAAGATCCCGGTGGAGAAAACGATTCTTTCCAGCAGCAGCCGACTGACACCCCATACGAGTGGGACCTGGACAAGAAGGCTTGGTTCCCCGAGATCACTGAAGATTTTATTGCTACATATCAGGCCAATTATGGCTTTTCTAACGATGGTGCGTCTAGTTCTACTGCGAATGTCCAAGATGTCAGTGCTAGGACTGCAGAGGAACCTCCGCAAAGAAAATCCCCTGAACCCAGTGATACCAAAAAGAGGGGAGAAAAGAGAAAGGGTGAATCAGGATGGTTTCATCCTGATGAAAGCAGAGACACAAATGTGTATGTTTCTGGTCTGCCTCCAGATATTACAGTGGATGAATTTATACAGCTCATGTCCACGTTTGGCATTATTATGACAGATCCTCAAATAGAGGAATTTAAGGTCAAGCTTTACAAAGATAATCAAGGAAATCTTAAAGGAGATGGACTTTGCTGTTATTTGAAGAGAGAGTCTGTGGAACTTGCATTAAAACTTTTGGATGATGATGAAATTAGAGACTATAGATTACATGTGGAGGTGGCAAAGTTTCCACTGAAAGGGGAATGTGACACCTCAAAGAAGAAAAAGAAGTGCAAAGACTACAAGAAAAAGCTGTCTGTGTGGCAAAAGCACTTGGATTGGAGACCTGAGAGAAGAGCTAGCCCATCCTGAATGCGCCACGAGCGAGTTGTCGTCACCAGAAATATGTTTCACCCTTGCACATCTCAAACGAATGTTCAAGAAGCCACAACTGAAATGGAATTTGAAGAACCTACAAGGAAGGATTAAAATAAACTGCATTGGTGCTTTCTCATAAAAAAAAAAGACTTGCTGGATGCTGGTGGTTGGATATGTAAATAAAAATGTGCAGCTATTTTTAGAAAATGTAGTACTGGGACTTGGATGAAAGCAGTTTTGCAGGTTCAGGCTCAATAGTTTTCTATCTGTACAGAGCTGTTCACACACTCAGTATAGTAGGTCTGTAAGGAGACTTTAAATATCATCTATTCTGAGTCCCTCCTTTTACAGATGAGACCAGTTGGTGAAGTAACTTGCCCAGTGTCCTGAGTGGCAATGACAAATCATATTTCCTGAGTCTCTGTTCCTTGCTCTTTACTGAACTTTAGAGGTTGCAAACTGGTAATGGACCACTGATAGTTGTGTTTGGCCAGTAGAGTAGATTGTATTATTGATCACAAATACTTGCCGCCTCTCTCTAGGAGAGGATTAAACTCCTCCTTCCCATTAAAGTCATCCTTGGCCATGTGACTTGTTTTGGCAAAGGAAATGTGTGCAGAGGTGATGTGCAGTATTCCAGAGAGGAACTATAAAGCATGAGTTAAGTACATAGTTTCAGTGCATAATTCACCAGGTTTTCTTTTTCTTCTGCTATGAGTTTGTTTATCAATATTCTAGATAGAAGTAGAATATAGAAGTAGCTGTGTCAGCCTGAGTCCTAGGCTAAACATGATGTGCAGCAGATATACAACTAACCTGTGATGGGATTATAATGTGGGTAAGGAACAACCTTTTGCTATAAGCTAAGAATCTGGAGTCATGTGTAAATACACTATAACCTAGTCAATCCTAACTGATACAATCTACATCATTTTAAAAAAATGAATCAGTGACTAACATTTGGAAATTTTGAGAATTAGCAGAAAGATCCAGACTTCAGATTTCTGATGAAAAATTGGCAGGGGTGACACATTTGGCCAACCCGGCACACATTGGCTGGGGCTGTATAGCATCTATCCTTTAGAAATAGAAGCTAATGCTATAGTTTACCCCAAGCATCCTATACTCCCTATTTGTATCTTACACCCATCCATCTTTTTCTTCAGTTATCTACGTTACCTGTCTGGCCCTTGTAAGCACTTGAATTTGCCACTCTGGCATTATGTCAAATTTTCCCACCCCTCAGCAAGAAAATGCTAGAGGCAAAAAGAACAGAGGACTGAAGACAGAACTTTAGTTAATACCCACCTGTATGGATGAGATAAAGAATCAGTGGGGAGACATTTAATAACTGGTTAGAGAAGGAAGAAGTAAACCAGAATTGGACAGTTACCAAAACAAACAAAACACAAGGAAGAGACGAGTCAAGAAGGGGGGATGGTCAACCTCAGGGAAAACTACAGAGTTCAACAATAAAGACAGTGATAAAAGCAGGTCATATATGACCTTTGAGAGAATAATTGCTGTGTTTTGATGATCATGGAAGACAGAAGATAGGAGATTAAGGAGCAAAGGGCTGCTGAGAAAATGGAGATGTTGAGATAAAAATTTTCACAAGTTAGGTATTGAATGGAAGGAGAAAAATAATTGATTTCTAAAATGGCAGAGGAATCAAACCAAATGTGTTTTTTTCCCACTTCTTGTTTTGGTGGACAAGGGCAAGGGGCGACACGTGTTTGAAAAGCATTGGCAAAAGAGCCAGTAAAAAGGAACCAGGTTATTGAGGGAACAAAGTTTGGGAGGTGGCTAAGAGTAATGGATAGAGAACATGGGTGAAGCAGCTAGTTTTGGAAATAAAGGATAATAGACCAAACATTCATTGAAAGCAAGTTCATGATATTATTAGTGGTATTATACTAGAAAGCCTCCATATTCTCGAGCTTATGTTGTACTGTACAGTCACTCGTTTGAGCATTCATTCGACAAGCATATATTGAGTGTCTACTGTATGCCATGTTCTTTGGGCCAGAGTTGTATACAGGAAATATCCATTGAATTTGACCCTTTTGAGAAGTTTGGTTATGAAGAAGCATAGATTAATGAGGATGATAGCTGGATGTGTCATCAAGGAAGGGTCTCTTTTTTAATATATCGAAAATTCTAGCACATGTTCATATGTCAGCTGAGGTGATCTGTTAGAGAAGGAGAGACCAAGGAAGAGAAAACAGGAGGAGATAGAATCCAGAGCATAAATGGAGGGGTTGGCCTTTGACAGCAGCAAGAACACTGCCTTTATTTCTATGAGATAAAGCGCATAGCACGATGCTTGACATATAGTAACTGCTCAGTAATTAGTAGCTGTTACGCTTGTTGTTTTTGTTGTAAGCTCAAGAGCCACGCTGACTTGGACATGGAAGAGGCAGTGTGAGTATGCTCAGAGCCCAAGCCTTAGTGGAAGGAAAGCCTGGGTAAGGAGTTGGCATTGAGGGTGTGCTATTCTAAACAAAGACCCAAGAAGTGTGAATTGTGAGATATAAATGCATTTGGCTAGGTTGCCCCACCTAACGTAGCCATATTTTTTATATCAGGGGAGGGTACGAGGCATCTCTGATTATGACATGGACAAAAGACAAGGTACTTTTATTTTATCAAGTATACTTCAAAGACGTGGCTCTGAGAAATGGGCAGATTGAGCTCCATTGAGATTCACTGATCAGCATCTCTCATAGCGCGTGTTGTCCCTGTAACACATGTAATTAAGGAGAAAGTGTTCCCATCCATTATATGTACCTCAGCAAAATGTGCTTCCATATGATGACATTAAGCAGTAAGTGCTTTGTGATTTATGCTGTTTCTATGATGTCATTGTCTGTGCTCTCAGTACAATAAGCTGAAGGCGTTTTAGCTATTATTCCTTTAGAGACAAGTACCTTTTGTTAAGGGCCGATTTTTCCCAGCATCCTGAAATGCCTTTTGCCTAATCATCTCTGAGCATAAATGCAAGCTTTGTGATTTTTCAAAAATGCTTCAGAATTTCCTATAAATGTGTGCTTTTTAATTCTTTTCTCAAGTGGTCTTTATGCAACCAATAGAAGTCTAAATGTTTGATTGGTTCTTTTCACCCTATGTTTTTTAGATTTAAAAAAAGAGTTTGATTGGTATTAGATATGAAAGATAGAATACGCTTTAAAACTTTCAAACTGTTCTTTGAGATCAGTATTAGAGAGAGAGGCTCTTTCAACAACTATCTGTCGTCCTGGTTAAAGTGTGTAAGAAGCTACCTGGCCAGGAAATGGGCTGCATTGGTTTTGAACCTGCCTTGTTATTGGTACCATCTGTCTGTTCTCCTAAATACTGAGCCTGCTGGCCCTTTGGTTTCTGTGAATTTCCAGATTCCTGCATATTTGCCTTAGTCTCTAGGATTTAGGCCTTTCTAGTTCCCATATCTTTGCTTGCCTGTCATGCTTTGTCCTGTGTGTTTTCAGACATGTGTGTGCTTGCCTGGTTTAATTCACTAACTTTTCTCAAATGCTCAATCAGGTATGCCTTCTGACTTTTGATCCCGGGACTGATCTCTGTCCTGGAGTTCCAGCTTTTTACCCTGGCCTCCATGTTATACTGTAACTCGAAGCACCGGCATTGAGAGCTGAATAAATCACTGATCTGACCCAGTACAGCATTTCTGATTTTCATAGCAGTAGTCGTAGAATGTAAAGGATGCTGTGCTTGACGTTTGAATCTCTGGGGTTAAAGTCTGGCACTACCAGAAACTCACTAAACGTCTGTGAGCAAATAGCTTAGCTTCTCTGAATTCAGTCTCTTCTTTTGTAAAATAGGAATAATTTTTGCTTCATTCACTTTTGTGAGGATAAATGAGAAATAAGATATCATATGTTGCAAAAAAACCCTAACATGATAACTAGCACATGTCTGTTAAATCTGATATTTTCATACACAATTCTGTGTCATTAAGTAGTTTCTTTTTACAGGCAAGTACTTTGTTTTCAGAGCAAATACTAGGCCATAAGTAAAAAGTATCAGTGACAGAAGTTTCCTGCTTAAAATTCAGAAAGACGTTACCACATAAGTTCATTTTAACAATGATCCCAAGTTTCCCAATTAATTTATCTTCAATTCTTATGTATTCTGATCACCAATTGCATTATGTCCCTTCTGAAAACAATTAATATGACAACTTGTAAATTTCTTGCAGAAAAACTGGATATTCAGAACTGAACAAAAACATGACAGTGATCATAAGAACAAATATTTGTGTATTTGGTGGTGAAGCTTTTTGTTATCCAAGAAATAATTTGAACTTTTGTCCATTTATAAGATGTGATTTGCTTCTTATGTTCAATGTGCCATTCATTAAAACAGCAACATAACATGGCATTTTAATCTATATATTTTTGGTGAAGTCATGCTATTGAAATACAACTTCGTGTGATTAAAATGATTGCTGTCACATCATCTAACCATAAAGAAGATGGGAAAGTAAATCAGCTCTTTTAGAGTACTTGGTGCATAGAGAGGTATTTAATATACAGCATTCTGTTCAATGTTCAGGGAGGCAAATATCATTATTCCTGATTTACGGATGTGAAAACTGAAGCTCAGAGAAGTTGAGTAACCTGTCTATGGTTATACAGCTAGTTCAGAGTGTAGCTGAGATTCGAACTCATGTCTTCTTTATTCCAGTTCCATGTGTCCTTTTCACTACGTGAGGTAAACTGCTACTGTCTGCTGATACCAGAATGGTAGGGAAGACCCTCTGTACTTGGAGCTGTTCAACGGTTAATCCGATTCCTGGCAGTGAACACATACAACTGAGTGTGAAAGGATAGGTTAGTAAGGGAACAGAGAACAGGCAAAGGCTGAATAGCTCACATTCAGAGGCATGTTGTATTCAGCTAATTCATAAATACTGCACATTGGACCTGCATGTATGTAAAACTCAATGATTACAACCTCCCATCTTCAAAAAAGAGAAGGTCAGTGTAGAGGAAGTATATCATATGTGGAATGAATCTGTAAATCATTTTGGTGTCACGTCATTCCCGTTACTGTCTTACTAGGGGATGGCAGCAGTGTTTTTTACTCAATGTGTGCATGTGTGCAGTTGTTTTCACTGGGAAATAAATCAGCGATGCTATAGTCTAATGACCCTAAGAGAATTGTATAGGTTTTTAATGCATTTATCATACATCCTACAGATAACTTTGCCCAGGACAATTCAGCCAACAGTTTCATTCTTGTTGTTAACATATACGACATCCATAATGTTATAGTGTGGATCAGATTTCGTATTTCAGCTCTTCCATTTTTGTTTAAGTGTCCATGATCAATTACTTAATGTCTCTGAATCTCAATTCCTTCTATCAAATAGGGCTAAGACTACCTTATAGATGTATAATAAAGAGGAAATGAGGAAAAATAAATGTACATATTCCCTTATATTCTGTTCAAATGTTACATGGAGATGAATGAAAGCCAGTTCCATTGCTATTCATGACAACACTCTTGTAGTAGCTTAAGTTCCACTAGCTCTGCACTGCTCATGGAAGCTATTATGTGTGTATGTAGGTGTTTTGTTTCCACATCTAGCCTGCTTTGCTCTTGAGGACAGGGCAAGTGTCTAGTAACATTTTTGTATCTCTAGGGCCTTTCATAAGTATTTAATACATGGCGGTTGCTCATAATGATTACAAAGTTTGTGCCTACAACAACAATATTCAGATCACCTTTCTTTTTTGTTCCACATTCCATTCCATAAACCACCAAGGCTGATGCAGAGATGGAGCTTCTTTAGGCCTTCTCATTCATTCATTCATTCGTTTATTTATTTATTTCCATAGCTCTTTGCAGTGACTATCCTAGAAAAGTTATATAGTTATATTTTGAAGATATATTATTTTGAAGATAATTATTAAAATTTTAAGCTATTTTTACTAGGTATTTTGTCTGCAATTAATGAAAGCTATAGGTGGGAGTGACTTTCATTATGTCATGTGGTTTGACTAATAGCCTTTTACTGCAAGAGTAGTTTATTGAAGACATTTTTTTCAAAGATGGAAATTCCTATTTTAATAGCTAAAATTAAAGATTGTTAGTAAACACGGTATTTTAAAACTAGCTAACTAACAATTATCAAGTAGTAATTATGTGTCAGATTCTATACTAAGTCCTCTGTGCACATTAAGTTATTTAATCCTCATAATAACTCTGTGAGGTAGAATATTGCAGTGATCCACATTTTACAGATAAAGAAACTAAGGCACAGAGAGGTTAAGTAACTTGCCCAAGCTCACACAGCTAACATGGGCAGAGATTCACACATAGGTGATCCAATTCCAGAATCTGCTCCTAGTTTCAAAATTATGCTGCCTCTTACTATACCTTGGTACTAGGTTTTTAAATGAAATGAACTCTGGCTGTCATTATCATTGATTCTGAAATATTATGCATTTATTCCAGTTCTTGTTAATTAGGATTTTTCCTTTATAATTTGCTTTGCTTCTCTTAGCTGGGAATCCAAAACTTTTGTTTTGTTTTGTTTTTACCAACTTTGCATCAAAATCCATTGCAGGGATGTGGAATGTTCTCGTCACAAGAAAAAACTGTAAATATGTGTGGTGACAGATGTTAACTGGGCTTAACTACGGTGATCACTTTGCAGTATATACAAATATCGAGTTATTATCTTGTACACCTGAAACTAATATAATGTTATGCTAATTATACCTCAATAAAAAAATCTATTGCAGTTACCTTTCTTCATGTGCTGCCTAATTAAAATATTCCACTTTGACAGTTCCTGTATTTTAAAGATATGTTTATAAATATACTTATATATTTATCCATCCACAGTTTCTGATATTTTCTTGCTATTCTGCCTATGTGAAATTGAAGCTCACAGATGTCTGTCTCATGGAAACTTGACATTGACATGCAGTTAGATATGCAGTCAAAAGAGAGCAATTTAAAATTGTTTTCTTCAAGAGTATCTCTTTGCCTGTCTGCCTGTATAGGAATCTGTCTGCTGTATTCAGTGTTATTTGATATTTCTATACAATGTGTTAACCTTTTATAGCCTTGGCTACATACTGTTTTAGAAACGCACTTGTCATATGAATTTAAAAACCAACAGATATGTATTCCTCCCAGACAAAAGATATTTTGAGGATAAATGTAAAGTATTTTTCATCATAACATTTGAGTGATTCCTTTGGTTTCCAAACACTAAAACATTAAACATGTCTATTCAACTCCAGTTGCCTTTTATTAATCATTATGATGTTTTCAAAAATGTTATTTAAATGTAGCTAATATCTGATATTTCAAGCCCCAGTTGTTCCTTGTGGAATATTTTCTACTTTCACATTGGTTTTTCTCTTAAACTCGAGTCTCTGTTCTTCTTGGTATGTCTTTCTGAGCAGGAAGATTGAAAACAAAAAGGAAGCATTTTCTGAGGAGGTGGCACAGTTTCTTTTGAGAACTTGATGTATAGGATGGGTAGCTTTCTTTCCCATACTTTATGGATATTTTCATGAAATAAATTGCTTCTTTCATAGGATAGGTTAGAGCTCCTGTTCTTTAGGTGTTCTGACTACAGTGAAACCTTAAACTGGAACATTTCAGTTTGAAATGAATGCTTATGGAAGAATTTCTTGAGGTTCACTAAAAAAGTACTTTTTCCCCCTTTCCTTCAAACACATAGAAGTAATTCATTTTCAGCTCAGTCTGATTTCAATTCCATATAAAGTTGTGAAATTTTTTGTTCTAGTTCTGTGAAAAATGGCAGTGGTAGTTTGATAGGGATTGCATTGAAACTGTAGATTGCTTGGGGTAGTAGAGTCATTATCCCAATGTTGATTCTTCCAATCCAAAAACATGGTATATCTCTCCATCTATTTGTATCATCTTTAATTTCTTTCATCAGTGTCTTATAATTTTCTGCATACAGGTTATTTTTTTCCTTAGGTAGGTTTATTCCTAGATATTTTATTCTTTTTGTTGCAATGGTAAATGGGAGTGTTTTCTTAATTTCACTTTCAGATTTTTCGTCATTAGTCTGTAGGAATGCTAGAAATTTCTGTGCATTAATTATGTATCCTGCTACTTTACCAAATTCATTGATTAGCTCTAGTAGTTTTTCTGGTAGCATCTTTAGGATTCTCTATGTACGGTATCATGCCATCTGCAAACAGTGACAGCTTTACTTCTTTTCCAATTTGGATTCCTTTTATTTCTTTTTCTCCTCTGATTTCTGTGGCTAAAACTCCCAAAACTATGTTGAATAATGGTGGTGAGAGTGGGCAACCTTGTCTTGTTCCTGATCTTAGTGGAAATGGTTTCAGTTTTTCACCATTGAGGACAATGTTGGCTGTGCGTTTGTCATATATGGCCTTTATTATGTTGAGGTGAGTTCCCTCTGTGCCCACTTTCTGGAGGGTGTTTTTCATAAATGGGTGTTGAAGTTTGTCGAAAGCATTCTTGGCATCTATTGAGATGATCATGTGGTTTTTCTCCTTCAATTTGTTAATATGGTGTATCACGGTGATTGATTTGCATATATTGAATAATCCTTGCATTCCTGGGATAAACCCCACTTGATCACAGTGTATGATCATTCTAATGTGCTGTTGGATTATGTTTGCTAGTATTCTGTTGAGAATTTTTGCATCTATGTTGATCAGTGATATTGGCCTGTAGTTTTCTTTCTTTGTGACATCTTTGTCTCATTTTGGTATCAGGGTGATGGTGGCCTCATAGAAGGAGTTTGGGAGTGTTGTTCCCTCTGCTATATTTTGGAAGAGTTTGAGAAGGATAGATGTTAGCTCTTCTCTAAATGTTTGATAGAATTTGCCTGTGAAGCCCTCTGATCCTGGGCTTTTTTTTTGTTGGAAGATTTTTAATCACAGTTTCAATTTCAGTACTTGTGTTTGGTCTGTTCATATTTTCTATTTCTTCCTGATTCAGTCTTGGCACGTTGTGCAGTTCTAAGAATTTGTCCATTGTTTTCAGGTTGTCCACTTTATTGGCATATAGTTGCTTGTAGTAATCTCTCATGATCCTCTGTATTTCTGTAGTGTCAGTTGTTACTTCTCCTTTTTCTTTTCTAATTCTGTTGATTTGAGTCTTCTCCCTATTTTTATTGATGACTCTGGCTAGTGGTTTATCAATTTTGTTTATCTTCTCAAGGAACCAGCCTTTAGTTTTATTGATCTTTGCTATCGTTTCCTTCATTTCTTTTTCATTTATTTCTGATCTGATCTTTATGGTTTCTTTCTTTTTACTAACTTTGGGGGTCTTTGTTCCTCTTTCTCTAATTGCTTTAGGTGTAAGGTTAGATTGTTTATTTGAGATGTTGCTTGTTTCTTAAGGTGGGCTTGTATTGCTATAAACTTCCCTCTTAGAACTGCTTTTGCTGCATCCCATAGGTTTTGCATCGTTGTGTTTTCATTGTCATTTGTTTCTAAGTATTTTTTGATTTCCTCTTTGATTTCTTCAGTGATCTCTTGGTTATGAAGTAGTGTGCTGTTTAGCCTCCATGTTCTTGTATTTCTTACAGATTTTTTCCTGTAATTTATATCTAGTCTTATAGCGTTGTGGTCAGAAAAGTTACTTGATACGAGTTCCATTTTCTTAAATTTACCAAGGCTTGATTTGTGACCCAAGATATGATCTATCCTGGAGAATGTTCCATGAGCACTTGAGAAGAATGTGTATTCTGTTGTTTTTGGATGGAATGTCCTGTAAATATCAATTAAGTCCTTCTTGTTTAATGTATCATTTAAAGGTTGTGTTTCCTTATTTATTTTCATTTTGGATGATCTGTCCATTGGTGAAAGTGGGGTGTTAATGTCCCCTAGTATGATTGTGTTACTGTTGATTTCCCCTTTTATCACTGTTATTTTTTGCCTTATGTATTGTGGTGCTCCTATGTTGGGTGTGTAAATATTTCCTGTTGTTATATCTTTTTCTTGGATCCATCACTTGATCATTATGTAGTGTCCTTCTTTGTCTCTTGTAATAGTCTTTGTTTTAACGTCTATTTTGTCTGATATGCGAATTGCTACTCCAGCTTTCTTTTGGTTTCCATTTGCATGGAATATCTTTTTCCATCCCCTTACTTTCAGTCTGTATGTGTCTCTAGGTCTGACCTTTTATCACTGTTATTTTTTGCCTTATGTATTGTGGTGCTCCTATGTTGGGTGTGTAAATATTTCCTGTTGTTATATCTTTTTCTTGGATCCATCACTTGATCATTATGTAGTGTCCTTCTTTGTCTCTTGTAATAGTCTTTGTTTTAACGTCTATTTTGTCTGATATGCGAATTGCTACTCCAACTTTGTTTTGATTTCCATTTGCATGGAATATCTTTTTCCATCCCCTCCTTTCCAGTCTGTGTCCCTAGGTCTGAAGTGGGTCTCTTGTAGACAGCATATATATGGGTGTTGGTTTTGTATCCATTCAGCCAGTCTATATCTTTTGGTTGGAGCATTTAATCCATTTACATTTAAGGTAATTATCGATATGTATAGTCCTGTTACCATTTTCTTAATTGTTTTGGGTTTATTATTGTAGGTCTTTTCCTTCTCTTGTGTTTCCTGCCTAGAGGAATGCCTTTAGCATTTTTTGTAAAGCTGGTATGGTGGTGCTGAATTCTCTTAGCTTTTGCTTTTCTGTAAAGGTTTTAATTTCTCCATCAAATCTGAATGAGATCCTTGCTGGGTAGAGTAATCTTGGTTGTAGTTTTTTCTCTTTCACCACTTAAAATAGTTCCTGCCACTCCCTTCTGGCTTGCAGAGTTTCTGCTGAAAGATCAGCTGTTAACCTTATGGGGATTCCCTTATTTTTATTTGTTGTTTTTCTCTTGCTGCTTTTTATATGTTTTCTTTGTATTTAATTTTTTATAGTTTGATTAATGTATGTCTAGGCATGTTTCTCCTTGGATTTATCCTGTATGGGACTCTCTGTGCTTCCTGGACTTGATTAACTATTTCCTTTCCCATATTAGGGAAGTTTTCAACTGTAATGTCTTCAAGTATTTTCTCAGTCCCTTTCTTTTTCTCTTCTTCTTCTGGGACCCCTATAATTCAAATGTTGGTGTGTTCAATGTTGTCCCAGAGGTCTCTGAGACTGCCCTCAATTCTTTTTATTCTTTTTTCTTTATTCTGCTCTGCAGTCGTTATTTCCACTATTTTATCTTCCAGGTCACTTATCCATTCTTCTGCCTCAGTTATTCTGCTGTTGATCCCTTCTAGAGAATTTTTTATTTCATTCATTGTGTTGTTCATCACTGTTTGTTTCATCTTTAGTTCTTCTAGGTCCTTGTTAAACTTTTCTTGTATTTTCTCCATTCTGTTTCCAAGACTTTGGATCATCTTTACTATCATTATTCTGAATTCTTTTTTAGGTAGACTGCCTATTTCCTCTTCACTTGTTCGGTCTGCTGGGTTTTTGCCTTGCTCCTTCATCTGCTGTGTTTCTGTGTCTTCTCATTTTGCTTAACTTACTGTGTTTGTGGTGTCCTTTTCTCAGGCTCCAACTTGGTAGTTTCCTTTGTTTTTGGTGTCTGTCCCCAGTGGCTAAGATTGGTTCAAGGGGTTGTGTAGGCTTCCTGGTGGAGGGGACTAGTGCCTGTGTTCTGGTGGATGAGGCTGGCTCTTTTCTTTCTGGTTGGCAAGTCCACGTCTGGTTGTTTGTTTTGGGGTGTCTGTGGCCTTATTATGGTTTTAGTCAGCCTCTGTGCTAACGGATGGGGTTGTGTTCCTGTCTTTCTAGTTATTTGGCGTAGGGTGTCCAGCACTGTAGCTTCCTGGTCATTGAGTGGATCTGCGTCTTGGGGTTCAGATGGAGATCTCTGGGAGATTTTCGCCGTTTAATATTATGTGGAGCCTGGACGTCTCTTGTGGACCAGTATGCTGAACTTGGCTTTCCCACCTCAGTGGCACAGCCCTGACACCTTGCTGAAGCACCTAGAGCCTGTTCTCCACACGGCTCAGCATAAAAGGGAGAAAAAAAGAAAGAAAGAAGAAGATAAAATAAAATAAAGTTATTAAAATGAAAAATAATTGTTAAGAAAAAAATTTTAAGTAATAAAAGCAAACAATCAAAAATGGACAGACAGAACCCTAGTAAAATGGTAAAAGCAAAGCTATACAGACAGAATCACACACAGAAGCATACACATACACCCTCACAAAAAGAGATAAAGGGAAAGAAATATATATATTGTTGCTCCCAATGTCCACCTCCTCAATTTGGGATGATTTGTTGCCTATTCATGTATTCCACAGATGCAGGGTACATCAGGTTGATTGTGGAGCTTTAATCCACTGCTCCTGAGGCTGCTGGGAGAAATTTCCCTTTCTCTTCTTTGTTCGCACAGCTCCTGGGGTTTCAGCTTTGGTTTTGGACCCGCCTCTGCATGTAGGTTGCCTGAGCGCATCTGTTCTTTGCTCACACAGGACAGGGTTAAAGGAGCAGCTGATTCGGGGGCTCTGGCTCACTCAGGCCAGGGGGAGGGAGAGGTACGGATGTGGGGCCAGCCTGCAGCAGCAGAGGCCAGCATGGCATTGCACCAGCCTGAGGCGTGCCATGTTGTTTCCCGGGGAAGTTGTCCCTGGATCACAGGACCCTGGCAGTGGCGGGGTGCCCAGGCTTCGGGAGGGGAGGTGTGGATAGTGACCTGTGCTTGCACACAAGCTTCTTGGTGGCGACAGCAGCAGCCTTAGTCTCATGCCCGTCTCTGGGGTCCACGCTGATAGCCATGGCTCACGGCCATCTCTGGAGCTCCTTTAAGTGGTGCTCTTAATCCTCCCTCCTCATGCACCAGGAAATAAAGAGGCAAGAAAAAGTCTCTTGCCTCTTCGGCAGTTCCAGACTTTTTCGCGGACTCCCTTCCAGCTAGCTGTGGCACACTAACCCCTTCAGGCTCTGTTCACGCCTCCAACCCCAGTCCTCTCCCTGGGATCCGACATCGAAGCCCGAGCCTCAGCTTGCAGCCCCACCCGCCCCGGCGGGTGAGCAGACAAGCCTCTCGGGCTGGTGAGTGCTGGTCAGCACCGATCCTCTGTGCGGGAATCTCTCCGCTTAGCCCTTGCACCCCTGTGGCTGCGCTCTCCTCCGCAGCCCCAAAGGTCCCCGCCTCTGCCACCCACAGTCTCCGCCCGCGAAGGGGCTTCCTAGTGTGTGGAAACCTTTCCTCCTTCACAGCTCCCTCCCACTGGTGCAGGTCCCGTCCCTATTCTTTTGTCTCTGTTTATTCTTTTTTCTTTTGCCCTACCCAGGTACATGGGGAGTTTCTTGCCTTTTGGGAGGTCTGAGGTCTTCTGCCAGCATTCAGTGGGTGTTCTGTAGGAGTTGTTCCACGTGTAGATGTATTTCTGATGTATTTGTGGGAAGGTGATCTCCGTGTCTTACTCTTCCACCATCTTGAAGCTCCTCCCCCTCTGCAGTGGTTTTAATATTATATTATCTAGCTTGTCCTTTGTCTCTTTGTCTACATTGTTATTGGCTTCCTAAAGTTTTTAGATGTTAGCAGGGCCTGTGGTTTTCTTTGGTTATCTCCTAACTATTTACAGTAATGAATCACCTGTAATAACAAAAAATTGAAAAATGGCTTCTGCTGGGTTTTGGAGGATTATAATACATAATAATATTAAAGTCAATTTGCATTCCCTGAACACCCACCACTGAACATTAGAGAAAAATGGCCCCAAATCTGTGTGGGGGAGATAAGAGGAAATCGGTTATAAATATTTTACACACAAACAAATGATTCACTTGTAGTGCCTGAGAGTTGTTATTCTCACTCATAGCCTCTGACATAAACAAACATTTTAGAGAGACTTACTGATGAATAAAAATATAAAGAATGCAGAACTTTGGCAGAATTTCATGTTCATTAGTAACAGTTTTGCTCTTGGGTCTACAACATATGGGGTAATGCAACCTGGACTCTTCCTGCTCACCATGACTATATTCCTGGGTTTAGATGGACTTGAAATCAAGCTGGAAGTGGCCAAATGTAGCTTTTGCTACCAACCTGACCCCCAATCAAGCTTCTTCTTTTGGTGTTTCTCCTTACTCCTTTTGAAACATGTATCTTCTGGTTCTTATCTTTTTAGAACATGAAAGATGAGACTATCTTCAGTCTGCTTCAGACAGGGCCCTAGTATTTGCTGCTGAAAATGGGAAATTGGGTAGAAAATCAATCTCTGTTAATGTTTATGTGTATTTTTTAAAGTGTATTGTTAGACTGATTATTGATCACATTAGCCTAATCTAACTCCCTTGTTCTATAAATGTCCTTTTCTAAAAGCCTAAAAATCACTTTCTCATAAATCTGTTGTTTGCATTATTGAGGCATTGAGTTATAGTATGACTTTGGATTTTGACTGAATACTAACTCAAAAACTTGTGTAATAACTGCTAAATCTGAGATTCAGAGAGGGAAAGTGATTTTTTAAAGCTATTTAGGTGTTTCATGAAACAAATGTGTGTGAGGATTGTGATTCTCCTTGTAAAAATATTTCCAGGTTACACAAAAAGATTCCATAAATTTATCTTATAGGGAAAAGAGGAAGTCTGACCTTTGTATTTAAGTCTCTACAACTTGGCTCAACCCTATATGGCCAAGTTTATCTCTTCATTATATGTCCCATATAGGTCATGTTAGTTATTTTTTGGTTGTTTGATATGTTTTTGAAATGTCATTTCATTTACATTTGAAATGTTTGGCTATGTCTTTACTTTAAAAAAAATCCCTAGTTCCTCAGCATTTGGTATGGGGCTATGCATACTATACACTCAAAAAATTAAATTAAAAAAATCCAATATCTCCCACTTGGGTATAGTAGAAATTTATGCAACTAATACTGGCACTATTTATATAGAGATGTTATTAAAACTGATGTTTTCTTTTCTCCCTCATCTGTCCCAGTTGAAGCCTTACCTGATATGCTAACAGTGCATTAGAAAAAGTCCTTCCATGGTTGAAACCCGTAGCCAGTTTCAAAACAGAAGAGCTTGCCTTAAGTTACACTGACTTCAATCTCCTTTCCCACAGCCAGACATCACATTTTAGTAGCAGTCATGTTTGGCTTCCTTACATCAAATGTTTTTCAAGCATTGACCTTAAGGGCTCAGCTGAAAGAGGCTAATGGGATGATCCATTATGTTTGATGGTGTTTATTATACACATCAGGAAACAACCACAATGACCAGTAGGCTATGTTTAAAAATGAATACTGTATCTTACTTACATAATGGTTAATAATTTATTTTTATTATTATTATATACAGGTGAAAGAAAAGAACATATGAGTTGTAGCTATTTCTGATTTTGGTCTGAGGAATGTGTGGGATGTAATAACTCCATATAAGGTTTAACATGGTCATTTTCTCTGCTTTGTTTGAGCTATAATCTGGCCTTCACCATGTAGGCTTGAAAAGGTATTTCCATTTACCTTTTATTTCTTCTATTAAATGTTCTCGTGACTTTTAACTTGTGGTAATCTAGTATTTAGGAGATTTCTATAGGTGCCCAAGTATTGATGTGTTTTTTAATGATAATTTCAAGTGGTTGCTAACCTTCCATGAACCTTCTGATCCTTCTTCCTTCCGTTTCTTTTTGGGAATTAAAATCAAGGTGCTAACGTTTTCTATTCTTCCTTTTAAACGTTAAGAATAAGATGATTTTTACCAAGTGGCTCAGATAAATGTTCACAGTACCTAGCGACTCCCTAGGATAATCAATTAGGTCAGCTTATTCCAAAGTAAGTACCTTGGATCACTAGTTCTGAGGCATGTTGGTTAATAGGTATTATATGAAAGAAGAGGAAGTATCTGTGATTAAGTAAATTTGGGAAACTTATATTTTAATGTATGCTTTTTTTCAGTCTTTAATATGCTAATATTCTTTGTGAATTTCCAGGAAAGAATATATTAGGCATTATTTGGAACTTTTTTCGTATGGTACATCTCATAGACCTAGTGACTAGTGTTCCGCAAAGCACATTTTAGGAAATGCTACATTAAATCAAATTGTGTACTGTGTATGTGGAGATATGAGTTCTGGTTCCTCCTCTGTCACAGAGTAGTTCTGTGATCTTGGAGAAGTGGCCTTCATGCTTCTTGTGTTTCCTGATTTGTAAAAAATTATGAAATTGAACGAGATTAGAGTTAGGGGTGGGAATTATTTATCAGTATCAACTCTGAGGCTTTCCGAACCTCCTAACCAAGATCTAACATGCTCCTCTGACCTCTTTGAAGTTCAAAGGTAGTGCTACCTTGGGAGCGTGGAATGTTACTTATCTGTGCTGAGATGGAGAACAGAGGTTGAGAACCACAGGACTGGATCCTGTTTGAGCTCACTTCCACCTCACGCATACCAGTTATATTACTGAAAGTCAGGCATCCCAAAATTGTGTATGGCTCTCTGAAAGGAGAATGTTTTTTGTTGGTGTTATGTTCCTTGATAACCGGGTTCGTCAAAGATTTTCTGCTACCTAGAAGCAGTTATAAACATCCACAACTTGTCTATTTTAGAGATACTGTTGTCTTAGGTGGTGTTTCCTAGAAGCTAAGCCTGAGATCAGGATTCTTGTGCAAATTGTTTGTTGAGAGAGTGAGCTCAAGAAAAATGTGTAAGGGAGTAAGGGAAGCAGGATAGGGAAACAGAAGAAGCTAAGTAGGAGTGTGGCTTCAGAAGTATAGCCTGATCCCACTGAGGCCTTTGGAACATGAATTATATCGCAGAGTTTGTCCTGCCCAGAGGCAAAGGAGAATGGACTTCACCCCTGCACCTGTCAGTCACTGGCAATGAGCTGCCTCTGAGATGAGAGGTGTAACCTCCCTGGCATATGCAGGTGGTTCCTGAGAAGGGTGCACCTGTAAGCCATTAGCAGCCAGCCCTTTTAGAAGCTGGCCCCATAAGGGGGATCTGGTCAGATTGCTAATAGCATCCGCTATAACTTAATTGTGGAGAATTAAAATTCCCTTTGGTTTCACCTCTGCCTGTAGACACTTAGCAGATATGTTCCAAAGAAAAGGCAGTTGTTAAATATAATTCAAGTCAGGTATATATTGAGTGCCTACTATTAGTCGAACTGCATAATGCTAGGTAATTTGGAGAATATTAAGAAAAATTGATCATTATTCTTGCTCTTGAAAAGCTTACATTTTTGTTGTGATGAATACAGTGTACATAATATTGTAAAATATCAAAAGTAAGGATACGATTATGTGTTACATGAATGGTATCAGCTGGTTTCAGAGGACGCATTCTTAGGTGATCAGAGTAGAGTGACTTTGAGTAAGGATCCAAAGTGCCAAGGCACTCCTTTGTAGGGACAGTGGGTCATTATAGTGGGCAGGTGTAGGGACAAGCGTCATGGAGGAAAGTGGGATTTGAGCTAAGTCCACAAGGACTAATGAAAAAGAATGTGGCAGTTATATGGGGGAAGAGATGTTTACAGAGTGAAAAACCTGTGTAAACTCTCTGGGGCATTATACACTATATGTGTTATGAGGGAGCATTGAAGAGCATGGCTTAGCTGGACCAGAGGATTTCTGTTGCAAGGTAGTGGAAAGAACACAGTAAGATAGGTGGAACTGGATTGTGAAAGAAATAGAGAACCAGGCTGGGTAATCTGAATTCACCTCTTAGGCAAAGGTGAGCTACTGAAAGTCCTTGAGCATGAGAGTGGTCTAATTAAATGGTGTTTTAGGAAGGGTCATCTGGGCAACATGAAGAAAGTATCAGAGTATTATCAGAAAGTATCAGAGTATTAATCTATGCTCAATTTTTAAAATGGATAAATACTCTTTAATATCTTAGGAACTAGTGTATTTAAATCCTTCATGTCAGTGACTTGTATTTGGAATGCAGTTAGCTAACTCAGATCTTCCACTTGATTACATTCAGGTTTTCAGAAATAACTGTGTAGGTCATCAGACAGCCCTGACTTTTCTTTTAGAAGGTGTCATTAAGTGATGAGAGAGAAAAGACTCATTCAAAACGTTCAGTTTGCCTTTCAAACCAAAGTCCAGAGATAATTATTCATAAGTATGAAATGTGACATTGTTTCATGAGTCACCATCTAGGTTTAACCACACATGCCCAAAAAGCACAACATAATTCTACACAGGCTATTTGGGAAAGCATTCAGAGAAATAGTCTGCCTTTTTATGTTGACTTCCTGTGTATAAATATGGAATCCTAACAATCCAAGGACACTGCAGTAGGAGTACGTTCAGTTAACAGCATGTGTCGAGCACCCACTGTATGCAGAAAACCTGAAATGGGGACTGGTTACAAAAGAAAGAAAATATTTTTGCCTTTGAGGATACTGCAGTGTAAAGTGGGCAATAGAATGTTTGAAAAATGTATGAGAATGTTTGTAAAGCAGTATCTAAAGGGGATAAATAAGATACAAACTGAGAGTCAGTGCCAAAGAGCTAGAAGTCACAAAATAGGGTTGAGTCATGGGGGAGTCACAACATTATAATTTTCTGACCTGAGCCATTTTTCCCTCACATGGTGTGGGTTAACAAGAGAAGGGAACACTGTTTTCCTTCCTGGCCAGCACTTTCAGTTGCATCAGATTTGAAAATGTCCCTTCTATTAATGTGGTTCCTTAGTGGCAAATGATCACATCTTTCTAGAAGAGCCAAAATCTTTTGTGAATGAGGAACAGTAGCTTCCTTTATCCATGCGGAATATGTTCCAAGACCCCCAGTGGATGCCTAAAATCTTGGATAGTACCAAACCTCAAATATACTATGTTTTTTTTCTATACATACCTATGATAAAGTTTAATTTAGAAATTAGACACAGTAAGAGATTAACAATAGTAACTAATGGTAAAATTGAACAATTATGACACTATACTGTAATCAAAATTATGTGAATGTGGTCTCTCAGTCAACTTCTTTAACTCTGCCGGAAGTAAGATGGTTGCTTCTTCATTGTCACACTCAGCCTCTCCAGTAATTTTTATATTTTTCTATCACAACCTATTTCTGAATCTGTGTAACCATCCCTTACTTGCAGCAAATGGCTTGAAAATGGCTTGAAAGCCAGCAAATGGCTTTCATTTCAGGGGATTCCTTGCTGAAGTCTTCGTATAGGCTCCATGCACAACATGTTGCTGTCAATGGGAACATGTTTTCTGTTCACATCTTACACCCACAAATTTAATGTCCTTTCCATCTTAACTAAGCACTTATCATGTAAGGTGGCCATACCTTTCGTAGTTTGAGGTGTGACAGCCAAAGTAGCATGGATTTCTTTTTCCTTCTTCACAGTTTCACAGATAGAAGATTCATTCTCAACATAGATCTTAGCAGCCTCAACATACAATTTTTTTCTTTCCTAATTAAGTTGAGAATTTTCACCTTTTCATGAAAAGGAAACGCTTTATGGCTTCTCTTTGGCATATCCAAATTGCCAGCATCACTACTCTTGCACTTTGGGGCCATTAGTAATAGCATAAGGGTTACTTGAGCACAAGTACTGCAATACTAGGACAGTCCATCTGATAACCTAGACAGCTACTAAGGGACTAATGGGCATGTTATACTGGACAAAGGAATGATTCATGTCCAGGGTGGGATGGAGCTGGGTGGTGCGAGATTTCATCATGCTATTCAGAACAGTGCGCAATTTAAAACTTATGAATTGTTTATTTATGGAACTTTCCAAATAATATTTTTGGTCACAGGTTACCGTGGGTAATTGAAACCACAGAAAACAAAACCCCTGATAAGAGGGGACTACTGTATGTTATACAAGAGGCTTTTTATAAGTGACTCTAGAATCACAGAGTGAGACTCTGTTCCTCATGACAGCATATCTATTTACTCTGGGCTAAGGGACTGACCTCTGTCCTAGACTCTAAGCAAGTCCCCATCTTCTGAACTCACAAATTGAGGTTCTTAGACTGAGGTCCATATGCGTGTCCAGAAAACAAGACAAGATGTGTGATGCCAGGGTGATGGATGGGGTGGCAGAGCTTGGGGCCACTGAGTCAGACTAATCTTAGCTGAAGCTGGCAACTACTTACTCAAATGGATTAGGGAGCAAGAATATGTAATCCAAGGTGAAGAGATGGGATGAGGGAATGGTAATCTGGAACAGAGTGGGCTAGAAACCAAGGCTGATGTATGATGAGAAAATTGTGATTCAAAATGGGGGAAGTTAGGGCTTCCCTGGTGGCGCAGTGGTTGAGAGTCCGCCTGCCGATGCAGGGGACACGGGTTCGTGCCCCGGTCCGGGAAGATCCCACGTGCTGCGGAGCGGCTGGGCCCGTGAGCCATGGCCGCTGAGCCTGCGCGTCCGGAGCCTGTGCTCTGCAACGGGAGAGGCCACAACAGTGAGAGGCCACGTACCGCAAAACAAAAACAAAAACAAACAAAAAATAATGGGGGAAGTTAAAAGGTCAGTATAGCAGAGGTTAAGCCAAAGTTAGGGGCGATTGCCCATATTTCTCTTAGCAAAGTGTCTCACAAGTTTAAAGAGCCTGTATACTTGAGCACAGGGTTAACAGTACAAGTTTTAGAATCAGATAGCCTGAACACCATTCTCAACTATGCCAACCATGAGCTGTGACACCCCGAGTAAATTTCTTAATTGTCATAAGGCCCAGTTTTGAAAATGAGGACAACTGTAGTATTTGACCACAGAGATTTGTGGTATGAGTTAAATGGAATAACATTTGTTAAATATCTGACACAGTGCCTGACACAGAGTGAGCATTCAATATAAAGTAGCTGGAATTAATATTGCTGCTGCTTCCCTTCCTCCACCACAGGGTCATTAACACAATTTGGAGCAGCAAAACAACAGTATATGGTAGTCCACAAAGATCGAACCAAATGATCTGGCATGTCTTTTTCTTTTGGGAACATTCTCTAGACTAGAGATTGTAAAATATTTGAGACAGAAAATTTAGTTACCTGCTATTCAAATATTTATTATCTCAGAGCCCAAAGCCTTCTAAGTGCTGAAACTCAGCTGTGTATTTGATATGTCAACAAGAAAACTTTCACATTCACAACAAGAAATCAGGACAAATTCTGCAGAAGCTCACATGGAAAATGGATGGCAGAAATTAGTCTCTAACCTAAAGTGAATGGCTTAATAAGAAATTATTTTCCACACAACCTTGAAAGGTCATGAATGATTAAAATGCCTTTATAGGGACTACATTTTTTGTTGTGATTTCTTGCGTGTTTAGAGAGTATGCACACGTAATTTTGGAAAAATTTCTTATACTTCTTTAACTATCTCTGCTCCTGCTATGCTTAATACCACTGTCTTATATAGAATGGTAATGGGTGCTCATATACAGATTGGTTCAGCTCATAGAAGTTGGTAGCTTTTTTTAGCCTTGGTAAAACTTACCTTCAAAAGCTAACTTAATGTGTGCATTTTGTAATTTATTAAGAATACAAGATTTTAATAGCTTTGATTCACAGATAAAATTTATAGAGGAAATGCTTTCTGCAATACTATATAACAACGTCATAATCTGTGGTTTAGTTTTTTCTAATCAGAAAGTGAGATTTCAATAAAAATCTGCTTTTAACTAACCCAGGGGCTTCAAAACAATTCTGTGAGGTTTTCACCTTTGCCCTTAGACTTTCTTTTCTCTATTTGAGTGAAATGGGCTGTCTTATACTGTTTATAAGACAGGCCGAGAATATTCCCATAATGCTATATTACATATTAGAACTTCTACGTGTGACAATCCTCTGTTGTTCACATTAGCACTCCTCAAAACTTTATTTATTTTTTTTACAACTTTATTGGCGTATAATTGCTTTACGATGGTGTGTTAGTTTCTGCTTTATAACAAAGTGAATCAGTTATACATATACATATGTTCCCAAATATTTGTAAGAATTTGTCCATTTCTTCAAGGTTGTCCATTTTATGGGCATAGAGTTGCTTGTAGTAATCTCTCATGATTTTTTTTATTTCTGCAGTGTCAGTTGTTACTTCTCCTTTTTCATTTCTAATTCTATTGATTTGAGTCTTCTCCCTTTTTTTCTTGATGAGTCTGGCTAGTGGTTTATCTATTTTGTTTATCTTCTCAAAGAACCAGCTTTTAGTTTTATTGATCTTTGCTATTGTTTCCTTCATTTCTTTTTCATTTATTTCTGATCTGATTTTTATGATTTCTTTCCTTCTGCTAGCTTTGGGGTTTTTTTGTTCTTCTTTCTCTAATTGCTTGAGGTGCAAGGTTAGGTTGTTTATTCGAGATGTTTCCTGCTTCTTAAGGTGGGCTTGTATTGCTATAAACTTCCCCCTTAGAACTGCTTTTGCTGCATCCCATAGGTTTTGGGTCGTTGTGTCTCCATTGTCATTTGTTTCTAGGTATTTTTTTATTTCCTCTTTGATTTCTTCAGTGATCACTTCATTATTAAGTAGTGTATTGTTTAGCCTCCATGTGTTTGTATTTTTTACAGATCTTTTCCTGTAATTGATATCTAGTCTCATGGCGTTGTGGTCAGAAAAGATACTTGATACAATTTCAATTTTCTTAAATTTACCAAGGCTTGATTTGTGACCCAAGATATGATCTATCCTGTGACAGTGTTCCATAAGCACTTGAGAAAAATGTGTATTCTGTTTGTTTGGCTGGAATGTCCTATAAATATCAATTAAGTCCATCTTGTTTAATGTATCATTTAAAGCTTGTGTTTCCTTATTTATTTTCATTTTGGATGATCTGTCCATGGGTGAAAGTGGGGTGTTAAAGTCCCCTACTATGAATGTGTTACTGTCGATTTCCCCTTTTATGGCTGTTAGTATTTGCCTTATGTATTGAGGTGCTCCTATGTTGGGTGCATAAATATTTACAATTGTTATATCTTCTTCTTGGATCGATCCCTTGATCATTATGTAGTGTCCTTCTTTGTCTCTTCTAATAGTCTTTATTTTAAAGTCTATTTTGTCTGATATGAGAATTGCTACTCCAGCTTTCTTTTGGTTTCCATTTGCATGGAATATCTTTATCCATCCCCTTACTCTCAGTCTGTATGTGTTTCTAGGTCTGAAGTGGGTCTCTTGTAGACAGCATATATATGGGTCTTGTTTTTGTATCCATTCAGCCAATCTGTGTCTTTTGGTGGGAGCATTTAGTCCATTTACATTTAAGGTAATTATCGATATGTATGTTCCTATTCCCATTTTCTTAATTGTTTTGGGTTCGTTATTGTAAGTCTTTTCCTTCTCTTGTGTTTCCTGCCTAGAAAAGTTCCTTTAGCAGTTGTTTTAAAGATGGTTTGTTGGTGCTGAACTCTGTCAGGTTTTGCTTGTCTGTAAAGGTTTTAATTTCTCCATCAAATCTGAATGAGATCCTCGCTGGGTAAAGTAATCTTGGTTGCCTGTTTTTCTCCTTCTTCATTTTAAATATGTCTTGCCAGTCCTTTCTGGCTTGCAGAGTTTCTGCTGAAAGATCAGCTGTTAACCTTATGGGGATTCCCTTGTGTGTTATTTGTTGTTTTCCCCTTGCTGCTTTTAATATGTTTTCTTTGTATTTAATTTTTGACAGTTTGATTAATATGTGTCTTGGCATATTTCTCCTTGGATTTATCCTGTATGGGACTCTCTGTGCTTCCTGGACTTGATTAACTATTTCCTTTCCCATATTAGGGAAGTTTTCAACCCTAATCTCTTCAAATGTTTTCTCAGTCCTTTTTTTTTTCTCTTCTTCTTCTGGAACCCCTATAATTCGAATGTTGGTGCATTTAATGTTGTCTCAGAGGTCATTTTTAAAAACAAAAAACAAAACAAAAAAACCCAGACAGATAGAACTCTAGGACAAATGGTGGAAGCAAAGCTATACAGACATAATCTCACACCGAAGTGTACACATACACACTCACAAAAAGAGGAAAAGGGGAAAAAATCATAAATCTTGCTCTCAAAGTCCACCTCTTCAATTTGGGATGATTCGTTGTCTGTTCATGTATTCCACAGATGCAGAGTACATCAAGTTGATTGTAGAGATTTAATCTGCTGCTTCTGATGCTTTTGGGAGGTCTGAGGTCTTCTGCCAGCATTTAGTAGGTGTTCTGTAGGAGTTGTTCTACGTGTAGATGTATTTCTGGTGTATCTGTGGGGAGGAAGGTGATCTCCGCGTCTTACTCTTCTGCCATCTTCCCGGAAGCTCTCCTCAAAACTTTAAAAGAAAATACTGCTTATCTTACAGGCAACTGAGAAAACACTTATTTGGCCTCTGGAGGCTAGAACTCCTGTGCCCGGCCTGATTCCTAAATACTTGACAAGTCACTTCTTTATTGAATGTTTGAAAAGGTCATGGGCCTCCCTAGTGGTAAGAGAAAGTCAGATAGGTTGGGGCATATAGGTTTAGGACTTAAGATATTAGACCTGCAGGTGGCAGGGTGTTGAGGAATGACATAATCCTTTATGTGTGTAAATTTCTTTGTCCTTTCTTGAAGCTCCAAGGGCTGGAGGGTGAAGAATTATAAAGTTGTACCAGATCACAGCAGGTTAGTAATTCTCAAACATTTTTTTAGTTCACAGATGCAACAAATCATCTCCCATAGTGTACATACTATCCCAAACCTGACCCTCCAGAAAGAAGGCTCTCACCCCAGAGTTAATGGAAAGACTGGAACCACTTCTATGAGATTCCAATATAGTGAGACCTGTTTCTTTATTAAATGTTGCTATTACATTTTCGTGATGGAAAGTGGTATTGAGTGGCCTTATTATACATATTTAAATTAAGGGCCAATGTGGATTTTCTGTGGAGGACCCTTGAAGTCTATCAACAGTCCTCAGGCCACAATTTTAGAGCTGAGAACAAGTGGCTATTGGATGGCTTGCAGAACACTATTGCCTGGGTAGTAGCTTTAAGTCTTCCCACTCTTCGGGTTAATCAGGGCTGCCATATGGAATGTCATTGCTTTCTTCACCCTCAATTTATGTTCTTGTCCCTATAGTACCTGCTGCTGGTAGCAATCATACAGCTACACATACAGGCATACCTTGTTTTATTGTGCTTTGCTTTATTGCACTTCACAGGTAATGCATTTTCTACAGATCGAAGGTTTGTGACAACCCTGGGTCAAGCAAGCTTATTTGTGCCATTTTTCCAACAGCATTATTTTTAAATTAAGGTATAGGCATTGTTTTCTTAGACATAATGGTATTTACAATTAACAGATTATAGTATAGGGTAAACATAACTTTATATGCCCTGGGAAACCAAACAATTTGTGTGACATGCTTTTTTGCAATATTCACTTTATTCGGTGGTCTAGAGCTGAACACACAATATTTCCAAGGTACTCCTGTAATCAAATATTCATTCTTTTAGCTAATTTTTAGAATACTGTAGTTTTAGAGGAAAATCAGGGGCATTGTATTTAGAGTTCTCTCACCTTTATACTGCAGGAGGCAATATTCTAAAAGTTTTCTGTTCACCCAGTACATGTAGTCTTTCATCACTCAGATCCTAAGGTTGAAGGATAAATTTGGATTTTAATAAAGTTATTAATAATGATAATAAAGGCATGTGTTGGTACCATGATGAAAATATAAATCAAAATGCTCCTAGATTTAATTGCTAAATAACGCAGTGTCTAAGATTTGGGATTCCTTTGTTCCTTGAGGGTAGAGACTATATTTACTTGGTATCCCTAATGTCTAGCAGTGAGTTTTGTACATGGTAGATGCTCAGAAGAAATTTTTAAATGATTGTAATTCATATTAATTAAGCATTTGGGAGGTTACCTACAGCACAGGCTTTACAGAATTTTTGGCAGAGGAACTTGACCTCAACTGAAGAGCTCCTATTGGCGTGAACTTCACCATTTTCCTAATTTAGACCAATTGCTAGTTTTTTTGGTGAGCCATAAACCAAAGCAAAGTTAAACACAAACAAGTAAACTTATGAACAAATTTGTTTCAAAACAAAACCCAACTTCTGTATTTCATTAAAACTAGTAATTAAAAGAGAATAAAACTCAAATTCATTTGCCTAAAGCTTTTAGGAGCTCTTACCTCTTCCAAAGAATTCATAGATCAAGAGAAATATAAACTTAAAAAAAATTTAAACCACCATCCACTCCACCTTCACTCATCTGTTTGGTTTAGGTTAAGTGTGAAGCATGTGTCTGGTCTAAAATAAAGGACTATTGCATTTTATAGAGAACAGTTTAAAAGAAAATGCTCAAATCAGAATAATATGAATGAACTGGTATTACATATAGAGATGAGCAAAAGCCAAGTGTTTCCCCAAAGGATCTGAAAATATTGTCAAGAGCCAGTGACCTTTCATTTAGCCTTTGAATTGGAAGAGTCATTCTTTAGCTAGACAGCTGGCTAGAAATAAATAAAAATGGGATTGCAAGGAAGACCAGAGATTAATCTCTTTCCCACATTGCTGAGACTCTGAAACAGTAATATGGTACTAAATTTATACAGATAATGGCTTGATTGACCTATCCTATTCAGCTCTTCTCCCATTGAGGTTTTGTTCAAATGGCTTTTAAATTTATTTCTAATGAGGCTACTAGGGTGTGTGCTCTATTGCTAATATGTTTTTCCTTCCATATTGAATGCTGTGTCAACCTTAAAGAGTTCACTGTTTCTAGCTGTTCTACTGAGATATCTATGGGTGCCTTTACTTGTGGGCATTTATTTACCTATGAATCTTCTGGATGTGTGAAGGCCAAGAGTAAAGGGAGAGGATAAAGTAAAGACTTCTAGTTTGCTGAAAGAGACGTGAAACAACCTGAAAGTAACACAAAGACACCTCTAATCAAGTGCTAAATTATGTGCTGAAGCAAGGTCAGAGTGGGGCAGCAAGGAATAGTGGAAAGAGCACAGGCTTTGGAATCACACAGACCTGGATTCAAACTCCAGCCCTATCTATTAATGTCTCTAAGCCTCAGTCTCCTCAGTTGTAAAAAGTGCTTATATAATGAGATTTTCCTGACAGGATTTATGTATAGATCAAAAGAAGAACATGTTAAAGTGCCTAATGCAGTTCCTGAATCCCAATTAATGATGGGTGCTGTGATTATCAAAGACTGGTATTAGGGAGTTGGCCATGGAGCTGTAATTTGGGGAAATAAGTTATTGGATCTGGATAGGACGGGGATTTATTCTAACTGGTGTAAGGTAACCTCCTTCTCTATAATGAACATAATGGGCCTCAGAAAATCACAGCCTATCACCTGCCTGCTCTGCACAACATATGTAATATAGTTTAATGACTGTAACTTCAGACATCAGCCTAAAACTACTTGGAGGCAATATTGCTTTGCGTTGCAGTTTCAGTGAAGTGGACAGGCAGAATAGAGTTCAATTTTACAGTCTGACCTCTTGGTCATTACTTAAAGCCACAGAGCCATTTTTAATCTTTGCGTTTTCCTCTTTGCGAGTAGTTTGTAAGACAGACAGCATGTCATGTGCTAACTAAATTTCAGATTTTAAAAAGACATTTAGCTCTATAACTCCAGATGATAAAAACCCATTTAATGGAGAATGTTCTTTTGCTGTCTGCTTGATCAATAAATTAAATAGATTAATTAAGTCAAGCTGTCAAGACCAAGGACTGTCACTAACTATAGCCAATGGAGCTGACCCATTTATCAGAGATGGAGGCTAGAGACAGGCAGTCCTTGCCCTGTAATTCTGTAATGAATATAAAGAAATAGCTCATGGTGAAAAAACTCTTTCTACCCCCTGGCTGTATCTCAGGGTAAAGTAGATATGGTGGGGAAAATGCCACCATTGTTATTTTCACTTCCTCAGTTGATTTGTTTTTTCTATTTTTTCCCTCTTGCTTTGTATCTACCTTTGTCCTTTGCATGCCATATGATGTTCTTTCTGAATTTCAAACATAATTAATCAACAGCTATTCCCCTTGCTCATCTGAATTGGAACTCTGTGTGGTATATGACACACCAAAGATGTATAAAACATCACCCTTGCCTCATGGAGCATGTAGAAAAAATGATATATGACTGGAAAATAAAAACTATCTCAGTGAATGGCCAGGTTGGCCAAGTGGGAGGAAATTAGTTAAATTGGAATCCAGGATAAGAATGATGTGAGACTACTGCCAACTACAGTCAAGGACTTAAGGCCTCCAGATGGTCTTCCTAGATCTTGACTCTAGCTGTTTCATTTCCTCCTTTTCTTTCCCTTTCCTTAGACTTTGGCCTTGGTACATATCATCTCATACTGACAAACCTTGACCTAGACTTCTGCCTAGTATTTTCCACCTTTATTGCCAGGACCTTACTCTTAACTGTATTACGTAGATTCTTCAAACACCTAGAAGATTTAGAAAGAAATGCCAAAATCCCCTCCCTTGACAAAATGCTATTACAGGGCAGATCAGTGGTTTGTCTTGTTAGTATTTTAACTGACCAAGGTTCCAAAAATGCTTCATGGAAAATCATTTTGGTTGTCCTTTATATCATTCAGTTTCATAAGGCTAAGAGTGACCCTTAAACAAGTCTACTTTTTCTTTAATAACTAAATTATTTGTCTGCTTATTAACAAATATTTGACTGTCTACTATGTGCCAGGCACCTGGGAGGACTGGGGACATAAATGCAAATAAAATGCAATCAGTGCCCTCAAGGAGCTCTCTGTATCGCAGAAGAGACAGACATAATAAAAAATAAGAGTGTGGTAGGTTCTGTCAAACATAAGTACAAGGAAAAGTGTAGCCAGAAAAGAAATGAAGTTTGAGCTGGGTCTAAAGGACAAATAAGAGTTGTTAGACAAACCGAGGGAAGGCGTTCCAGGCATAGAACAGCCTACATAAATGCTCAGCAGCATGAAACAGCAAGGTACAACTTGAATGTAGTTTGAGACTGAAGTTTAATGTAAGAAGAAGTGAACGATGTTGCTGGAAAGGCTGACATAGACTTGAACACGGTAGCCCTTTTATGTTATATTAAAGATCTGTACTGTATCTCAAGACGCATTGGTGAACGGCAATTTGTGACTTGCTTGTATTGAACAACTTATTGGTTATTGTTGTGAGCTAAATCATGTCTCCCCCCAAATTCATATGTTGAATTTATAACCCCCAGTACCTAAGATTGTGACTGAATTGGAACAGGGCCTTTAAAGAAGTAATTAAGGTAAAATGAAACAATTAGGGTGAGGTCCTAATCCAATCTGTCATTATGAAAAGAGGAGATTGGGACACAGACAGCCACAGAGGGAAGACCAAGTGAAGACACAGGAGGAAGACTGCCATCTAAAAGCCAAGGAGAGAGGCCCTTAGCAGAAACCAGTCTTGCCCAAACCTTGATCTGGAACTTCTAACCTCCAGAGATGTTAGAAAATAAATTTCTGTTGTTCAAGCTACCTAGTCTGTGTTACTTTGTTATGGCAGTCTAGAAAGCTAATACAGTTACTAGGAATAAAGTTGTAAACTTTATTCATAATTTACTTTTTAAAATAAGCAAAAATACATTTGACTTTATTTTTATAATAATAACATGATTCCCATTTACTTATGCTTTATTAAATGTAAGAGAAATCAGTGAAGCCATCTTAATATTTTGAGCAAGGTAGTGACAAGGTCAGATGTGTTTTAGGAAGGTTATTCTTGAAGGAGTGTGGAGGGAGGATTGGAGGACACTATGACTAGAAACAGGAAAAACAGTTAAGAAAATGTTGGGAGTCTTTATGGGGGCTAATAAATCCCACAGCTCACCTTTTCCCTGCTTGCATTCTAAACCAATTGAGAAATAAAACACAAAACTGGGAGATGGAGATAGAAATAACACCTATAACACTATAAAGGCAAGGTGGCTGGAGAATGTCGTTGGGTGTGAGAATCAAGTACGCTTATTAATTCTCTGTGCCACAGGCTGGAACTTGGAACAACCCAGTCAAGGGTAATTTTAATCTGTGAAACAGAGTACACTTTCTCAGATCACTGCCGCCCACTGGTCTAGGTAGAAAAGAAGGCAAAAGAGACCAAATCTTCTATTCCACCCAGTTGAGAAATGTGGATCATTTAACCACCCATGAGTTTCTGTAAAAACTTCTTCTGGGACATGATAGAAAGGGGGATAGTTGTTTAGATTTATTACAGTATCCTGAGGGGTAACAAATTCCATTGTTTATCAATATTTCTGCTACCCAAGGTAGGACTTTTCAAATGAGATGATAAATTAGGAATTTGCAACTCCCAATATCTTTTTCATTTCTCTCCTCCTCAAAAGCTTCTAATGACAGATTATAGAGATAAATCTTGGGATTAAATTAAGAACCAGGGTGAGTGCAGTGATTCTTCTCAGACAAGTGACCCTATGCTCTGTGAAACTGTTTCACTGTCTCAAACAGCTTGGCTGTGGTCAGAAGCTCATGGAATAGTTGCTAATTCCCAAAGTATCCGTCTAAGCTGTGAAGAATAGTTTCCCTTTGCCACTTGGCCCAGCTAATCATGAACTGATTTCTGGAACTAAGACTTAGCTTCTGTCACCACATTTATTATTAAAATGGTTAGTTTATACTATTTTATGGGCATCTTTGGTCCCTCAGTTTAACTCCTCTGTCAAGAAAGAGTACAGTTCATATTTTGAGTTGAATAACATTGACCACTTCAGTTCAAACTCTAAATGTAAAATGATCATTTTTTTCAGCCATTTTCTCGCTCTGGGTGGCAAGACTTGTCTTAACATGGAAGCCATCTTTCTTGAATAGTATATGACTTTCTTTAGCTTTGGGGCCCCTAAAGGCTCCCACACTTGGGAGAAGCTTGATGTGGAGTTGTCATTAAGAACTCTTGTCAGAACGCAGAGGGGATGTAAACCAAACAACTAATTACCTTCCTTGAGTCCTGGCTATTGCCTGCTACCTGGCATTCACTTAGCCTCTAGGCTGTTATAAAGAGCCTTTGGATTCCCACAGTGATTTTCTTTTCCTTTCAATTTTATAGGTTGATCAATTAACTTCAGAGGCCAAACAGAGATAAAGAGAGTCACTCAGGCTAAAGATAGTCCTCGTTCAGAAACACTTATTAAGTCTCACATTCTTTGCTCTTGAGTTCTTAAAACTTCAAGAGGATTCACTATGTTTCTGGAAAATATCCTAAGATAGCAATGCAGGAAGAAAGTGGCAGAGAAACTGCTTTAAGTTGGGAACAGATGCAAAGCCAGAACAATCAAAGTGGCATATTTGAGTACTTATTCAGAGTACCTCTGAAATCTTTACTTAGTTGGATTCAGAACCTGTATTGGCAGTAGCCTTCTACAGACCATACAATTGGTATATTAGTTGTAATGGTGCTTTTCCATGTGACACATAGTGTCTGTTTAATAAATGTGCATTGAACTGATGAATGAATGAAAGAATGAGTATCGAATGCTAGTTACTTAAAGTTACTTCTGATGTGACTCAGACAGTGAATAAGACAGTGAAATCCATGGGAACATGTTTTGTAAGTTTGTGAGTCACAACTCATCAGTGGGTTTTAGAATCAATTTGGTAGGTTAAAACCAGCATTTTAAAGAAATAAAATGGAAGATATTGGGGTACATTGCACATAGTAAGGATAATTTTGTCTTTGCTAAATGTTGTTTTATATACGTGTATGTAAATATATACTGGACTGGGAGTAAAATGTCTTAATGTGAATCACAGTCAAAATAGCTTGAGGTCAGCAAACTATGGCCCACAAACCACATTTGGCATACCACCTCTATCTTAGTTCGTTCAAGCTTCTATAACAGAATATTGTAAATCACGTTGCTCATAAACAACAGAAATTTAGTTGTCACAATTCTGGAGGCTGAGAAGTCCAAGATCAGGCACTGGCAGAATCAATGTCTGGTGAGAGTCCCCTTTCTGGTTCATAAATGACAATCTTTTTCTTTGGCTTCACATCTCTAAGGGGGAAGGGAGTTCTCTGGGACCTTTTTTTTTTTTTTTTTAATAAGAGAATGCCCTTATAAATCCCAATCATGAAGGCTCTACCCTCATGACTTAACACCTCCCAAAGGTCCCACCTCCAAATACCATCACTTGGGGGAACTGATTTCAACATAGGAATTTTGAGAGGAAACTGACCATCAATCTGTAGCAGCCTCTGTTTTTAAATAGAGTTTTATTGGAACATAGTTATGTTCTTCATTTACATATTTCTAGGGCTTCTTTTGCATTATAATGGCAGAGCTAGATAGTTATGACCTTATGACCCACAAAAGCCTAAAATATTTACTCGTTGGTTGTCTACGGTAGAACGTTTGCCGACCTCCTATATTAAGTGATACAGGAGACCTTTCAGCCTAGAGAACCTGGTTTTGTGGTTTTAGAAGAAAATAAAAGCTAATATAATCAATTTATACCTAGTTGGGAATTTATCTTGTTTGTTTGGACTCAGAGCAAACATTACTAGGGTTTAAATGCCAGTAAGTGTATTTTAATCGAGCTAATGGAAGATAATTTTAAAATTTGGGGCAAAAATGAGTGTGTGTTTACTGAACATGGCCATGTTCTTGGATAGTGGGTTGAGGTTATCTGGTATAGTGTAGTAAAGGTTCCTCACCCTGTGTAAACTTTGCAGCCACTACTCAAGAAGATTCTAGAAACCAGTAATGTGACCAATCCAACTTACAGCCTTTATATATGCTTTCAAAACTGTATCACTATGCAAACAAAAACCCAAATAAAAATGCCATTTTGAGTTGGGGAACTAAAAACTGTACCACAGGGAGGTAGACATGAGGAATGTGTATGTGTAAGGAATAAAGCAGAGCAAGTAGCATCTAATTGCCTCTTCTATTTCCCCAAATTTTAGCTGTTTAAGTTATTCACCAGCAATAATGATTGCTTCTTATACTCCTTTGTGTTTGTTTAAAACTTGTGTCATATATACAAGAACTATGCTGGATGCTGACGAGTATAACAGTCAGCATGGCTGGAGCATGGGTATGTGGATTGTGAGACAATGAGACTAGAGAGGTTGATGACGCCCACGTGTTACATGAGAGGGACCCTGTTAACCAAGCTAAGAAGGATTTGGCCTCTTCTCTGTAAGAAAGAGATTGCTGTGGGTGTCTTTTAACCAGGGGAGGTAGATAATCAGATTGGCATTTTAGGTGCACTCTTCATAGTCTGGCTCATGGATTGGAGGACATAGAGACTGGAGGAAGGGAGACCAGTTAGGAGGCTATTTTACCAATCTAGCTAAAAAGTAATAAAGGCCCACAGTGACTGCAATGCATATGTGGACCAATTCATGGGCATAGATTTGAAATGTATTTAGGAGGGAGAATTATAACATTTGTAGAGAGAAATGTAAAGAGATTAATCTGGAAGTTAAGCTGGAGCCTCTAATGTAGGGCCATTTATGCCACATATGGCAATATATGTATGCGTATGGCTGATTTCACTTTGTTGTACAACAGAAACTACCACAGTATTGTGAAGCAATTATACTCCAATAAACATCTACTAAAAAAATCAGACTTTGTCCTTAAAGGTACTAGGGAGTCACTGGTGGAAAATCACTCTGCTGCAGTGTAAAAAATGGATTGAAGATAGACAAGCCCAGAGGTAGGGAGACCCATCAGGAGGCTACTTCCAGTAGACCTGGTTAGAAAGTGCTTTTGAGTGAGTCTATGAGTATATTCATTACATTAAGTTACTCCTGTTTTCTCCTGGATTCAAGTGGAATAATCCAGTTTTAAGAGTATAAACTTTGGCTACATTGTGAGATTGAGGAGAAGATATTCTAGACATACCAGTAGCAGGGTATTAGACTGCTCTCTCATGCAAAGCTCTGAAATTCTCTATGTGGACATGTATTTTGAGAGATACTCTTCTGAAGAGGTAGATTATCGTTTAGGGATACTTTCCCTCCCTTAAGGCATTAAATTACCTGTCTGCTCTAAAGAGAACTGGGGAAAAAAAGCAATGGTCCCGCTCCTTCCTTTTCACTTTGTTTGAAATCTAGTACCAGAGATATTTACAACAGCAATTGACTTCAGGAAAGAACTTGATGGAATTGTCCCCACTGGGGCATCTGACATTGTGACATCATCATGTGTATATATAATTCTCATATATTTGATCCCTTCAAAAACATAAGTGCTGCTTCTGTGGCAGCATAAATTTGCACAGCCCAAGATGTTCTGTGAAGCTATACCTTTCCAATTAATTTTTGCAAAGGGAAGGGATTGTAGTCATCTGTAAATTACACTGCTAGTTAACTTTTACTCAAATCAATTTTTTTGGCCAAATACATGAGTCAGCCTTGCACAGCTCTGAATACTATATATATATCCATTGCCTTAAAAATTCTCCAAATTGTTATGCCATTCTTTCTCACACAGGACAGCAAACTCACTAGATTCAGACATATTTCCTTACCCGTCTGTATTAACTTTGATGTCCGAAGACGCCTTGAATGATCTTTTCTCTCTTTCTGAACATATGTTTACCATCAAATATTCATTCATTTCTTTTAATATCAAATATCCTGCCTTGTGTTTTCTCTGTGGACTTCAAGAAAAATATCAACTTTTCTTGGACCCCAGTATAACTTTCTGGCCAGTTATTTATTACAGTTCTTTTAATGCAAGTTGTTGGTTTATTTGTTTGTGGGGGAGTATCTTGTATATCTTTAATGTCATTCACTCAAGCCTCTGAGAAGCTACTGTAAATACATTTTTAGTAAAAGTCTCTTCCTTTTAAAATAACTTTTCCCTAAAGTTCACGTGGCACTTCATGATTCCCTATAAAATTCTTTTTTTTGGGGGGGGGGTCTTTCCTACTCTTGGGAGAGTTCTAACCAAACTATATTATTGAGTTGAATTAGTGACCAGTTTCATCCAGAAGGAGCTAGAGCCAAACTTTATCTATAAATCTGCAGGAGTATTAGTCAGATGCAGACGTTCAAAGATAGAAAATAGGAAGAAAGTTGTATTGGTGAGGTTTAGTTCCCACCCTTCCAATATCATTTCTTCTTTAAGAACTATTCCATCACTACTACCCTGTGGCACATTTCTGATAATAGTTGGAAAAACATCTATTTCACTGGATGTAGAATGACTCCTTGTTTTTTTAAAATTTATCTCTGTTTGGATGGGATTATTAGAGTGTCTGTTTTTTATATGCATCCCACAGAGACCCCATGGTAACACATATTCCTGGGGCGTTGCTGTTTCCATTATCACAACAGTAATATATTGCCCTTACAGCCATTTTACAATCACTTCCCTGAATAAGGGTACAGATCAAATGAATCTGGAGCCAGCAGTTAGCTCTGTGAATAAGAACAGTGGCTACTTCTTGAGTGCTTACAATGTGCTAGGTGCTGTGCTAAGCACTTTATATGCATTATCTCATTTTATCCTCACAACAACTCCATGAGGGGAATACTAAGTAAGCTTACTTTATTTAAAAATATAATAGATTTGTGATTACTCATGACTGTGAAGAGACATGGTGGTGGGATCAGTATATGGCATTGGAATGTGTTCTTATATTTATATTTAACTGTGAATAACAATAATGACTAGCATGTATTGAGTGCCTGTTATGTGCCAGCTGCTATATTAAGCACCTTATCTAGATTATTACAAACGAGAGACTGTAAATTTACAGATGAGGGAGCTGAGAATCAGAGAAGTTAAGTAACTGGCTCAAGGCCACATCATAAATTGGGCAACTGGGATTCACTCCTTGTTTTGGCTGACTCTGAAGTCCGTGCTCTTAACTCTTACCTCCCTTTACTTGCCGTCCTACACATCTCCCCACCATATCCTGCAATCATTGTAACTGTCTCTTACACTATTAAGGGAAATTGTCAGGGTGCATTATTTTTTCTTTCTCTGTGATTTTTCTCAGAATGCCTTGTTTTATTGGCTCTCCTGGAACTGTTCCATTCTCTCCTAAGAGAGAAAATTGTTTTCAGGAAAACTTAAGTCTTTTTTTATTTTGTTTCCTGTCATTTCCAAATTGTCAATTTTAAGTATGGAAGGCATTTGTATGCCTTATGGAGTGCTTCCTTTCTCTCTATATAAATGACACCAAGGACCTGAGTTCTCTGTGAAAATACTCTAACTGTGAAATCACCCCATTTGTTTATCCAGACCCTTTGTGGACTTACTCCTGAGACTCTGGACAGCATTTTCAGATCCTCCAAAAATATAAACATATGGGGGGAAACTCAAACTTGGAAACAAGTATGATTTGAAAAAGTTTCAGTGTATGTAAAAATCCTCTGGATAAGTGTGTCCCTATTCATATAAATCTCACTAAATCAGACTGTTTACTCAAAAAGTCGGTTTGTTTAGAAATATTTTATACTCAAGTTTTCTACTAATTTTTTCCTTTGTAAGGAAGTTGCCTTTATAACTGTTTTAAAATGTAGAAGGAAACCTGCAGATAGTCTCTTCCATTTTTCCAAATGATATATTTTTCTGCTGTCACATTATAATACAAGTCTGGGACACAAAAGTAGAAATATAGAACCATGTACTGCCATTTAGTTTCTTTTGTCATTAATTTCTTCATCTTTAAAATAAAGGGATTGTCTTGTTGACCTTTAAGATCCTCTCCAACTCTGACATCATTTTTTATCCTTACCATGGGTGATTTGGCTCTAAATAACATTTTCTGTTATTTTAAAATCCTCAGTGATTATAGTCATTCTGGGGTTTCTTTCCTGAAAACATTTTATACTTTTTACTAGTCTAATGTACCTAATTCTAAACTCCCATGTGTAAAAGGGGCAGGAAGGCCTTGGAAGGATTCCAAATAAGACACACAAAGGTGATTGAATGCAAGCTGAGACATCTGAGATGTTAACAAAATATTGGTGTGAATGATTCCTTCTCTTCTAGTTAGTCCACATTATACATCAGAACTTCTTGACTTTTATGGCAATTACCATCTTGAAGGAACACTTTTGTTCACTTTAATGAAATTATTTTAAACTCTTTTGTGGTAGTTAAACTTATAGTCTCAATTAAATTATAAGTTCTTTAAGGGCAGAAATCATGGCTTTGTCTTACATTGTATTCTCCACATGCCTGGCCTACAAAAGAACTCATGGTGGGCATTTAGAACATTTTTAAGTTGTATCTGCTGTTGAGAAGTCCTGTATAATTTAGTGTCATGGATAAATTCTGGCCAAGTTGGTGGACTGAGCAGAAAGGAAATACTCTACTACTACAAACAAATAAAATGCTAGATAAAATATATTTTAAAACAGATTATAGCCAAACCTGAAAGATAAAAGGAGGGGTGTCTATAGATGTTAGAAATGAGGAAGAAACCACAGCTAAATGGGGAAGTGATTGTTGAAGCTGCACAGATTATGAAGGACCTGGGCTCTAAACATACCTTATCTTAGGGGCTGGGAATTAAATGCTTCACAGGTTGGCAGCATGAGTAATTTCAAGTTTTCTGGGACATGAAAATGTATACAATTTCAAAAGCTCTCCTTAAAAGTTATATTTTCAATTTCACCAAAATTCATGATCCTGTGGACACATTTCTAGGGCCATTTCTTGGACCATGGAAGGAACCCATACAAGTGAGGCCTTGAGACCTAAGCTTCATTAGCTATGTGGTAAATCTGCCTCTGGCCTATTATCAAGATCACAAGCTTTTTAAAGGGAAATGAACAGGAATTCATTTTTGTACATGCTTCTCAGAGCCAGAAAAGCACTGTATCATTTATGAAGAGCTATCAGAAAATCTCTGCTGGTTGGTGTAGGATAATTCACTAATTACCCTAAGCTTCAGGTCATATGGGAGAGACTAGAACCATATCCTTGAGTTTTTTTTTTTATGTGTGTGTGGTATGCGGGCCTCTCACTGTTGTGGCCTCTCCCATTGCGGAGCATAGGCTCCGGATGTGCAGGCTTAGCAGCCATGGCTCACGGGCCTAGCTGCTCCGCGGCATGTAGGATCTTCCCGGACTGGGGCACAAACCCGTGTCCCCTGAATCGGCAGGCGGACTCTCAACCACTGCGCCACCAGGGAAGCCCCCTATCCTTGAGTTTTAAAGACCTAGAGCTAATAAATAGATTTAAAAACTGGTTTGGAAATGGGGAATCTTTTAGTACTTAGGCAGAAGCATCTATGAAATCACGAAAGAGAAGGCCATCACAACCCATGTTCTGTTTGTGTCTTATGCAGAAAATATGCTCACATCTCCATGGAAGTTGAGCTCAAAAATAAAAACTATAAAACATATTAGAAACTTTAACACCAAAAAAGATACACCACAGAACCAACATATAGGTGAATTCATATCCAAGCAATGAGAGATAGTAGAGCAATATAAATGGGACTTACAAGTAAGAAAATTTTAAATGCATATGTGTGTGGAGACACATATATGTAAATATATGTTTTTTAACAAAGTCCCATTAAATTCAAGCATATATACTATTTTGCCTCATGGAAGTTACATTTGTTAGCTTCAGTTAAGTTATGCTAGGGTAGTAAATAACCCCCAAATCTCAGTGGCTTACAAAAAGAAAGATTCATTTATCACTTAGGAGTTTTCTGCAGGTTGACTGCAGCTATACTCCATTTTCTCTTCACTCTGGGATCTAGGCTCAAAGAACCATCCCCTTCCAGGACACTGGCATTTTAATTTGAGGGAAAAGAGCAAGGTGTTAGATCCCTCGATTGCTTTTAAAAGTTCTAGGAAGCAGTACACATCACTTCCACTCATGTTACATTGGTCAAAGCAAGTCATATGTCTAGGACAGAAGACAGTAGGGTAAAAGGTGTATAATATTCTTGTAGGAAGGGGCAGTGAATATTTCAAACAAATGTTATAAAACTTGATTTCACAAATAGAATATTTTTTTTATATTGACAAATGAGTCATACTGGTGTGTATAAGGAGGCTTGAAAATCATATGTTAAGTAGTTTTTCCCTGTAATTTTAGGTACTCTTAAAACCTCTTTAATGATATGATAAGGATTATTATCACTACTTTCAAATTAGCTGCATAGGGCTTCCCTGGTGGCGCAGTGGTTGGGAGTCCGCCTGCCGATGCAGGGAGCACGGGTTCGTAATATAAACATAAATGTCATTCCCTCAATTCCACTTCCAGTTCAAAGTTTTTTCCTAAATTAAGAAAACACTCCCATTTACCATTGCAACAAAAAGAATAAAATATACAATCTAAAAACAAAATGGTCATGAAGAACCTAGGGGCAAGGCGGGAGTAAAGATGCAGACCTCCTAGAGAATGGACTTGAGGATACGGGGTGGGGGAAGGGTAAGCTGGGACAAAGTGAGGGAGTGGCATGGATATCTATACACTACTGAGCGTAAAATAGATAGTTAGTGGAAAGCAGCCGCATAGCACAGGGAGATCAGCACAGTGTTTTGTGACCACCTAGAGGGGTGGAATAGGAGGGTGGGAGGGAGGGAGATGCAAGAGGGAAGATATATGGGGACATATGTATAACTGATTCACTTTGTTATAAAGCAGAAACGAACACAGCATTGTAAAGCAATTATACTCCAATAAAGATGTAAAGAAAAACAAAACAAAACAAAAAAACAAAGTTCTTTCCCAATCTTTTATTTGTCCATGTGCAGACCTGTAAACTATGTTTAATTTTTGAAAACTCTTTCTGTTAAACTTAGAAAGTACACAGGGTTATGAGCAGGGTAAATGGTGTGCAACATGTTTTTCTTTACACACCGGGGTAATCTGATTTTCACTAACCTTGCAATGAATGCCAGAGCAGGATAGTTCCAATGGCAGCAGTCATCCTCTACCCACAAATCAGGTCCATTTCTCAGACTGTTTATTGATGCTGCCAGGATAGAGGAAAGTGAATAAAAGGAAAAAGCATGTTAATTTCAAGCTCTATTTAGAAATACACTAGAAAACTCAATGGCTGGTAAATAGAAATCGGCAAAATTGGCAGGAAGAATTTTTATATTTAAGCATAGAAGTGGCCGGAATATAAATGTGCTCCCTGACCAGATGATAATTAAATAAAAAGATAAGTGTCCTAGATAAATGTACTAGAAAGGCACTTGATAAGGTTCTTTCCTAATGTTTTAGTGCCCTGAGGAATGTCTGCCTCTCAGAGTCACTGAACCAGGAATCTGTCAGTCTAAATTTTGGAATTAAAGTTTTGATTAAAGTTTGTCATTAGGTTTTTCTAGACTCACTGATTTCACAGAACCGATAGAGGGAGATACAGGTTCCTGGAAGGAGTGACTAACCAAAACCTTTTGTGCTAAAGAGATTTAGGAAATCTGGGTTCTATTGGGCTTACTTATGGAGGACTCTATTTTTCAGGCTTAAAGTTCATCTTCTATGGTGAATTTACTCTCACAGTCACTAAGTCTTCAGTGTTACATCTGAGAAATGGAATGCTGTTCTGAGACCTCTCTAGCCTATTATAAAATAAGAGGTTTTCCAACTTTGTGAGGCTGAAGGAGAGAATTATTTCTCCCATCTCAATTCACTCCCACTCCCATTACTAATCTGAGGGGCATTTTCCTCCTTGAAGCCTATCTTGATGATTCCAGCTCTCACTTATTATTTTTTTTAATTTTCTGAACTTCTGAGGAATTTTATAACTTGAAAGGTACTACTTCCCTATGCACTTCAGTATTGTTTCTTAAACTGATACATGCTCATTAGTTTATTGAGCACCTGCTCTGTCAGATACTGTGCTTAAAAATGAAGACACAAGAAATGGATAAACCATGACTCCTGCCTCAAGATGCTCACAGTCTATTGCGGGAAGATAGACAAGTAACTGGACAGTTAATACTATGTGAAAAGCACCAGGCATTAAACATAGGATATGATGGGAATATTTAGTTGTATATGTTTTTTTTTTCCTACTCAACAAGATACTACGTTCCTCTAGGACAAGATCCATATCTTCCACTTTTCTCCCTTTCCCCATAGAGCCTGGCTTATTCTACCCTTGGTTTGGAATCTTTCACCCTAGATATCTTCACTCTGCTGTCTTTATTCCTTCAAGCCTTTGCTCGAAGATCGGGTTCTCAGAGACACTTGAGCTGACTATGTTATTCAAAATTGCATCACCCCTCTTACATATAGTCATGTTCTGTAAGTACACATCGTCTTTCCTTGCTTTATTTTTCTACTTAACATATATCACCATCTGACATACTGCATTATTACTCATTTAATTTTATTTATTTATTATCTTGCCTTCTGTAATATAAGCTCTATGAAGATAGGGATCATATCTGTCTTGTTCACTGTCTTTTTTTTTTTTGGTTGCACCCAGTCTTAGTTGCGGCCGGCGGGCTCCTTAGTTGCAGCTCGTGGGTGCCTTAGTTGCAGTTCATGGGCTCCTTAGTTGCGGCATGCATGTGGGTCAGGGGTCCTGACCAGGGATTGAACCTGGGCCCCTGCATTGCAAGGCACATTCTTAACCACTGCACCACCAGAAAAGTCCCTTGCTCACTGTCTTACCTCTGGAGAGGCCTAGAACAGTACAGGGCACATCATAGTAACTTAAAAGATATTTGTTGAATTAACGGTGAAGTGGTAACAGCTCAAGTTGGTACTCAAGAAATACTAGTTTTTTGTTTTTTAGGTTTTTTTTAACTGGCTGAATGATTTCCCTTTTGAATCATACTACACTACTACTACCTCAACTTTTGATTTGGCTTGATATTGAAGGGCCTGTTCAGCCACTCTTATACTTTGAGGAGTTGGCACTCTTCTGGCTACACATCACAGCCCCCATAACTTTGAAGTAACAGTCACAACCAGCTGCCTTAACTAAGCTGGCTTCGATCCTCATCCAGTACATAAACTATGCTTTGAGAATCACTGATATAACTCATGAAAACTTTCTTTTAAAAATTTGTTTATGATCATGATAGTTTCATCATATACATTTGTTTTTATTTGGGATCCTCCACAAGCTAGGGAAATTTCATATTTAGGAAGTCAGAGATTTTTCTTTCTTCTTGCTGCACTTAAAATCAAGATGTGTTTCTTATTCTTGATGTCAATTATTAAAACCTATTTAAAATATTTTATTCTCTATAATATCTCTTATATGTAGAATCTAAACAGGACAAACAGAGAAACAGAGAGTAGAGTGGTGCTTACTAGGGGCTGAGGGAAATGGGTAGATATTGATCAAAGGGCACAAACTCCCAGTTATAAGATTAACAAGTTTGGTGGTTCAATGTATAGCATGGTGATTAGAGCTAATAATACTGTATCATATACTTGATTGTTGCTAATAGAGTAGATCTTAAATATTCTCGCCACAGAAAAGAATTGTTTACTATAAATGTGATGGAGATGTGGTAACAAATACTGTGATGGTAATAATTTTGCAATTTATAAGTGAATCAAATCAACACATTGTATACCTTAAACTTACACAATGTTATGTGTCAACTATATCTGAAAATTGGGAAAATATTTGGCTAGTTCCAAGGCAGAGACTGGGAAAAGGTTGGAAAATGGCAAGTTTCTGGTTAAAGATTCTTGATTATTTTCCCCAAATAGAAAAAAAAAACTGTTTTAGAGGCGCACACGTGCACACGCACACGTCACTGTCATATATTTTCCTTTCCAGCATCTAACTTCAGAAAAAATTTCTTGTTAAGATATCTGGATGTCTTTTTGGAAAAGATTTAAAATCAGCATTACTGAAGAATTTACACAGGTAAATGCTTCAATAATTCAAGAGAACCAACTTGGAAATAATGTCTTGAGCCAGATTTTCAATCAAATATGTGCAACAGAGTCATCAACAACTTTAATAAATTGAGCCGTTTATGCATACAGGGCATTTTTTTCTTGAGATATACCCAAGGGCAAAGGAGATGAAGTAAGTACAGCCTGTGAACAAACAACATTGTTTACTGGAAGAGATGGGAAACAAACTCATAGAGAAGTAATGGGCATGTACAAGACCTGGAAAAAAATGAAGTAAGGCTCCAAAGAAATTTGGGAAATAACTCATAAAAATCTATGCCTCCATATTGTAGCATATCATTAGCAGCTTCTGTTGGAGGTGGCTTATAGGAAACTTGGTGGACTAAGATTCTTTTGGCTTTTATTACACAGGAATCTCTCTGCCAAGTTGCTTTACGCTGCACTTACTGCTTTTTCAGTGCATCTCTGTGCGCATGATCAGGCTGCACAGACTGAGGTGTGGTACCTTGCCTCCAGACCATGATACCACTTAGCACAGGCCCTGCAGCACTGGGTCAGTTAGAAGGATGGTGTGACTGTACTCTGTGCCAGGTTGTAATGACCTTCCTTTCAACCTGGCTTTCCATTAATACTTTATTATCTCTTGATATGACAGTTCAGTGGTTTTCTGAATTTCTTATATGTGAGTAAAATTATAATAATAACCATGATTAGTCTGGTGCTTCATATCCTGCAGGCACTGTACTCTGTGCTTTATATATTACTATCTGTTTTAATCTTCACAGTGACCCAATGAAGTAGATGTTTTGATTACACACATTTCAAGGATAAAGAGACTGAGGCACAGTGAAGTTAAATAACTTGCTCAACCTCATTTATGTTCTTGTCCACTATGCTATCAGCTTTGCTATGATTTTCCCAAAGGTAGGTGTCATAGGGTATGGAATTCTCTTCTGGAGCTTGGTTCTAAACTAAAATATAAACCCTGTTGTGTACATCTAGACAGTCAAGGTTAATCTCAGGAGTATTCCAAGTAATTTTAGGGGCTCCAGGAGGTCTCTTTTCTCCCCAAATATCTTTCCTACTGAATTGCTAATGGCTATAATCTTAAAATTTAGAAACACTTTATTTTGGCTTGAAGCTTCTTGTTCTCTATTTAAAGGGCAGATATATCTGGAAGTCTAATTATAACAAATATTACTGGGCATTAACATAGATGTATTTTGTCAGTTCTCTTTTTAAATGAACAAATTTTGATGGGAGTATGTTCAAAGAATATATGGGGTATGTGTACCTGAAATTGGTAAGACAAAGCCAGTATCAAGGGAAATGTGGCAGAGGAAGATATTAAGTGAATCAAATGATCACCTGCATTCTGATTTCCAATTGAGCCAGCCCCACAGTTAATAAGTTCTTTTTACTGATGTGATATATATTAGGAGTTACTCACAAAGCTGTATAAAACATACCATTCCCAAAGAATGGGATACTTTGTGATTAATGTTTTTGTTTGATTTTAGATTCACTATTTTTATTGTCGTAGTCAGTGTAAATAATTGTGTAACAATTCATTGCTAGTGGAATTGTCCTAAGGGCATGTGACTCCAAACTATTGAAAATTCTCCTTAGTGCCACCTTTTTTCTTTCTGTTTTTGAATGCAAAGTTGAAAAAACAAACACACACATTAATCTATAAAAGAGACCAAGCAGAACTAGTGGAAAAAATGCAGGAATGAACAAAATAGTCTTGCTCCATAGAGTTGATTGCTCTTTTGCCTGTGCATTTTCTGGCAATGTTAATTAGAAAGTCAAGTATCACATTTGTGTCAATTGACAACTTGTTCAACACATAGCAGTTTCAATTTCAAGAGTAGTATGTTGTTTTCTTTATTGAGTTACTTGGGGCTTTCTTTTTTGAGTGAACTTTATTTTCCTTTGCAATAGGCTATACAACATTAAATTCTTGCCTGAAGCCTACTTCTTCCAGATACTTCAAGCTCCCCAGATCTGGTGCAAATTATGGCATTAGTTCTTGTTGGCATGATATGTTGTACTTCGTAAATGTAGCCATTTGACTTCATCCTCTAAGCAGGTATGAGTTTAGATATCATGAGTTGTTTTAAGACAGCATCTTTGGTTTTGTAGGTTACAGTCGTATGATTTGTGTGGGTTCTTTTTGGTGAGGTGGGAGGAAGGTAGAGACTTACTTACAGTGAGAAATATTCAAAATTACAAACATGCTTGTTCAAGACAGACTAAGTCTAGACTGAATTACCTAAGGAATGGTTTCCAGGTAGCAGAGAATGATGGTGAAGTTGGCAATCAATTAGGATAATGTGAAAAGTATAGTAGTAAGTGTGTAGAGTGAGTTGATTGCTTGGTAATCAAACTGTAGTGCCTTTCATTTTTCCCTGCTGAGTCCACAAATTCTCTTTTGCAATATTTTCCTTTCCCTCTGCTACTCTTTACTTCTTTAAGTAATTGTGGTCAGCCACAAATATGCCAGTTATCTTCTCTGTTAATTAGGATTGGGTTTCTCTTCAAAGAATGCCTGGAACAAATTATGAAGGAAAACCTTAGGATTGGGGACCTATAGCCTTAGCCCAGTAAGTTGGTCACATTCTCCCATGACAAGCTACTGAGTAGCTTCTATAGGAAAGTTCTGCCAGAGATTGGCACCCTCCTAACCCCCCAAGATGTTAGTAGGAGTTAGGACTTCTTCAGAGAAAAAGCATAGTCCCGTTGAATATATAACCTTTTGAGTGCTCTACCATCCCATACATAGACCTTCCAGGAATTAGATAACATTCATTTTTCCACTCACTTTTTAGACCAACTTGGGATGCATTTTCTTGTAGAAACTCTGGACCATAAGACTGTTTCCTACATCCATTATTTTCCAAAGGGATGTTCTTTCCTCCAAATTTCTACTTATTTCCATCATCCAAGTTTACCACTTAGAGCCATTTCCTAAGCAAGAAGACAGAACTTCATGACACATTTTACAAAAAAGAAACTAAGTAATTAGTAAATCACAAAAATCAAAATTTCCTTTAGTTTGGATAGGTCTTTGTGACTCTTATAATGTAAACTATTAGAAATAATATGTTTTTATGGAAGTGTAGTATCTACCAATTAAACAATTATGTCATAAAACTATAGCTTTTTGTTTTCCCAAATCAAAGCCCCAATAAAATAAGCAATCCTTCAAAGTGCCTTCAACTTCTGGGTCCCATGATTGATTTTTATAGGTTATTTATGATTTATTTCTCACAGTATTCAGTGACATAGACTTTATTTTAAATGTTTCAGTAATGACCTCATTTTACCTAATGGTTATTAATATGTAGTGAAGTTTAACAGTACTATATCCTTTTTTTAAATAACTATGTATCTATGTATGTATTTATTTATTTATGGCTACGTTGGGTCTTCATTGCTGCTTGCGGGCTTTCCCTAGTTGCCATGAGCGGGGGCTACTCTTTGTTGCAGTGTGCAGTGGCTTCTCTTGTTGTGGAGGACAGGCTCTAGGCGCACGGGATCTAGGCGCACTGGCTTCAGTAGTTGTGGCTCACGGGCTCCAGAGCACAGGCTCCGTAGTTGTGGCGCATGGGCTTAGTTGCTCCGCAGCATGTGGGATCTACCCCGACCAGGGCTCAAACCCATGTCCCCTGCATCGCAGGCAGGTTCTTAACCAATGCACGGCCAGGGAAGTCCCAACAGTACTATATCCTTTTAAAGGCAGTTTGAGACTCAGACTTTACACAAAGTCATTTTGATCATTTCAACTTTATTCCACATAAAGTGAGATTTTAGTAAAGTGAAGGGTTATCTTCTCATCTTAAGATGGCATTTTATTAATTAAGAGTAAACATGTTAATTTTCCAGCTATTTCCCCCTCACTCAGGGAATACTTTAAATGGGTGAAAAATGAGATTTATCTTTCTTTATGATTATGTTCTTTGCCAGTGAACATGGGAGTATTCATTTCTCTTCTTAGAAATGTTGCTGGATTTAATTCAGTAAAAAGAAGTAGTCATTTCTCATATTTATCTGTAAATTGCATTGAATCTTGTTGTAGTCACATTAGGAAGTAATGATTTATATGCTTTCTAATTATTTATCTGCTTATATAAGCACAATTCCATTTTAGAAATGTTATTGAATTAATGCTGTAATACGGAACAAAGAGAAATAGTTTCCATAGATTAAGGTCTGCTTTTCAGCAATCTGATCTTGTTTTGCATGCCATGCTCTGTAGTTTAGGTGTATGCAGGTACCAAGCCAGTGATTTATTGTAAGATTTAAATAGACTCTAGGAAGAGTGTATGGAAAATGCTTATCTACTGAAAAGTGGCTGTTTTCCTGAATAAACTTGTAGTTAAATTATCCATCTTATTTCACAACTAGAGATGCAATACGACCTTAGGGAGTATCTGCTGCTCTCTATTTCCCCATGCAGGGCTATTGAAATGAGAAGGTGGACTTCAGGTGTATGCTCAGGAAAGCCTGAGACAAGGGAAGGAGGTGAATCTCCTGTTACTCTTAGAGAAACTGAGAAATAAGTGGCCTTAAAAAAAAAAAAGAGGGACACAGTAAAACTTTATTTTTTTAAAAAAATGCCAGTTTTGTGAAAAACCCAAGTTTAATACTAAAGGAAAAATATTCTACTGTGTGTGAAGTCCTATTTTTTATATTCAGGTTTACATACTTCCTTTATGGAATACTTGTTCTCCTTAAAAAAAAATGAACATTTCATTTTGTAAAAGAATGTTACTATTTGCAAGATGTAAATATGCTTACAGAAATATGCAAATATAATACACAAATGCTGAGGAAATGCAGGAGAATAATACAAAGGTAAGGCCTGGTATCAGATATATATTTTTAAAGCATTTTAAGAGGAATTTGAAGGTTGGAAGGGACATAGGTTGGTGTAAGGAGTACGAGAAAAACAAATTGATGAGGTGGCTTTTTCCTTCTAAATAAGTACCCATTTTCAATGATCAATCAAGAAAAATATTTCCCTTTTGTTGGAAGCTATTTGGTTATTTATTGCTGAATAACAAAGCATCCCCAAACCTATGGCTTTAACAATAATTTATTATCTCTTATGGTTCTATACATTAACTAGTCATTGTTGATCACTTGTCACTTGGGATCTCATACAATTACAGATGACTAGGGCTGGAATCATCTGAAGACTAAATGTCAAGATAGCTTCTTCACACATGTATCTAGGGCCTAGGTTGGGACAGCAGGAAAGCTGAGGGCAGGCTGGACATTTTTCTTTCCATGTGGCCTCTCCACATGGTAGCACGGGCTTCATCACTGAATGGTGGTGGTCTCAGCCTTGTTGGAATTTTCTTAAGATTTTTTTTTGATGTGGGTCATTTTTAAAGTCTTTATTGAATTTGTTACAATATTGCTTCTGTTTTATGTTTGGTTTTTGGGCCCCGAGGCATGTGGGATCTTAGCTCCCAAACCAGGGATCAAACCCTCACCCCCTGCATTGGAAGGCGAAGTCTTAACCACCGGACCATCAGGGAAGTCCCTAGTTGGAATTTTTATACAATAGTTGTTTCCCTTAGAGCAAGTGTTCCAAGACATAAGAAATGAAAGCGGCCAATCTTTAAATTCCTGGGCTCAGAATCTGGCACAGTCACTTCCTCATATTATATTGGTCAAAATACAGAGTCTACCAAAACTCATGGAAAAAGGACATGAACCCCACCTCTCAATGGGAGATGTGTCAAAGAATTTGTAGCCATCATTAATCTACTATAAAAGTTATGCATGATAGGTTACCTGGATGCTTCTTATGTTTTCTTTGTTGAAGTAGCAGGGACAAAAAATTAAAGCCAGCAGATCTACTTCTGCAGATACAAAGTCAACAGTAAGTGCATCAAAAGCGGCTCCAAGCATCATAGTGCCTGTCACTTTGCCACTAGAACCACCTTGACCACAAAAAGTACCATAGACATCACTTTTATAAGTCATATTCTGTTTGCATTCAGTAGGGTTGCTGGCTATTTAAAGAAGAACCTTTTTTAAAGTGAAGAAAAATTTAAAGACATTGAGCACACAGGAAGTGCAATGATAAATGTTAACTTTATTATGCCTGTGTCATTCCATTTGAGTTTTCTTAAAGCAAAATTGAGTTCATCTTAAGACTTAACTGGGCTAGTCTTAAGCCTTGAATATAAGCTCCAGTTCTTGGTTTTGGGATCTGAAAGTTGTAGGCGGTGGTGGGGTTGGGTAGAGGAAGAGGTTAGCAAAGAAAATTCTGCAGGAGACCTGAGGCCTTAATTTTCGGTAAGTGAGCTATTTGGTTTCCATGGAAACTGGTTTGGGTGGTGAATCTCACTGGGTGTGTGCTTGTGTGCCTCCATGCACAGATTTTTAGTAGAGGATATAAATGAGAGTGGGATGGTGTTAATAAAAGTTGGAAAGATCAGTACAGGGCTGGTGGAACAAAAGAGATTCCTTGGGGTCACTGGTGTTGATTTTATGCTACGAGGACTACTGTGAGGCACATGCACCTCATGTAGCATGCCTAATGAGAGACAAGTAAGTATGGGTATGATAGCATTCACAGTTGCAAGTGACACCAAGCTAAACTGAACTTAAAAATGGAATAAAGGGTATATATTTTCTAATTCTTATTTCAAGTAAGAATTAGGAAAACAAAGTTCTGGGGTTGACCTTTTGCTGTATTGCCTTTCGTGTACCTTGGCTGAAGCTTTGGGCTTTTGTCCTGAATTACTTTGAACATTGGATTTAGAATATTGTTTCTCCACCTCTCCCTCACCCCTTTGTAAGTTGTCAAAAAAAGGATAGTTTTAGATGTTTATGCTTGCACGATTGGAAGGAGTATAAATAAGGGGAGGACTTAATGTATCCATATCCAGTTACTAAAATGACATTAACAAAATGGCATAATATAATAGAAAAATTACTTCAGACATCATCTTTTGTCTATACAGCCAGTGCCAGGACCAAATGATTTTAATCACACTCTGGATTTTCTCTCCATTATTTCTGTTAGTCTTATGATCTGTTGTTGCTTTGGTACTATGGCAACAGCAGAGAAGAGAACAAACAGAAAATAAACAAAAGGGGATTCGAGTCTGAGATACATCTTTTAAGTGTTCATTCTCAGCTTACTGTCATACAAACAAATATATCTTTTGTTAACTCAATTTCAGCAAAAGGGTTTTATTTGGGAGATTTTCCTAGAGAGTTGAAGCATGTAGCTGCTAGAGTACTTGATGGATAATCAGATAAAATAAATATGGCAAGAGAGAAGAATAGATATCAGGTCTGTGGGGTTTTCTTAAACTGGTTAACCCTCTCTTGAAAAAGCTAATTCACGGCTTCTCCTTTGATAAATGCATTAAGGTTTGGATGCTTGGCTTCAAATGGCAGATTTATGAAAAAAACAATTATATTCCTGGAAATGCAAATATGCTTGATGAACTAATGACTCTATGTAGCAACCTTTAAAAACAAAAAGCTGAATAGATGCCTATTGCAAGAACTTTGCATTGTTTTTTCCTAACTATTTACTCATTGCTTATATGTACCTACTTCTATCAGATTTGGGATGAGGTGTCATAGACATAAATAAAAAATTTAGTGTAAGAGAGGCATCTGACCAGCTTACAATATCTACAAAGAGAATTCAGTATATATGAGTGCAAACACCCAATTTTATTCTTTTGGACTCATTCTGGAAGGATATACTTTTTCTCCATTTGAAAGAAATGTCCAACTCAAAATACTGTCTTACTCATGATCACGAGAAATTAATTTGGCTATTGGCAAGGGGGGATCCTTCTTTTGGATCAGAAGAGTGGCAATATCATCAAGGTTTGCCCAGAACAGTCCTGGTTTATACCTCTTGTCCTAGCATAATTAATAGTGTCCCCATTCACTCTCACAGGTGTTCCAGTTTGAATGATCAATTACATGGTCAACCTAGTTATACACTAATCCCAAAGCATTAAGGCATTGATTAAGAACCTTGCTGTTCATGCTGCTTTGTGGTACATTAATTATACTAAGAAATAGCAGAGAAAGAACCTCTGCTCTCTGGGAACCTCATGTCTAAGAGACATAGTACTACTGTGAACACATTTATAAGAGATCAAGTGCATTAAAAACAGCAACTCAAAGACCAAACTGTGTATGCCACACTCTGCAGAAACATTTATTTTGGGGCCAGGGAGAGGAGGAGGGCCCTGGATGAGAGAATGTAGGAGTTCCATATAGGAATAATGTGGTGAAGTTAGGCTCTCAAACTTTTCTTAGTTTATCTGGAATGGCCATTGAAAAAGACTATTTGGAATCTTTTTGGCTAAATCATACTATGGGTTTCCTTCCATGAATAAAAAGAGAAGCTAGTTTGATCTCCACTAGATTGTCTTTGTTCACCCACTGTACCACTCTAAACTCCACAAATCAGGACTGAGCTTGGCTATGTGAAGGAAATAATCAAAAACCATTTTTCCAAATTGTTTTTTAGTACTTTCTCACAGTTCATCTGAGGTAAAAAGACACAGAGTCAGGAATGATAAACTTTACCCAAAGGACTACATTAGCAACATGACATTGCTGTGAACACATTTTTTAAAAGATATTTAGCTAGCCTAATACCTTCTGACATTGACTGAAAAGTGAATGTTGAACTAGTTATATATTATTTAGGAAAAGACAACTCCAAGAGTGAGTGAATTTTACAGTGATTTGGAAGACAGCTAGGCTAAGAGGGTACTGTTGTGAAGTTCTACACACTATTTACATGCCCCTGGCTCTAGAGCTACTGGAAGAAAGAAGTGATGACTCTACTTCCCTAACCAGAGAGGGAGAGAGAATTTCCAGGAACAGTGGCCCATGAGGCTTTGCATGTATGCACACAAGAAGTAGGTATCATTAAAATTAGATTTTGGAAGCATTCCTCAAACTCTATGAGAAGGTCTTATTTGTAAGCCAGTAGAAGTCCTATAAGGAAGCTCTCCCTCCTGAGCAGCCACTCCTATAGGGGGGAGCTGGAACCTCAGCCTTAACATGGAAGGTTATCAATAGCCTCTGGTCTTCAAGTCATAAGATCCGGACATATTTGATATTGGTTGAAGGTATTTATCCTTCTGTTTTTTTTGTTCTTTAGTAAATCAAGTTATTTATCTGTGATGCAATATTGCATAGATAGGACTTGGATATTATAAAACCTTGTTTATTGAGAATTGCCAGATATTAGGGTGTTTGGATTGTATTGAATTTCTCAAGGTAAATGAGGGTTTTGGATTAAACCCAAGACCTATTAATTAGGCATAACTGAAGTTCTTCCAAAACACCATGACTGGTCATACTTCTAGGATTTTGTTATCTCCTCTACTTGGAATTTCTTCTTCTTCGCTGCCTGGAGAACCCTTATTCATCTTTCAAGACTTAACTCAAGGGTCCCTTTATCTCTGAAGACAATGCTGACTTCTTCCCAACTCCCCTCACCCCCATCTTCTAGGTAGGTGTGATCTCTCTTTCCTTTGCTTGTATAGCTGTCTACCCTACTAGAAGTTAAGCTTCTTGAAGGAAGAGACTTAGCAGAGGCTGGCATATAGTAGGGAGTCAAGGAGTGGCTGGGTTTATGAATGAAATAACAAAAGAGAAGGGTCCCAAAAGACTAAATCATACGTTGATGAGGAGGCCACTGGGCCCCTGGGGCTATGGACATCCCTGTAAAACTCAAGTTTGCTCCAAAACACCACTTGACTTGTCCAAAATCAACCTGCGCTGCTACCTCCATGTCTAGGCAGAAAAGTCTGCACTTTGCTTAACTCTTAGCAAACTAGACATGAAGCCAGATCTCCTTATTCCCTGCTGACTTTGCATAATGACACTATATAATGAAATTTTAAAATCAACTTTTTTCCCTCCATGAAGGCTCTTAAAGATCAGACATCTACAAACCTTTTCTTGGATTCTTTGTTTTAATCTCTGAGCTGAACATTTTCTTTTGTTCTTTTTTTTTTAAATTTTTCCCTGTGGGCATTCCATTGATAATATGGGAAATACATTTAAGAAAATGATACTCTCCTATTAACAGTGTAGTCAAAGAATTATTTTGTTTCTTTTTCTGCTGCTGATTTCTTTTTCGGTGGATGTTTTGTGTGATAAAAGATTAATAATCAGAATATACTTGTTTAGTATCATATTTTGTGTTTTTTCCCTTCAGCGGGAGTATCAGCATAAATGCCAAGCAATCTGAATTAAATAGCTTAAGTAGTAGTATTGCTGTTCCAATTGCTTGTCATTACACAGGAGATTATGGTTACAGCTGACTATATAGCACTACCTGAGCCATACATTTTACATTTACAATCAGCCTATTATAGATGAACTGTGAAAATTGGAAAGGGCTTTTAATGATAATTGGAAGATGTTTTCCTTGAAGTATGGAAGGCCCTTGAGAGAGCTTGAATTACTTGTCTGTAATTTTGTTATAAGCTTTAATGCTATTTATTTAACTTGAGGTTTATTGCTCCTGAATATCTTTTCCTGTGTCTTTCTATTGAGTGACATGCACGCTATAACCTCAATAACATTTTTATTTTGAATATCATTATACATTTTATTTTGCTTGTTGTTCTCAGCTTCAAAGAATTATCTTCTCGTAGGGAATGATTCATAAAAAAGGAATAGATTCATAGATTCATAGTTTCATAGAAAAGGAAACTACCTCTGGAGTTTAAATTAAGAGTATGAGTGGAAATACAAAAGACAGTCTCTCTTTGATTCTACCTGGTTCTTTCTGTGTTCTGAGGAAAACTGACCCAACATTTCAGGTATTGACTGTGAATCTGTAGGTGATGTTTCCAACATTTTATGCCATACATAATTATGTGTTCTTGTAGCCTTCCTTCTTACCCTTACAATCTTTCTCTTGTTTGGCTGGTCTCCTCCTTGCTCACTGAATACCTCATGCTCATTCCTTCTTTTATGTCCTTGTGCAGACCATTTCTCTGCCTATAATGTCCTTCCTCTTCCTCAAAACCTATCCAAATTCCCATAGTCACACAGTTAGTAAGTGACAGAGCTGGGACCAGAACTTATTTTAGTTTTCTGCCAATTAAATTCCATAAATATAAATTGGGCATCTAAATGCAATGGACTCTGCCAAACCATACCTTGTATGTTTGGTTTTCTTTCTTCCTACAAAGAAATGCAAACCAGAAATGGAGGCTTCTCAGTCATATACCTTGACTTCTGTTGCCGAGATATTTATATAAACACTGCTCACATGGAATGAGATCCAAGTATCACACTAAATTTTCAGCAACCAAAATGTAACAAATAGTATTATTTATTTTATATCAAGATAAATACTGCACTTTGCCTAGAAGCAGGCTTGGTAATTTAGGTACCCTGCTTTCAGAGACCCAAGTGTCAAAAATTCAAGCGTACCAAAGAGATAAACAAGGAGAAGATTGTTCCCATTACAGAAGGATTCTTCAACTTACAAATGGATTCCCTGCAGGGTTCCTTTAAAGAGGTTCTCCCTTCATACTTAAAATATATGTTGGTCATTGAATACTTATCAGAGAAAACTGAGGAGCAGAAAGACATAAAGCTGAAGTGTTAGGAATTGCTGCCAGGTGATGATCATTGAAATAAGGATAAAACCCTGAGACATTATAATGTATGTTGGTGGGAAACATAGCATTTGATTTATATAAAATTGAATTTAGACACTAATTTTCAAAAATGTGTGTACAGCATAGAGAAGCACACTGGACTTGCATAATAAAACATTCTAGAGCAGAGGTTCTTAGCTTATCTAGACCCTTGATGGGGAGAAGTCCTATGAATGAGTATAACAGTAAACCATTGCTGCAATAATACTGCAGTAAAAACCACTGCAAAACTCACTGGCTTAAAAACAACAATCGTTTATTCTCATTTATACATTTGCAAGTCAGTTGGATGTTGGCGGATCTAGGCTGGGCTCAGCTGGGCTGAGCTCTAAGCTGCAGGTTGAGCCCAGGTCTACCAAACGTGTTTCTCATCTTTCTTGGACCAAAAGCCTACTTGGGGCATTTTCTTCTCATGGTAATGGCAGGAATGCCAGAGGGATAAGCAGAAGCATGTAGTGGCTCTTAAAGACTGTAGCTGGAAGTGGCATTATGCCACTTACATTGGCCAAAGCAAATCAGATGGCCAAGGCCAACAAGAATGGCGCAAGGAAATATTCTCTGCCTCTAGTTGGGGGAGCTACAAAGTCCTATGGCAAAGGACATGAATGGAAGGAGAGGAAAAGGATTGAGAGCAATGATTCAGTCTATCACATGGGGCTTCAGGGAGACCAAAAAGTATCTAAAATTGTTTTTAAAATGTTGTTATCATATAGGGCTATTTTTCTAGGGAGCAAATTCTTACTGTGCATCAGATTCTCAAGGAGGGAATGGAATTCCACCCATTTGCATTTGAGAACCACTTAACTGTAGGGCCTTTCGTTATTCATTTGTTTATTCATTTCACTACGTTAATGTGCCCCACTTAATGACCCAGGACTTATCTGAGTATATTCTAATTTTCAGGCGATAGGGGAGTTGGTTACTTTCCATCAGGCTATGCAGTTTGAGAGCCCACTTGCTTCGGCAGAGCTCTATTCAGCACCTGGTAATCCTTCGTTGCCCAAAACTTAGTTTACACTTTGTCCCATAGTGATATGTTAGTGAATTCCTTATGGAAACAACATAGCTGGCATGGGGACACTGAAACAAGAAAGACCTGGTTTCAAATTCTAGACCTGCCTTTCATTACCTGTGTGATCTCAGGCAAGTAAATTCTATGCATCTTAGTTTCTTTACCTGTAACATGGGACTAACCATTCCCATGCTACAAGGTCATTGTGAGGATTAAATACCACAAAGTGTGTATAGTATGTGTCACATGTTAGGCACTCAGCAGTGCTAGTGTTTCTTATTCCCAAGATTGCCTATATTACATTGATATTTTTATCTTTGCTTTATAATGTAAATAGTATCTCCTTGTCCTGTGAGATATTAATGAAGAAGTTTCTGCATCCTATTCTTTCTTATTCTTTGACTCTTGAGAACCGCAATTAGCTGTTCCCTTCTATCATCAGATTCCAAACCCAGGACTAAGCTTCTTTACACTTGCCATTTCCATAAATTTCTTTTCAACCTTTTTCTCCTGGTATGAATGTTATGGAAGTGAAGTAGCATCTTGTTTTTCCGGAGGGGAATGCTGAGGCAAAAAGGAAATTGAACTTTGTCTTCCTAGCCACCTTTGACCTTTGACATAACAGAGACGGGAGAGGTGAAAAATAATTCTTAGCAAGTAAAATACTTTTTGACACAGTAGATTAAGAAATAATGGAAAATGTTCTGAGATGTTGTTTTTCACAAATTACCACTGTTAACCTCCAAATTACATCAACCAAGACAATTTTTTGTTCTTTGAACTCTGACACAGATTGGGTGAGTCCTCATAGGGAGTGAGAAAAACAATTCTGTAAATTAGTAGGAACTGGTCTATTTTGAATCCATTTCAGCTAGTAAAATTGATGTTAACTTTGAAAATTCTATCTGGATCTAAAATGAAGTACTCCAGTATCTAAGTATTTAATTATCTTTTAAAAATTCTCTCAGCTTCAAGTTCACAGGTTTTATATTTAGCACAAAATGACATTGCAATTCCAGAATGGCAGCTCTGTAATTAATGAATAATAACTTTTATGATATGTGCTATCTATCTGTCTATTCTAGAAATATTACTGATGTTATAGATAACAGTCAATTCCTAGCTTGGCCAAGGAGAATAAAAATGTCAGGTTAAAAATCTTAAATGCTTTTATATTTTATTCATTAAATTCTAATGAGAAAGGCAATTAACAAATACAAAATAAGGGAAGAAAACAGATTATAATTTGTAGTAAATGTTCTGGAGGAGATAAACTGATGATAAAGTATATGCACTATCCAAAGGGACTGAAAAGGGTATTCTTTAAAAGAGCATCAATACATTTTACAATTGATGTGAGGTAATTTAGTTAAATACTATACAGTGGGAAATTAAATACTGCTCATCAAGTTCCTTGTTCTATTAGAGTTGTAGCTTTTTTGGCTGGGGAGGGGCCTTAAAGGTTGATGGTATTCAGTGCAATACCCCAAATCTTTTTATTCCATTATGGATTTGCTACTAATTTGTGAGTCTTTAAAGGGTAGAAGTAAGCTATTTTAAGGGCTCATATTTAGAAAAGCCTAAGTAACCAATTGTGGTGATAATTTCTTTTTCATTAAATATAGTCAGCTCAGTAGCCAACACACTGAATTGTCACCTTTAAATATGTTGGTTAGATGTTATTGCCTCTCTTCTCCCCAATAATTCTAGTTCTACCCAAGATGAGTTCTTAAAAAAATAAAACCTTCTAAGATAAATCTCCCTTAGGATTTCAATGGAAATGAACTCTGGAAACACTTAGAAGTATAAACACCACAGTAAAAGCTAAATAACTAACTCTCTTGGGAGGTGATTGAGCTGGCTTGTAACAGAAGGCAAATAGTGGGTATCCTCTAGGATTCCTGGACTCTTTAAAGTCAGTTATATTATCCCTATTTTACAGATGTTGATAATGAAACACAGAAGGGATAAGTGGTGTTCTGTTCTAAGTCATGCAATTAGTGAGTGTCAAAGCCAGGATTAAAACTCAGAACATTCGATTCTAAGCTTTCATCTATTGTGTGGATTGTTGAGTCCAAGGAGACGAAGATGGTTGGGTCAGAAAGTAACTCAAAACTTCTTGTGTATTCTTGCCTTCAATTTGCAAATGCTCTTCTCTTTATATTTGTATACTATCCTATCACCAACTAATGGCCATTGTTGATGGTCACTGGGTAAATTGTTCCTCTATTGATAGTTCTGCTCTAAATTGAAAAATACGTCTCTGAATGTATTTTAAATATTTGAATTTCCCCTTTGTATGTGGTCAGCATAGCAAACTTGCATTTTTAGAACCTGATAAAGTGATATCTTGGGTTTTCTTGTTTCTATTTTGTTCCTAAAGGTTTTTTTTTTTTTAATTGTATAACCCTCCCCACTCTCATAGCATCCCATCCTATATACCCACCCACACATCTAATTTGTGAGACCACTACACAAAAAGAAAGAATGGAAATGACTGGGGTGTTCTATTAAACTGATATATTTGCAGATCTTTGAATAATTTCCTTGCAGCCTTCTACTTCTAAGACTGAAGCATGAGGTTTCTTGACCTACGGAAGGGAAAAAAAGAGAGAAAGACACATGCAAGTAATATTAGGAATGAAAATAGTAAGTAATGATAGATAAAACAAAGATTTGAAAAAATCAGAAGAGAATATTATGGAGCAAGTTTAAAGTTGAAAACAAATGAAATGGACATATTAATAGAATATAAAATTTATCAAAATTATCTCAGGAAAAATTAGAAAACCTTCCAACCAATATGCTTAAATATATTGAATTAGTAGTAAAAATTAAGCATCCCCCTCCAAAAAAAGACTCCAGATCCAGGTGATTGAATGATTTTACTGGCAAATTTCCCCTAACTTTCAAGGATAATACAATCCAAATTGCGTTAACAATTTCAGAAAATGGAAAAAAGAAAGAAAGCCGCTCAACTCACTTTATGAGACTAGTATAGCCTTGTTCATAAAACCAGGAAAGGATAGAAGCAGAAAAGAAAAGCATAGTCCAATCTCACTTATGAACATGGGTGAAATGTCTGAAACAAAAATCATTAGACAATTATTGTTTGGGTCCAAACCCTAAGGGTCATGTTTAATTCCTCCTTTCTCCCCTCATATCCCACATCTAATGAATCAGTTGGCAAGTCCTATTGACTCATCCTCAGTTAAACAAATCCCAAATCTGTTTTATTTTCTCTCTCTACTATCATGACCACAGGCCAAGCCATGTCTCACTGCAGTGGCCTCCTTACTCATCTTTCCACTCTTATCCTAACTATAATACATTGTCCTTTATAAACATAAATCAGATCATGTCATTCCTGGATCAAAACCCTGTAAAGATTTTTCTGTGATGTATAGAATAAAATTCAAACCTCTCACCATGATCTAAAAGCCCCTGTATGATCTGGCCTCCACCTACCTCTCATCTTCTACCAGCCTCCTCCTGGCTCACTCCACTCTAGCTATGCTGACCTTCTTCCCATTATCTGAAAAGACGAAGCTCGTTTCCCACTCACAGGTTTTACATTTTCTCTTCCCCCTGCCTGGAATACTCTTCCTCTAGCTATTTGCACAGTCATCTCATTCTTATCATTCAAGCCTCTGTTCAGAAATCACCTCCACAGAGAGGTCTTCCCCAACCTATCTTGCCATTTCTTCATTCTCCCTCCCTCCTCCCCTCCTTCTGTATCCCCTTAACTGTGATCATTTTTTCTTCATATCACCTGTCAGTATCTAAAATTATCATTTTCAAATCTTTTAGAAGTTAATTGTCTTTCTCCCTCACTAGAATGTAAGCTCAGGAGAGCAAGGATTTTTTTTCTTGTTTTCTGCTGTATTCCTAACACCTAAAAGAGGTCCTGGTAGGCATTAAAAATATATTGAATGAGTAAATCTAGTGCATAATTCATTTCACAGATGAGAAAACTGAAGCCCAAGGAGGTAATATGACTTGTTCAAGGTCACTTGTCCATCCTGGAATGGAACACTATCCCTTGAGTCACAGTCCAGTGTGCTTTATACTCTACCACATATCTCTGTCTACCTCTAGCTGCATAATTCTAGTTTTAAAAGACAATCCTGTCCTTTCCCTGGTGGACTAGTGTAAGTATTATTTTGTGAAAAATGTTTATAAAGCATGCTGCAGGCAAATTAGTATGACCATGAGACTTAGATATGGATACTGTATTACTTTGTCGCTTTCCAGTAGTGGCTAGGTTTCATTTCAGGAGTGCCTTCCTTTCAGAAACAGTGAAAATACTTACTTTCTATGTGTGTGTCTATTAGTAAATATCATAAAGCATGTTAGGGCCAAGCATGCTGGGCTAAGGAAATTAACTTATCCCAAATAAGTCTTGAGCCCGCTGGCCCAGATTAAAGCCCCATTATTACCAGTATGCAAAAAGTTTAACAGCTTTAAAAAAAAACAGAAAAGTTCACAGAATGAGGGTGTGTACGCATACATGCATGTGTGGTACAATTTCATTTGTTTATTATGCAAGTACCATGTACCTGTGACTGTGCCAGCGGAGATACGAAAGAAGTGTCAGACATAATCCATAGAATCAGAAATCTTCCAATATAGGATCTTGAAAGAACTAGAAAATTATTCTGATACATTATTTAAGCAATGGGGGATAGTAAGAGTAAGACTGTATCTATCAGGGCCAGTGCGATGCAGAATAAGAAAAAAATCACTATGAGGTAGGGTTTATCTGTATAAGCAACACAGAGGCTACGTCTTGTAAGACTATGTGTGGCCTTTCTTTTTGCTTTTCGTGGCAAGGCTCACGGTGTATCGATATATCATTAAAAATCGTTTATTTTGTTTGCATTCAGGCTGAAAGCCATCAACCAGAGGAGACAGAGTTTTCTAGGGTTTTAAAATAATTCTTAGAAGATAATAAGGTCTGGTAGTTGCCTTTGATTTTTCTAGGCAGAAGCACAGTGCTCAAGTACCCTTTGTCTCCCTTCAGAAGTGGGAGTATGGATGTTGTCCTGCCACTGTGGAATACTTCACAAGATTTCATCAAAGTTTCAGAATATCAGTTTCTTCTTGGTTTATCACTTCAGGCCTCTGAACAAAGTGGAAGGGATATGTTCTGTTTTGTTTGCTCTGGGCAGCCGATGTCTTTGGATTGTCTGTTTCCTGTAAACTGCCACTAGAGAGAGGCTGATTAACTGCGTTTGATTTCTGGATAGAATTTTAAACAGCGTTAAGGGATTCTCACGGAAACTACTCAGCCCTTTCAGGCATAATCCTACAAACCACAACACCAAGTAATGCCCATTAAAGCTAATGGACACCCTGTCTGGTGAGAGCAGTTCAACCAATGGAGCAGTCTGAGATGGTGGCTACAGAGATTATTCAAAACATTGCAAATGCCATCCATGTCTGCAGGAAATTAGGCCTTTAGACCAGCTGCAAAATAGAGCATTCCATTTGCAACAGGCAAAACACTAACCACATTTCTTCTTTAAAAATGTATTAGGGAAGAAATTATGTACTAGAATATTAGTTCTGTTATAATAAGAACTATAGGGACTTTAAAAATAGATTTTGGCTACTGGGAGTAGATATTTGGTTCACAGTGATAAATTTTCTGCATTTATTTATTTCAGAGCATTTCCTTGAGCAGTGTGTACAGGTAAATGAAAAATGCTATTGAATTTATTATAAATGTGACAGAAGGACCAGAGCAGTGTTTCTCAAGATATGGACTGCCTACCATAGAATCACCTGGAGAGCCTATGGTAAATGCAGATCCCTAGGCCCTATACCAGACTTGCTGAATCGGACTTTGAAGCTAAGGCCTAGAGATCTTCATTAAAAACAAAAACATATACAGAATAGACCAGATGTTTCTGATATACTCTAAAGTTTGGTAGCACTGGAAATTGAAATTGGAGAGTAATTACTTAGGGGCGAAGTTTGTCACAATGGGATCAGCAGAAGGATAGTGTGCATAGGGAGTGCTAGCCAAATTTGACAGCTTTTTATCTCATTTGCATCTCATTGTTGTTTATAAGAATGAAAATGCTAAGTGTCCAATAAAAGTGGGCTAGATATATTGTGGCATGCCCCTACAATACTATACAACCATTTAATATGATTTTATAGAATGATATATAAATGCATTGAAAGATATTCATTCCATATTGTTAATCGAAAAAAGCAAGTCACAAAATATTATGTACATTGCAATTGATTTCAAAAATAGTATATAGTTATAGGCAAGGAAAAGTATCTGGGCAGACATATAAAAGGAATTAATGGTATAAGATTACAGGTAATCTTTATAGTCTTCTTTTTGCTCATCTGCATTTTCTCTATTTTCAATAATAAACATTTATTACAAAATTAATACCAAAGTTGTTATAACAAGAAGAAAGTATCCACTTCTTATGACATAATACAATTTTAACATCTTATTGAAGCCCCCTCAGATCCATATTCTCTAGTACTTTGACACCTCAGATATTACTGTTACTCAAAAAGTGGTTATTTGTTATATAGTAATGTAAATTTACAAAATATAAATCTATGGAAGAAGATGTATATAAATTGCATTTTGGTCATTGAATGCTATTTCTTGATGGAATGGAGGACAATAATGTTTTTGCTTTGGCCTACCTTACCTTCATTTAAAAGTATTACGTTCCACCGTTGGGTATGTCTATTTTAAATATTTTTATTGCAACCCGAAATAAATTAAAATGTCTGATTTAAATAGATTTTTAGACTTATTTTTTATTGAGAACATTGGTTTATAACATTATACAAGCTTCACATGTGCAGCATTATATGTCTACTTCTATATACCTTATAGCATGCTCACCACCAAAAATTTTAGATTCCTTCTGTCACCATACAGTTGATGCCCTTTACCCATTTCATCCTCCCCACTGCCCCTTCACCTTTGGTAACCACTACTTTGGTCTCGGTATCTACATGTTTGTTTCTGTTTGTTTTGTTTTGTTCATTTATTTGTAAACAAATTTTTAAAAGAGAGAGGTAGAGCATCTAGAACTGCAATGTCCAATATGGTAGTGACTAGCCACATGTGGCTATTGAGTGCTTGGTACATGGCTGGTCTGGTTTCACATGTGCTAGATGTATAAAATACACAACTTCTTTTAAAGACTTAGTTGGAAAAATGTAAAATAACTCAAAAATATTGATATTGCTTACAGGTTGAAATGATAATATTTTGCATATAGCAGGTTAAATAAAATATATTATTAAAATTGACTTTACCGGTTTCTTTTTACTTTTTTAATATGGTCACTAGAAAATTTAAATGACAGATGTGGCTTACATTATTTGTCTATGAGACAGTGCTGCTCAAGTCTAGACATCACATTTTTGAAGGAAACCTTATGGATGGCCCAGCTTGCCTGGAGGCCAGGTAGGTCTACTGAGCCTGAGACCAGATATGGTTTACAGTAGGGCTTCTCAAAGTCTGGTCCCTCGACCGGAAGCATCAATGTGACCTGACAACTTGTTAGAGATAAAATGATTGGGCCCACTGAGTCGAAAACTTGGAAGCAAGGCCCAGGAATATGTGGTTAACAATCTGTTAAGGGCTTCCCTGGTGGCGCAGTGGTTGAGAGTCCGCTTGCCGATGCAGGGGCCGCGGGTTTGTGCCTCGGTCCGGGAAGATCCCACATGCCGCGAAGCGGCTGGGCCTGTGAGCCATGGCCGCTGAGCCTGCGCGTACGGAGCCTGTGCTCCTCAATGGGAGAGGCCACAACACTGAAAGGCCCGCGTATCACAAAAAACAAACAAACAAACAAACAAACAAAAAAAAACAATCTGTTAAGACAGGCACTTGACTACAAACAGCTAAACTAGAAGTATAAATAAAGGGTTAGTTCTATTTTTGGTTCTATTTTAAAGAAACTCCATACTGTTCTCCAGTGGTTGTGTACCCTAAAAAAGCCATAATTCAAAAAGAGACATGTACCACAATGTTCATTGCAGCACTGTTTACAATAGCCAGGACATGGAAGCAACCTAAATGTCCATTGACAGATGAATGGATAAAGATGTGGCACATATATACTACGGAATATTACTCAGCCATAAAAAGAAATGAAATTGGGCTATTTGTCGTGAGGTGGATGGACGTAGAGTCTGTCATACAGAGTGAGGTAAGTCAGAAAGAGAAAAACAAATACCGTATGTTAATGCATATATATGGAATTAAAAAAGAATTGGGAATGATGAACCTAGTGGCAGGGCAGGAATAAAGACGTAGACATAGAGAATGGACTTGAGGACACAGCGAGGAGGGGGAAGCTGAGGCAAAGTGAGAGTAGCATCAACATGTATACACTACCAAATGTAAAATAGATAGCTAGTGGGAAGCAGCCGCATAGCACAGGGAGATCAGCTCGGTGCTTTGCTACAACCTAGAGAGGTGGGATAGGGAGGGTGGGAGGGAGGCTCAAGAGGGAGGGGATATGGGGATATATGTATGCATATGGCTGATTCACTTTGTTGTACAACAGAAACTAGTATAGCATTGTGAAGCAGTTATACTCCAATAAAGATGTATTAATAAATAAAGAGTTATAAGAATGCAACTAAATTTTTCAGGGAGAAGTTGTAAATCTTTAGAGAATTTTTCACCAAAATAAGTAAATCAGATATGAGTAAATGGGGTATCACTATTAGTTGCTCTGCTTTGTCTCAGCTCTCTATTTTCTTTCCTGTTTTCTAGAATGCTAGGTAGTACTTTTTCTGAGTTTCTATGTGGATTTCTTCTTCTCTTGAGTCCTTTCCTTCCCACCACATACATTTGATAGTTTGGAAGCATTCTTTTCTAAGGAGCCTTTGGCGAACCATACACAAAGACTCATTTTGTTTGTATTGCAGTGAGAATTACTTGCATTCCTAGTTGTTAGTTTATTCTGTTTTGCTGAACTCCTGTATAGCCCATTGATTTCTCTTCGGATTGCTTTGGGATTGACACATAACCTTTTTGTAATTAAATTCATTTTTCATACATGGACTATAAAATAATTCTCAAATTTGTTATTTCTTCCAGTTTTGTCCAAATATCTCCATGTGGTAGGTGGACTACCTGCTCTCACCAACACTGATCCCTCTATAATGTACTTAATGCAAACCTTACCCTTGGTTTTCAGGTATGAAGTCTCATTACATTTCACACAAGCCTGCCTACCTGGAATACCTGAGTAAAGATTAAGGATGTGGATGGGGGTGTCTAGAAGAGTTTCTTAGGCTTTTTACCAATTTTCTCTTGAGCCCCACACCAAGCCCTGTTTTCAGATATACCTGATATCTTCAATATCTGTGTGTTTCAGGAATTGCATTGGGAGAATAGGCTTATTTCTTGTGGGTTTCCTGACATGGTTTAAGTTTTCCCTTTCTTCAGTATGTTAAGTTAGTTACTACTCATTTATTTGTCTTCCAGCTTCCAAAATTTTGTTGACATTTCTTTTGCTATTTTATTCTATCCTGTTCTATTTGTGCATGTTTATTTAATGTCAATTTAAAGGGATTTTGGAGAGGAGTTAAGGAAAAAAGTGTGTATTCAATATATCATGTTTACTGAGAAGTAGCTATTTGTACTTATTTATTTATTTATTGCTTTTTTTTTCTTAACATCTTTATTGGAGTGTAATTGCTTTACAATTGTGTGTTAGTTTCTGCTTTATAACAACATGAATCAGCTATATATATACATATATTCCCATATCTCTTCCCTCTTGTGTCTCCCTCCCACCCTCCCTATTCCACCCCTCTAGATGGTCACAAAGCACCAAGCTGATCTCCCTGTGCTATAGGTTTCAATTTCATATCAGGCAACCAGGTTTATAAATACTTTTATATATTAATGACTAAAGCATAAATCATGCCTTAAATTACTATATAAGCTACATATGTATAAAGATACTCTGTGAATGTGTTCATTGTTTCTCTGTTAGTCATAATGCACAGTCTTGTCTAAGACTGTCACCTTGAACTCAAAACTGGCAAGCTGGTTCAAATGTTGAGTTTAGAGCAAGCTGTATAGAGGTTTGGGAGTGGTTAATGAATCCAAAGAATGATTTATTTGCTATTCCAGGATTTTTACTGCTCTTCAATTCCCTTTCCCACATCCTATGATAAGTTACCCAGAAGGCAAATTGAAATGTTTATGCCATCTTCAAGAAACAGACTAATGAGTGAGAGGTTCAATAGTAGGCAGAATAGTATAGTTCATACCAGACAGACAGAGAACTTACAAGTTTTGATCTGTGGTTCTCAGTTCGATACTAAAGAAAGAAAGTGGCACTTCGGAGGTTGTCTTTTCTGATCTTTTGGCTTTTTCCTAACTCAATTAGGGAAACAGGTTTGGGAGAGGGAAATATATAATTATAGGAAATTTCCCTAACATCATTTTGTGAATGTTTGATATTTAAACAAGTTGCTTTTAAGTGAACTGCTTTGAAGCCACTTAACTTGAATGCCCTAACAGCTAAAGAGTACTGAAAGAGAAGCTGTCATCTTGTCAGTGAAGAACTATCAAGAACTTGAAGATCATGAAAAGAAGAGCTAGGGGAAGAACAATAAAAGGTCTGTAACCTTTTATTATAAGGGATTACATAATTGGGGAAGCTCCAGAATTGGAGCATCTAGGAAACATGTGAACAAGAAGACAAGATCTTCTTAGAAAGGAAAACCCAAAGGCTGAGAGAGGATATGATTAATACATAAAAATCATGAAGGAAGTAGAGTAGAAGAATATAGGTCCTTTCTCTAAGTCTACTGATTTCATTCTCAGTCCCAGATACTTACTCTCAAATCTCAAAAGAATGCATATACAAAAAAATGGCAAATCAAATATGGTCCTGTACTTAGGAAGAAGCTGGCTATAAATCAAGAAGAATCAATGCAATAACCAAATATAAATCCATTCATTTAACAAATGTTTATTGAGTCTCTACTCTAGCTAGGCATTAAGTTAGGCCAGTTGTCAATACAAAAATGAATTATATTCCTTGACCTCATGGAATGGATAAATGAGTAACACATGTAAACAACTGAGTGCAATACAGTGTGATAGGTGCTAGTGTGGTGTTTAAAAAATACCTAGAGTGGTGACCCAAAGGATGTCAACTGGGTCACAAAGTCTTCAGAGTAGAAGCTTGAGCTGGATAGTAAAATATGAGTGGAACTTTTGTAGGCAGAAAAACTAAGAAAGGGCGTTTAATGGGAAAGGAACAATATTTATAAACACATGAATGTATAAAATAGCATATCAAAGTCAGAGCAGTACTAGTGGTTCTCACTGACTGCCACATGGGATTTGAGGCCAGAAGTGGTGTATTAGTTTTTTATGGCTGCATAACAAAACAACACAAAGTTAGCAGCTTAAAGCAACACAACTTCATATGACCTCACTACTTCTATAGGGCAGAAGTCTGGACACAGCCTACTTGGGGATTCTACTCAAGGTCTCACAAAGTTATAATCAATTCGTTGACCAGTTTCATTCTCATCTGGATCTCAGGGGTCTTTACCAAGCTCATATGGTTGGCAGAATTAATTCCTGTGGCTGTAGAATTCATCAGAGCCAGCCACAAGGAGTCTTAGCTGCTTCACGTCTCTCACTTTAGAGAAGGCCTAAGTCCTCTTTTAAAGAACTCACCTGATTAGGTCAGGACCCTCAAGAACACTCTTTTGATGAGCTCAAGGTCAACTGATTTGGGACCTTAATTATATTTGCAAAATTCCTTCATCTCTGCCATATTATGTAACATGGTCACGGCAGTGATATCTCTCACCTTTGCTATGTTTTATTTGTGAGAAGCAGGTCACAGGTTCTACCTGTGGTCAAGTGGAAGGGATTACAGGGAAAGGATTTCACAAGTGAATAACTCATGGTGGGAGGTGGGGTCATTTTAGGGTGTGTCTGTCACAAATGGGAAAAACAGACAGTAGAGGTTATATATATTATGCTAAGGAGTTTGATCTTTAATATTTAACCAGTAGGGGAAACTGTTGTGGTATTTGAACCAAGAAAATAACATTGTCCCTGCATATGGGCAGCTTATGAGTTGACAAACACCTAAAGGGGAAACTGCCTGCAGAGTTTCTGGCTTACCTCTTTCTTAGATCATGACTCCTCAAGTCCCTGCCATCTTGGCAGGCCCAAACTCCAGCTTCTGTCTCCCTATTAGAGTGAGACTGCTGCAAGCCCCACACTGATGCTGAGATAAATGTGGAGCTCACCTCAGTGTAATTCCCTTCTATCCAGAATCTTGGCCCCTCTAAGTTATGGTTTCCTTGGTTAATAACTGACGCCTTCGAATCACATATTTAAAATTTTTATACAGCTTTTATAGTTGTCCCCAGTCTGAAGTAAGCTACTCTGTCATGGCCAGAAGCAAGAAATAGTCTTGGAATTTTTAAAGTTTGCCAAGTTGGTGCGCTAATTTTTTTAAACCAGTGTCTTAGCTTAGTTTGTTATCTTGACTTATGTTCCCAAGATGGTGACCTTATGCTTTAGTAGACCCATCCTTGTTCTTGGGGAGGAATATTGATTAGCCCTGAGCCTTGAAAAACCTAATAGGACACTCCCACTACTAGGGTGGCTATAGCCTTCTTACAGTGACCCAGTGGCATTCTCTTTGTATATGAAAGCTAACAGATTGCTAAAAAGAAACAGACCAAAGTCCAAATATTAAGAATTTTGACAGAACCTTGGGAGGGCACAGAAACAGCAATATAAATAGCTTCCCATGTGATTATTGACCCACTCTTGGGTTTCACTGAAAGCTTTCAAAAACAATTTGCAAATATACATTTAGTGTGTCTTTCATTTCAAACCTTTTAATATTTTTTTGTTTGCCACATTGTGTAATTATATTTCAAGGCTTAGTTAGTCCTGAAAAGCTATTCTTGGATTTTAACCTTGAATACTCTGCCATGCAACAATGTAATAATTATATTTTCTTTATGTTAATATGCCTGTATTCATGAGAGTTTATAAATAAAATGGATTTTTCAAAGACTAAATACCACCAGTTCACTTCATGAAGCTTTATTCAGAATATAATTTTGAATGAAGCAAAATGAATCATTCCTGCTATTAAAACTTATAGAAGGTAACTGAAAAGATGCACAGAATCATATTTTGCTGGTTCACCTTGTTGGATATATTCCCTTCTTTCTATCTACTGCAGTTACAAATGCTCACTTAATAAACTTTAAAATTTTCTCTCTCAAATAATAGCTTCCTGACTAAGTTTTTTTAAAATTTTCTTAGATTAGGTGAACAAAACTATGCAACACTCTGGGATATAAGGAATACTTGCCCATAAACAGAAAATAAATTGAACACAATTTAAATTTATGTGCTAATCTCCCTCCCTCACTCCCTCCCTTCCTTTTCTTCCTTCTTTTTTCTTTGTATCAATTTCAAAGGCTAGTACAGAAAACATGACTAGGTTGACCCAGAATCTATTTCCAAATTCAGAGTTAGTTGAATTGTACTTGGGAATTGGTCTTATATAGAAGAACATTGTTGCAAATTGCCTAACATCAGGCAAGTCGTCACCTGCTTGCTGAAGGCAAACAAATGGAGCACATTCAGAGCAAAGTCCTGAAATAATAAGGGAACTTGGCTCAATATATGGAGAACACATGAATAGACTGGATTTGTCTGGTCTGGAGAAAAGACTGAAGGGGGAGGCAGGAACATGATAGCTATCTTTAAATATTTTAAGGGCTGTCATGTTGTAGAGGGATTAAACTCATTATAGAATGTCACAAAGAGTAGAAATAGGATGAACCATAAGAAGCTACCAAAAGAAATATTTCAGCTAAAATACAAGGATGAACTTTCTAATGGTCACTGAAAAAGTAGCAGTATGTTTTTAATTTATGAGAAAAAGATTCCTTAAAACTTAGAGTGATGCTTAGTTGTTCTCAGTTAAGTTAGCTAAAGAAAAAAATTTGTATGCAAGAAACAATTATTTGAAACCTAATTGTTGTAAGTTCATTAAGTGATACCTTTAAAGTACTGAAAAAAGGCAGTTAATCTAGAATTCTTTACTCAGTGAAAACATTCTCCAAAAATGAAGGCAAATTACATTTGTGTAAAAATTCATTTTTAAAAGGAAGTGAAATAAACACATTTTCAGGCAAAACTAAGTAGGAATTTGGAACTTGTGGACCTACACTAAAAGATATATGAAGGGGCGTTCCTCAGGCAGTAGGAAAATAATCCTAAATGGAAGAATGGGAAGGTAGAAGGAATGAAGAGCACAAGAAAGGATAAATAAGTGAGGAAGTAAAAAGGGATATTTTAAAGGAATATTGATTGTTTATTTTAATTTAACTTAATTTTATTGATTGATTGATTTGCTGTGTTGTGTCTTCGTTGCTGCGTGCGGGCTTTCTCTAGTTGCAAGCAAGGCGGGGCTACTCTTTGTTGCAGTGCGCAGGCTTCTCATTGTAGTGGCTTCTCTTGTTGTGGAGCACGGGCTCTAGGCACGTGGACCTCAGTAGTTGTGGAACGTGGGCTCAGTAGTTGTGGCTCACGGGCTCCAGAGTGCAGGCTCAGTAGTTGTGGTGCATGGGCTTAGTTGCTCCGCGGCATGTGGGGTCTTCCTGGAGCAGGGCTTGAACCCATGTCCCCTGCATTGGCAGGCAGATTCTTAACCATTGTGCCACCAGGGAAACCTGATTGTTTAAAATAATGATAATATCTCATGAGCCTTTAAATATATGTAGAATAAAATGCATAACAAAAGTAATATATATGGCATGAGGAAAATAAGGGTTAAAGTATTTTAAGGTCTTTGCAGTATCTGGGAAGTGGCAAAAGTATTCATTTATAATGGACTGTAATAGGTCGGGAGTGCATGCTGTAATTTCTAAGGTAATAACTGAAAAATACTAACTACCAGTTAGAAGAAGGAATAACTACAAATTAAAAGTTGGGTGAAACAGAATAATAAGTAACAACAATAACAAAAAGCTTGTTTACTCCAAAAGAAAGAAGGGAGGAAGACAGAAATTTAAAAATACAGATAAGGACAAGTAGATAGTTAATTTAAACTAAAATATATCATAATTGCATGAAATGTAAGTAGACTACTCCAAATAAATGATAAAGATTATCAAGCTGGATTTTTTAAAAAAGCTACAAACTGTTTATAAGACACAACTTGCATAGAAGACAGAAAGATTTAAAGTAAATGTCCAGAAAATATACCATGCAAATACTAGCCAAAAGAAAGCTGGTATAGTTATATTAATGTCAGACCGAGTCAACTTTAAGATGAGATATATTACTATTAAAGATAAAGGAATATTTCATAATGATAAAAAAGAGGTCAACCAAGCAGGAAGAACAAAGGTAATGTCTTATATTCTAATTAACCTAACACCCTCAACAGGTATAAAGGAAAAATAGGCAGAAGTAAAACCACAATCATAGTTTAAACTTTGAGATACTTCTCTCAGTAACTGATAAAAGAAACAGAAAAAGTATATAGAACATTTGAATATCTCAGTTACTGATAAAAGAAACAGAAAAAAATATATAGAACATCTGAGTGAAAAAATGGCAGGTGGAACTAATTGATGTATAGTAAACTACACACAACAACTGCAGAATACACCTTCTTTTTATCAAATGCACATTAATATTTACCAAAATAGATCTTATGCTGGGGCATAAGAGAAATCTTAATGAATTTCTAAGGACTAAATTGTAAGCATGTTCTTTAACACAATGGAATTAAACTAGAAAATTCCCAAATGTTTGGAAATTAAGTAAAACATTTCAAAATTAAACATAGATAAAAATGACATTTTAATACTTCAAAATAGGGCTAAAACAGTACTTAGAAGGAAATTTATAGCCTTAAAAATGCATCTATTAGCAAAGAAGAAAGAATAAAATCAATAGCCTAATTATTCATCGTAATAAACTCCAAGAAGAGTAGAAATCAGGAAATTTATAAAGGATAAGAACTACAGTAAAAAAGGAAATAATCATAAATTAAAGAAAACCAATAAAGCTAAAAGTTGATTATCTGAAAAGATTAATAAAAAATTGATAAACCTCTATAGGGCTAATCAAGGAAAAAAGGGAAATACAAGTTACAAATCAAGAATGAGATGCCTTGGAAAAATGTCTATTCAGGTCTTCCACCCATTTTTTAATTGGGTTGTTTGTCTTTTGGATGTTGAGTTGTATGAGCTGCTTTATATATTTTGGATATTAACCCCTTATCAGTCATATCATTAGCAAATATTTTCTCCCATTCAGTAGGTTGTCTTTCACTTGGTTGATGGCTTCCTTTGCTGCACAAAAGCTTTTAAGTCTAATTAGGTCCCATTTGTTTATTTTTGCCTTTATTTCTTTTGCTGTAGGAGAAAGATGCAAAAAAAATTGCTATGATTTCTGCCAAACTGTGTTCTGCCTCATTTTCTCCTAGGTGTTTTATGCTTTCCAGTCTTACATTTAAATCTTTAATCTAGTTGGAGTTTACTTTTGTATATGGTGTGAGAAAATGTTCTAATTTCATTCTTTTACCTGTAGCTGTACAGTTTTCCCAGCACCACTTATTGAAGAGACTGCCTCCTTTTCTCCTTTTTATATTCTTGCCT
>NW_020185318.1:320343-375383 GCF_003031525.2 Neophocaena asiaeorientalis asiaeorientalis
CACTTGTGACAACATGGATGGATTTGGAAGGTATTATGCTAAGTGAAATAAGTCAGACAGAAAAAGACAAATACTGTATGATATAACTTATATGTAGAATCTAAAAACCAAAACAAAATAGTGAATAGAAAAAAAGAAACAGACTCACAGATATAGGAAACAAGCTAGTGTTTACCTGTGGGGAGAGGGACGTGGGGAGGCACAAGGTAGGCATTTAGGGGATTGAGAGGTACACAGTATTATGTATAAAATAAATAACACTACAGTGGCATATTGTACAGCACAGGGAATATAGCCAGTCTTTTATAATAACTATAAATAGAGTATAACCTTTAAAAATTGTGAATCACTGTATACCTGTAACATATAATATTGTACACCTACTATATCTCAGTATAAAAAAGAATGAAATGCCTTATAGATAATTAAAAACATCATTAAAATATTATGAAGAACTTTATGCCCAAGATTTTCAAAATTTAGATGAAATGTACAAATTTCTTGAAAAATACAACCTAACAAAACTTTCATAAGAAGAAATTTAAAAATTGAATTTGATGTATGTATTTTAAAATAAGCCATAATTTAAAACCTTACTTTAAAAAAATAACAAAAACAGGCCCAGATGGTAAGCAGTAAATTCTTCTAAACATTTAAGAAGAAATAATATCACTCTTACACAAACACAGAACACTGAGAAAAAAGAAATATTTCTCAATTTCTTTTATGCTATTAGCCTAATATTGACATGAAATCTGACAAGAACACTGCAAGAGAATAATAAAAGCCATTTCTATCATAAACATAAACAAACATTCCTAAATAAAATAATGGCAAATTAATTATAGCAATATATGTATATCAGATAATCACATTACAACTAATTTGGGTTTATTTCTGGGATGGGAAGTTTAGCTTAACATTTAAAAACTAATCAATGTAATTCACTATATTAATGGAATAAAGAGGGTAAGAAACCTAAATGCTTTCCATAAATGCAGAAATAAATTCAATACAGATTCATGATAACTCTTAGCAGACTAAGACTTGAAGACATTTTCTTTAGTCTAATGAAGGACAAGTATAATATACTATAATAAATATTGTTAATGCTGAAATATATGGAATATTTCCCCTGTGATTGGGAAAGAGAGAAGGATGTCCACTTTTCTTTCCCTATTGTACTGCTAAACTTCCTGTTAAATTAACATTAAAATTTTATTTAACCTTACCTGCAGGTCTTGGTCAGTGAAATAAGGGAAAGAGAAGAGAAAAATAACATTTATAGTCCCATCAAAAAATATTACTCAGCCATAAAAAGAAACGAAATTGAGTTATTTGTAGTGAGGTGGATGGACCTAGAGTCTGTCATACATAGTGAAGTAAGTCAGAAAGAGAAAAACAAATACCGTATGCTAACATATATAAATATGGAGTCTAAGGAAAAAAAAAGAAAAGGTCATGAAGAACCTAGGGGTAAGATGGGAATAAAGACACAGACCTAGTAGAGAATGGACTTGAGGATACGGGGAGGGGGAAGGGTAAGCTGTGACAAAGTGAGAGAGAAGCATGGACATATATACAACCCATCACATACTCATAAAAAAAACTTTAAAAAAGATCTCTACGTAGAAAGCTACACAGCATTATTGAAAATAATTACAGATCTAAATAAATAGAGGGACATTACATCTTTATGATTTGGCAGTCTCAATATTGAAAAAATATATATTCTTTGAAAATTGATCTATAGACAAAAAAATCATAATAAAAATCCCAAAAGGATTTTTTAGCAATAGCTAACTTACTAAATTGATACATAACTGAAAAGGGCCAAGAATAGACAAGAGAATCTTGAAGAAGAAGTAAAAGTTGGGAGAATTTACACTATAAAACAGAAATATTTATTATAAAGGTAAGGTGATTAAAACAGTGAGTTATTGGTGCAAAGATAGACAAAGAGATCAAACAAACAGAATAGAGTCCATAAACAAACCCAAACATATAAGGCTACTCAGTTTATGACAAATGTGACACTGAAATGCAGAGGAGTAAGGGATGGTCTTTTCAATAAATGGATCTAGGTCAATTTGATATCCCTGTGGCAAGCAAATGTACCCTGATCTCTACCTCATAGCATATGAAAAAATGAATTCCAAATGAATTTTAAATTTAAATGGCAAACAATAAAGCTTAGAAGATAATAAATTATAAGTGAATAGCTTTATGATCTTGTGTTAGGTAACTGCTTAAACTGGACACAGAAAGCACCAATCATAGATATTTTATTTTCTCATAAGAGAAAATATTGCAAATTGCAGTTCATTATTTTTTAAAACTTATGTTTATCAAAAGGCATTATTATGTGAGTAAAAAGGCAAGGCACTGAGTAGGAGAAGATATTTGTAATATGTATGCCTGACGAAGGACTTTCTGCATTATACATAAAGAATATACAGGGAACCCTCTCATACAAATAAAAAGAGAGAAAGCTCAACTTTTTAAAACTTAGATCAAAAATTTGAGCACTGTACAAAGTATGACTTCAAATAAATAACCAAGAATAAAATGAAAAAGTGTTCAATATTATTAGTTATTAGGGAAATGCAAATTAAACTACACACATGCCAGAACAGATAAAATTTGAAAGACTGATAGCATTATTACTGAGCCAAAAGTGGGTCCGCTCACCCCTGCACAGTAAAGCAAATCTACTGACACTGGGTTGTGTTGAAGGAAAATACAGTGTGTATTGCAGGGTGCCAAGCAAGGAGAACAGGCAGCTCGTGCTCAAAAGACCCAAACTCCCTGATGGCTTTCAGGGAAGGGGTTTTAAAGGCAGTGTGAGGGAGGGGACTGCAAGGTACATGATCAGCTTATGCAAAATTCTCAGATTGGTTGGCATCAAGGTGAAGTTTCAAGCATCATCAACCTGGTTTCAACTGATCTAAGATTTCTGTGCTTGCGGTCAGCAGTTTTCATCTGGTGGGGGTCTGCTTCCTGTAAAAACAACTTGGGGATGTGTATCAGGCCTGTATCTATATCTTTCGGGAGCTGGGAGTTTGGTGATTCTGCTATGTTGCAGGTTTATAGTCTTAAGTTGTTACCACATTCCCTGCGCAACAGCTATTCTTCGTTTCTACATCTTCACATTTCCTAATCATTAAATTTTGAGCCAGCCTTTTGAGACTCAGGAGAGGTCTGGGAGACTAAAGCAAAAGCCTTCTACTTCAAAGGGCAGGGACACAGGGCTTTTATATGATTTCAACACCAAGCATTGGCAAAATATTAAACAGATTGAACTCTCATATACTGCAAGTGGAAGTGTAAATTGGCATAACCACTGGCAAAATTTCTGAATGCCAGTCATATGCATATTCCGTGACCCAGTAGTATTATTCCTAGGAAAGTAAAATAAGCCCATACCTGCATCAAAAGTCAAGAACATAAATGCCAGTGGCATCTTTGTTCATGACAGCACTATTTACAGTAGCCAACACATGGAAGCAACCTAAATGTCCATCAACAGATGAATGGATAAAGATGTGGTACATATATATCAGTACAATGGAATATTACTCAGCCATAGAAAAGAATGAAATGATGTCATTTGCAGCAATATGGATGGACCTGGAGATTATCATACTGAGTGAAGTAAGTCAGACAGAGAAAGACAAATATCATATGATATCACTTATGTGTAGAATCTAAAAAGTGATACAAATGAACTTATTTATAAAACAGAAACAGACTTGCAGACTTAGAAAACAAACTTATGGTCACCAAAGGGTAAAGGTCATGGGGAGGGATAAATTAAGAGATTGGGATCAACATATATACACTACTATATATAAAATAAATAACCAAAAAGGACCTACTGTATAGCATAGGGAAATCTACTCAGTACTCTGTAATAACCTCTATGGAAAAGAATCTGAAAAAAAATAGATATATGTATATGAATACTAAATCACTTTGCTGTACACCTGAAACTAACACAAGATTTTAAGTCAACTATACACCAATATAAAATAAAAATTTAAAAAAACTTGGTTCAACAAATAACGAATAAATTGCAGTATATCAATCCAAATGGGATAATACACAACAATGAAAAAAGAATAAACTACTTATAACAATATAGATGAATCTCACAGACTTAACATATAGAGCAAATAAGTAAGACACAAAAGAGTACATATTGTGTGATAATATTTATATGAAGTTCAAAGTACATACAATTAATCTTGGTAGTAGAGATCAAGATTTTGGTTACTTTGTAGGTGTACCAACTGGAAGGGTGCACAAGGAGCCCTTTGGAATGCTGGTAATATTCTGTATCTTCTTTTGGGTAGTAGTTACATTCATCAATATCTATATCTATTTCCCTATCTATATACTTAAGATTAGTGCACTTTTCTGAATATATGTTCTACTTCAACAAAAAGTTTACCAAAAAAAAAAAAAAAAAAAAATCCAACTGAGACTCAAACAACTGAAGGAAGAGAGGGAAGTTTTGACAAAGTAATGGAGAGATAGAAAAATAAATGTGAATGTTTGTCTGGATATATATATATATATTCAGATTGCTAGAATAAATGTTTCTTTTTTAATGAAAAATTCAGTTCTGCAGACTGTTACTGAAAGAGAATGAAAAACTGTCTTTGTGTTAACTGGAAATTTTGTGACTTTATCTGTGAACAGAATCTGGCTTCACATTTTAGAGTGATATAATTGAAAATACTTCAGCTCCATAATGTGGGAAACCAATGCCCTTCTGTGTTATTTGTAACCTTCAATGTATGCTTATCATCTTTGCTTCTTTTTTAAGGTCTTTCTGGGTTTTAAAATGGTGATATGAATAACTATTTTCCCCATCTGGGCCTACGTCACCCTATTTCTCCATTCTAAACTTTCCCTTTCCCCAGTAAACTTTCAGCTTTGTATTGGTAAACCAGATTCTGTCATTTGACATCCTGAACACTGAGAGTGATGTGAATCCTCTCTAATTCACATGTAAACGTTTCTTTATGTCAAGCGTTCTGGAATTATCAGCAAGAGCTTAAAAGTCTGTGGAGTGTTTGAAGTTAGTCATAGAAAATAGAAATGTGTCAACTATGTTATTTAATCTAGAATATTGAAATGGCAGTAAAAGAGAACGAGATTGATACCTTTTACTTTTTTTTAAATCTTTGGTCTAAAATATTATTTGTTAATATTATTGGATAGGAGAGAACCAAGATATCTGATGAAGCAAAATAACTGTCCCTGATGAAAATAAGTAGCCGTTTCCTAGTTTATGGAAAGAAGGAGAAGGAGAAGAAGAATATGAAATGATCAAGGTCTTCCACATTCTTCAGATGTCAGGAAAATATTAATTTCTCACCAGATTTCTGATGTAATATTCAAAAGGAGCAAACTAACTCATTGCAAAAGAAGATCCCTTAGGTCAGAAGTGGTCCTGAGTGAAAATGAAACTAGGAGCCCCTTCATTTGATTATTGCCTATGGATTTTTTTTTAAGATAGGGAAGTTCCCAAATTGGCTATGGGTTATTTGTTTGTTTTATTTTAATTTTTGAATTTTATTTAATTTTTTTATACAGCATGTTCTTATTAGTCATCAGTTTCATACACATCAGTGTATACATGTCAAACCCAATCGCCCAACTGATGAATTGGCTATGGGTTTTAAAGTGAGGACCTTGACAACAAGCAAGTCCTAACAGGCAGGAGTGGAGTAACTTCACTAGGTGGACCAGGCAAACGCAGCCCCACCCCAGTTCCCAGAACTAGAATAGGTTATCTCATTGCCGCTAAAGGAAATGCCCGATTACCCTCCGGAACTTTCTAACCTTATTTGCAAGATAAGAATGTAAATACCAGGATTTGCAAGTGAGTGTGCCCAGTCTAGCTGAGCCAGCAGCTAAAAATTGCTTGAAAGGAAAACTGGCTTAAAATGTCCTAGAAACAATTAATGGAAACCTGCATATTATGAGTTTCTGACTGAATTCTATACAACATGAAGCAACTTCTCAGTTAAGCAGAGTAAGAAGACCTGTGGCTGTTCAGAAAGTCTCTTATTTTCTCTCTGCATGATCTATGTTGATTTCTAGTAGCAGTGACTTCTGATTTCACTTGAACAGATCTATTAACTACTACCCTAGGTAATAAGATCATTTTAGACTCCAAAAGAAAGTTTGTGTAACAGTTTTTCTATTTATGTCCGGCCATCTTGGTATAATAGAGCATGTTCTTAATCAGGCCAGGAGTCTAGGTTTGGTTTCCTATAATAGTAACCTTATGACCACAGATTACATCCTAGCCACATATAAAGTTCATAAGGGGGACTGAAAAACTATGTGTCTGCTCTACATTACCTTATTCATACAGCAAATAATGATTAAACACATACCATAATCATGGCCTGTTGCCTGAAAAATACAAAAGAAAAATTGGGGGGTGTTGAAAAACTATACTCTGTCTATGATGGACCGATAGGATTCTATTAATACGTGATATTTAGTACATTCACTTAACATTTGGAGAGTTGCGTAGCAAAGAAAGTTTACATAGATTGCATGCCTTAGCATTTGAATTCCACAACCTCTGGTCTTCACTTCTGTTGGTAACAACTAACTCAGATATTACTGTTCAAAATACAAGTGAAATAATTTGATTTTACCTTATGGATCATAAGACTGAGTATTCTGACCAGTAAATCTCAGTATTTAGGAAGACAAGTGGACTAAAATTAAGTGGCAAAATCTCAGTTGAGTATCCCGCTGTGTTAGAAAGCTCACTGGACCACAGTTTGGAAACCTGGATATTATACCTGATAATTTTTTATTGACTTTCAAACTTATTTTTAAAGGCATAATGCCCTTTGAACAAAATAGTTTCTGGAGCTCCTCCATGGTCCTGAAGCTATTTCCACAGAACTTGAGGGATTCAATGATCATGGTTTGAAAAGACCCAGACAACTGAAAAGAAGCTAAGTGGTCATTGATAGGAAAATGGGTAGACTGTAATAATTCTCTAAGAGGAAATAACTTTAAGCAGTAAAAATGAATTAATTACATCCACATATGTGAAACATGAATAAGCTTCAAGTATAATATTGAATTAAAAGATAAGTTACAAAAGGATAAATAATGTAGCATACTACATTAGACAACTCTTATGTCACACTTCGGATCCTCTTTGCCTTACATTTCTCTAGGGGTTCTTTAGCACTTCTTCTGCCCCAGCCAATCTTGTAGGGACTAATTCTGTTTGGACTCATACTGACTTTACAAGGGGTACAACTTTGCTTCATGTCTGTGCAAAGTGACTCATATCTATCACCTTGAGGCCTTCCTATTGCCTCTGAAGTATGAGATGCCATGGGACTCACTCAGCACCCTTGTCTACATAACCCAGAAGTGTGAGGGAAGTCATGGTCCATGGGAAGACTCTGAGCAGTGGAGACTGTTGCTGGCAGATAATTTCTTGTCCTCCCTATCACCCAGATTTACTGTTCTGAGTCACAGTAGTTGGTATAGTCTGAGTAAATGGTCACTAGAAATCAAGTAATCATTTGTGCTTGACATCAAGCTGTGACCAAAGCAACATCATACTCTCCTAGCTCTTGTTTTCTTCCCCTGCTTCTCTCCCCTTTTCCCTTACTCCTGCTGCTATGAGATTACACTACCAAATAATAGTAGTGACACATAAGATTTTGCCTCAGGCTGTGCTTTCTAAGGATACCAGACTAAAAGACCATCTACATACATTTTTAAAACAAAATATTTATACTTATCAGTAACAAAATTATAAAAACATTCATGGTGCTGCTATGCAACAATGTCAGAATAGTGGAGTGGGTACCTCTAGGTAGAAGAAGGGATGGGGAAATGCTTTAACTGTACTAATAATGTCCTATTTATACAAAGAGAAGGAGAAAAATATGAAGTAAACATGGCAAAACTTTGTTTATATTTGTAAAATCTGGGTGGTGGATACATTATCTCTTACATTCTTGTATATTTTGCTTTTTGTTAAAGATATCATTCAACTTTACACTCTAAGATCCATTCCAAATCTAACTTTATTTTACCTGAATAGGGAAGAATTTTTTTCAATTTATATATAATGTACAATACTGTAAAATTCAACTTTTAACGTGTATAATTTGGTGTGGTTTTTAGTATTGTCACAATGTTGTGTAACCATCACAACTTTCTAACTCCAGAATATTTTCATTACCTCAAAAGTAAACCTCTTAGCAGCCATTACCCATACCCAGCCCCCACCTCCAGCACCCCTGCCTCTTAACTCTGGAAACCACTAATGTACTGTCCTTTGTGAATTTGCCTATTCTTGATATTTCAAAAAAAAAATGGAATCATATGATATGTGGGCTTTTCTGTCTGGTTTTCACTTAGCATAATGTTTTCACATTTCATCCATTTTGTAGCATATATCAGCATATCATTTATTTAAGGCTGAATAATATTCTTTTGTATGGATATACCCCATTTGTATATCCATTTAGGAGTTGATGGACATTTGGATTGTTTCCACATTTTGGCCCTCATGAATAATGCTACTACGAAGATTCTTATATAAGTTTTTGTGTAGACTTATGTTTTCATTTTTTTTGTGTATATACCTAGGAGTAGAATTGCTGACTCATATGGTAACTCTGTGTTTAACCATATCAGGAAATCCCAAGCTGTTTCCAAAGTGGCTGCACTATTTTACATTCCCATCAGTGATGTCTGAGGGTCCTAATTTCTGTACATTCTCACTAACACAGTAACAGTCTTCCTTGATTATGGCCAAATTAGTAGGTTTGAAATGGTATCTCACTGTGCTTTTTATTTGCGTTTCCTGGATGACTAATGATGTTGGGCATCTTTTCATGTGCTTCCTGGAGAAAGGTCTATTCAGATCCTTAGTCTATTTAAAAATCAGTTTATTGGTTCTTTAATTTCTGAGTTATGAGTTCTTTATATATTCTCGATACATGTCTCTTATGAGATAAATGATTTCTAAACATTTTTTTCCCATTTTATTGGTTGTCTTTTCATTTTCTTGATAATATCTTTAGAAGCACAAAAGATTTTAATTTTGACAATGTCCAATTTATTTTTCTTTGGTTGCTTATGCTTTTTGGTGTCATACCTAAGAAACCATCGCCTAATCCAAGATCATGAAGATTTACCCCTAGGTTTTCATTTAAAAATTTTATAGTTTTAGCTCTTACATTGAACTCTTTGATCCAATTTAGGTTAACATTTTTGCATATGGTGTGAAGTAGTAGTCCAAATTCATTCTTTGCATGTGGATATCAAGTTGCCCCAGCCCCATTTGTTGAAAAGGCTATTCTTTCCCCATTAAATGATCTTGACATCCTTGTCTAAAAGCAATTGGCCAGAGGTGGATGGATTCATTTCTGGAATATCAGTTCTATTCCACTAGCCTATATGTCTGTCTATCCTTATGCCAGTGCCACACTGTTTTTATTACTGTAGCTTTGTCGTAAGTTTTGATACAAGAAGTGTGAGTCCTCCTACTTTATTCTTCTTTTCCAAGGTTATTCTGGGTCCCTTGAAATTTCATATGAATTTTACAGTCAGCTTACTTATTTCTGCTAAAAAAGTGAGCTAGCATTTTGATACTTACTAAAGTGAATCTGTATACCAATTTGAGAAGTATTGACACCTTAACAATATTAAAACTTGCAATCCATTTACAAAGGACTACTGTCCATTTATTTAGGTCTTAATTTCTTTCAACAATATTTTGTACTTTTTAGTGTACAAATATTACATTTATTTTGTTAGATTTATTCTGAACTATTTTATTATTTTTATGGGTTATTATAACTGAAATTATTTTCTTAATTGTATTTTTGGACTTTTCATTGCCATTGTATAGAAATACAATTGAATTTTCTGTGTTGTTCTTGTATCCTGCAACCTTGCCTAACTAGTTTATTAATTCTAATCATTTTTTTAGTGGATTTCAAGAATTTTCTATATAAAGATGATGTCATCTGCAAATAGAGATACTTTTACTTCTTCCTTTCCAATCTGAATGCCTTTCATTAATTTTTTTGTCTACTTGCCATGGCTAGTTCCTCTAGCACAATGCTGAGTAGAAATGGTTAGGCAAACACCCTTGTCTTATTCTTGATCTTAGAGGGAAAGCTTTAAGTCTTTCACCATTAAGTATGATGTAAGTGCGGGTTTTTCATATATGCTTTTTTCAGGTTAAGGAAGTTTGCTTCCATCCTTGTTTGTTGAATATTTTTATCATGAAAGGGTGATGGGTTTTTTCAAATACTTCTTCATTTATTGAGATGGTCATGTATTTTCCCTTTTTTCTTTTAATAGGATGTGTTATATTGGTTGATTTTAAAATGTTGAAACAACCTTGCATTCCCAGGGTGAATCTCAGCTTATCATAGATTATATTCATTTTTATATATTATTGGATTCAGGTTGCTAGTATTTTGTTGAGTATTTTTGTGTCTATTTTTATACCTGATATTTGCCTACAGTTTTCTTGTGCTGCCTGTGTCTGGTTTCAGTATGAGGGTAATACCAGCCTCATAAAATGACACAGGAAGTGGTCTACCCACTTCTATTTTTGGAAGAGTTTGAGAAGTAGTGGTATTAATACTACTTTAAACATTTTAGGAATTCACCAGTGATATCATTTGGTCTTGAGCTTTTCTTTGTGAGAAGTTTCTTGTTTAATTTTTCAACATCTTTGCTTGTTTTCTATCTACTCAGATAATTTATATCTTCTTGAATCAGTTTCAATCGTTTGTGTCTTTCTAGGGATTTGTCTTTTTCATTTAGTTATCTAATTTGTTGGAATACAATAATATTCCCTTATGTTTGTGATTTCTGTAAATTTGATAGTGGTGTTCTCTTCTTTAATTCATGATTTTAGTAATTTGAGTCTTCTCTCTTTTTCTTGGTGAGAGTAGATAAAGGTTTGTCAATTTTTTGATCATTCTGTCTTATTTTTCTATTTTCAATTTTATTTATTTCCACTCTATCATTTCTCTTCCTTTGCTGGCTTTGGGGGTATACTTTTACTATTTTATTTTATTCTTTTTAATAAAAAATCATATATTTTAAAGGTGTACACCATGATCATTTGATTTGCATATACATAGTAAGATGATTATTACAGTCAAGTTAATTAATATTTCATCTCCTCATGTAGTTTGCATTTTGTGTGTGTGATGACAGTACCTGAAATCTATTCTGTTAGGAAATTTTCAGTACTCAATTTGGTATTATTAACTAGAGTCATCATGCTGTACATTAGATCTCTAGACTTATTCAACCTATATATCTGCAACTTTGTATCAATTGACCATAATCTCCCCATTTCCCCCACTTCCTGCACCTGGTAACCACTGTTCTACTATCTACTTCTATGTAGTCAACATTTTTAGAATCTACATCTAAGTGAGAGCATGCAGTTTTTTTTTCTCTGTCTGTCTTATTTCAGTTAGCATAATGTCCTCCAGATTCAACCATGTTTTTGAAAATGGCAGGATCTCCGTTTCTGAGGCTGAATAATATTCCATATGTTTAATATATAATAATATATAGTACATATATAATACATAATACATATAATACATATAAATATACATATATATAATACATATACATATAATACATATGTATATATATAAAATATATCCCCCACAATTTCTTCATCCATTCCTCTGTCAGTGGACACTTAGGTTGTTTCCATACCTTGGCTATTATGAATAATACTGCAGTGAACATGGGGGTGCAGGTATCTTTTCAAGGTACTGATTTCATTTCTTTGGGGTATATACCCAGAAAGGGGATTGCTGTATCATGTGGCATTTCTATTTTTAGTTTTGTAAGGAAACTCCATACTGTTTTCCATAAAGGCTGTACCAATTTACATTCTACCAACAGTGTACAAGGGTTCTCTTTTCTCCACAACATTAACAACACTTGTTCTCTCTTCTTTTTCCGTTTTTTGATAATAACCATCCTAGAAGGTATGAGGTGATATCTTATTGTGATTTTGATTAGCATTTCCTTGATGATTAGTGATATTGAACACCTTGTTTTTTACTAGTTTATTAAGATGGAAAGCTAGATTATTGATTTGTGGTCTTTTATTTTAATATGGGTATTAATAACTATAAATTTCCTTCTAAGCACTGCTGTAGCTGAATCATATACATTCTGGCATTTGTTATTTTCATTTCCATTTATCTCCAAGTACTTTCTAATTTCTCTTTTCCCTTGTTTTAACCCACTGATTATTTAGGAATGTGTTGTTTACTATTCACATATTTATAAATTTCCCAAATTTCTTCCAGTTATTGACTCTAATTTCAACCCACTGTGATCAAAGAAGATAATTTGTGTGATTTCAGTCCTTTTAAATCTATTGACACTTGTTTTGTCGCCTAAAATATGATCTCTTAGAGAATGTTCTGTATGCAGTTAAGAAACATTTATAATGCTGCTGTTGAATGGAGTAGTCTATAGTTGTTTATGGGTTTAGTTGGTTTATAGTGTTGCTCAAATCTACTGCCTTGTTGATCTTCTGCCTAGTTGTTCTGTCCACTGTTGAAAGTGAAATATTGAAGTTTCCAACTGTAACTGTGGAATTGTCTATTTCTCCCTTTAAGCTTGTCCATTTTTGCTTCATCTGTTTTGGGACTTTGTTGTTATGTTTGTATATTTTATACTTATTATATCTATTTGAGATATTTTCCCTTTTATCACTGTAAAATGTCCTTCTTTGTTTCTAGTAACAAATTTTGACTCAAATTCTGTTTTGTTTTTTATCAGAATAACAACTCCAACTCCATTTTGATTACTGTTTATGTGATATACCTTTTCCCATACTTTCACTTTCAACCAGTTTGAGTCTTTGAATCTGAAGTGTGTCTCTTGTAGACAGAATATGGGTGGATCATGTTTTTATATCTGTTCTTCCAAGCTCTGCCTTTTAGTTGAAGTGTTTAACCCATTTATATTTAAATACTACCTAACAACACAAATTTATAACTATTTCTTTATGCAGTTGTCTTTTCTTTTTTTTAACCATGCTATGTATTACATCCCCATGTCTTATTTATTTTATAACTGGAAATGTGTACCTTTTGACCCCCTTCATCCATTGTGCCCGCCCCCCTACCCTGAAACTGGTAACCACCAATTTGTTCTCTGTATCTATTAGCTTATTTTTCCTTTTTTTTTTTTTTTAAGATTCCATATGTAAGTGAAATCATACAGTATATGTCTTTCTCTGTCTGACTTATTTTCACTTAGCATAATGCTCTCAGAGTCCATCCATTTTGCCTCAAATGGCAAAATTTCACTCTTTTCAATGGCTGAATAGTAGTCCACTGTATGTGCGTACCACATCTTCTTTATCCATTCATCTGTTGGTGGACACTTAAGTTGTTGCCATGTCTTGGCTATTATAAATAATGCTACAATGAGCATGGGGGTGCATATATCTTTTTGAAGTAGTGTTTTCATGTTCTTTGGATAAATACCCAAATGTAGAATTGCTGGATCATACGGTAGCTCCATTTTAAATTTTTTGAGGAACTTTGGTAATGTTTTTCTCAGCAGGTTCAGTAATTTGCATTCCACACATTGCAAAAGGAGTCCATTTCTCACCAACACTTGTTATATCTTGTCTTTCTGATCATAACCATTCTAAAATGTGTAAGATGATATCTCATTGTGGTTTTGATTTGCATTTCCCTAATAATTATTGATGGTGAGCATCTTTTCATGTACCTGTTAGCCATCTATATGTCTTTTGGGGGAATATGTCTATTCAGATCCTCCACCCATATTTTAACTGTTTTTTGTTTTTGCTGTTGAGTTATATGAGTTTTTTTAATATATCTTGGAAATTAGCTCCTTATCAGATACATGATTTGAAGATATTTTCTCCATTCAGTATGTTGCCTTTTTATTTCATCGATCATCTCTTTAGCTGGCAGATGCTTTTTAGTATGATGAGTTCCACTTTTTAATTTTGCTTTTGTTGCCTTTGATTTTGCTGTCAAATCTAAAATATTGCCAAAACTGATGTCAAGGAGATTACTGCCTGTGTTTTCTTCTAGGAATTTTATGGTTTCAGTTCTTACATTCAAGTCTTTAATCCATTTTGAGTTAATTTTTGTGTATGCAGTAAGATAGTGGTCCACTTTTATCCTTTTGCGTGTGGTTGTTCAGTTTTCCTAATACCATTTATTGAAGACACTGTCCTTTCCCCTTTGTATATTCTTGGCTTTTTTGTCTTGGATTAATTGACTGTATATGTGTGGGTTTATTATTTGCTCTCTGTTCTGTTCCATTGATCTATGTGTGTTTCTATGCAAATACCATACTGTTTTGATCACTATAGCTTTGCATTATAGTTTGAAGTCAGGGAGAGTGCACCTCCAGCTTTGTTCTTCTTTTTCAATATTGCTTTGGCTATTCAGGGTCTTTTGTGGTTACATAGAAATTTTCAGATTGCTTGTTGACTTTTAAATGAGATAGGAGAAGAAAAATATTACAAAAAATAGGTTTGTACTTTTTATATTCATATATATTTATATTTATCTATATATTCATCTTTATTCCTTCTTGGGGATTCAAGTTAATGTCTAGTGCCCTATCATTTCTTCCTGAAGAATTTACTTTACTATTTCTTATAAAGGAAGCTTGTTAATGACAGCTTCTCTGGTTTTGTTTATGTAGCCCTTCTGGCCTCCATAGTGTCTGATGATAAATCAACTGTTAATTTATTGCCCATCCCTTGTACATGATATGTTACTTCTCTCTTGCTGCTTTCATCATTCTCTCTTTGCCTTTTTTTTAACTGTTTGAATGTGACATGTCTAAGTGTTGACCTCTGATTCTATCATACTTAGAGTTCTTTCAGCCTCCTGCATATGTATCTTATAGTTTTTAATCAAATTTGGGAAGTTCTTGGTCATTATTTCTTCAAATATTCTTTCTGCTCTTTTCTTACTCTTCTCCTTCTGGGACTGTCACAGTGCCCATGATGGTATGCTTAACTGTTTCCCATGGGTTCCTTAGGTTCTCTTCATTTCTCTTCATTGTTTTTTGATGGGATAATTTCAAATTGACCTATCTTAAAGTTTGCTGATTCTTTCTTCTGCCTACTCAGATCTGCTGTAGAACCCCTCTAGTGAAGTTTTCATTTCAGTTATCATACTTTTTAGCTCAGAATTTCTATTTGGTTCATTTTTATAATTTCTATATCTTTATTGATATTCTATATTTAATGAGATAATTATCATGGTTTTTTATTGTTATATACTCTGGGAATTGGGCTTTGAATGAGTTCCAACTCATTCTTCTCCCTCCAGTGACTGCCAGGCTGCTCATTTTCCCTGTGATTGTGTGTATGGGCTCTTAATTTTCAAGTCTAGCTCACAGTTGGAGAGACTGTGGGAGTAAGACAAATTAAAATGCCACAAAGTTTATTAAGATTCATTCATTTTCCTTAAATGAATCCTCTCCAGATTGCTGCAAGCCTTTGATATTTCCACAGCTGTGAAAAAGTTGATTCTAACAATGTTTGCTGGTGTCCTCATTGTTTTATGGAGAAGATTTTTGGAGGTCCTTACTTTCTCTGATCCAACTCCAAGGAGAACATTTTGACCAGCAGGAAAACTTCCATGGAATGCATTAAATGAGCAAATTAATGAGTTACTATTGGAGGTTGGAGGATCTCCATTACCAAAGAGAGGAAGCTCTATCTGGTGATCTTTATGGTCATCCCCAGCTTTATAATTTCCACCAATATACCAGGATAGAATTCACCCCTATCATTTATTGATTTGTGCAGACAAAACAGAGGATCAAAAGAGATGATGGGATTTGAATAACATAGCTCTTCCACCAACCAGCTTATCATTGGTTAGTATCAAAGTTGAAGATGACCACTCTTAATCCATTATAAACAAGTGAGCAACAAGTAGCAACAAGTAGTTGAGCAACAAGTAGCTCCTGACCATCTTCTGTGAAGTTAGATCCATCAGAGGAGCATTGGTTGAGATATAAAGATGACACTCGGGTCATTACCTTGAGATAAATATTTAGAATCGTCTTAGAGAAACAGCTTCAATATTTGAAGCAAACCTGATAAAATTATATGGGTTAATTGCTGAATTGCTCCAGGTGTACTGGATATGTTATTGAGGTTCAGGTGTATTTCATGGCACAATTCTTTCATGGGTATTTCCAAAATTTCAAACTATAGAGAGATAAAGATATTAACTCTATGGAAATACCATTTTGTTCATGGTTTCCACATATAAATTATTTATTATTTCTGATTATTGCTTTTTAAAAATATATTCAAGCCCCAAATTCACATTATCTCTGTGGTGTGTCAAACTGTAATGCAGTGTCCATATTTGATGTGAAGATTGGATTGTCCTGATTTTGGCCAATCTGAGTCATATATTGGAGTCATTGTTATCTGTGTTCACTTAAAAAGCACATCTTTTAAAATCATATGGTGCAATATGATGTTGAAATGACCAATATTGTCCTCTCCAAGTATCTTGCATCATAGTTGATGCAGACCATCACGTGAGGGTATTTTCAGACCTGTAGACATAATATTAGCATTCAATTTTATGTCACTTTGGGGCTTTTGCTTGACACATTGTTCTCTCATTTACTTTTTTTTTTTTTTTTTTTGCGGTCCACGGGCCTCTCACTGTTGTGGCCTCTCCCGTTGCAGAGCACAGGCTCCGGACGCGCAGGCTCAGTGGCCATGGCTCACGGGCCCAGCCGCTCCACGGCACGTGGGATCTTCCCGGACCGGGGCACGAACCTGTGTCCCCTGCATCGGCAGGCGGACGCTCAACCACTGCGCCACCAAGGAAGCCCCTCTCATTTACTTTTGAATTGTTCCATTGTGAAGGGTTCTTTGTGGCAGGTAAACACCATGGTTTACAGCTAACTAATATTAATGAGCTAAAACTCGCTGACTCAGTTTGATGAACCAGTGAGTCTCACTGTTTTGTGGCTTTAGACTCTACCCTTATACCAAGCGGTGTTGGACAAGAAATCAGCCTTTTCTTTACCTTGAACTAGGTGTGTGACTTTGGGAAGGTTACACAACCCACTGGACCTCAGTTTCCTTAATTGTAAATGAAAATATTTGCACTAAGTGATCTTTTTTTTTTCCTGCTTTAGTCTCACTCTATTTTATTATTTTTTTAAATTGTGGGTGCAGTTGCTTTACAATGTTTCATTAGTTTCTTCTGTACAACAAAGTGAATCAGCTATATGTATACATATATCCCCTCCCTCATGGACCTCCCTCCCACCCACGCCCCATCCCACCTGTCTAGGTCACCACAGGGCACTGAGCTGAGCTCCCTGCTCTAAACAGCAGGTTTTCCACCAGCTATCCGTTTTACACATGGCAGTGCACATATGTCTATCCCAGTCTCCCACCTATGTCCACACGTCTGTTCTCTACATCTGTGTCTCTATTCCTGCCCTGCAAATAGTTTCATCTGTACAGTTTTCTAGATTCAATATATATGTCTTAATGTACGATATTTGTTTTTCTCTTTCTGACATACTTCACTCTGTATGAGAGACTCTAGGTCCATCCATGTCTCTACAAATGACCAAATTTTGTTCGTTCTTAGGAGTGAGTAATATTCCACTGTAAATATATACCACATCTTCTTTATCTATTCATCTGTTGATGGACATTTAGGTTGCTTCTATGTCCTAGCTATTGTAAATAGTGCTGTATTGAACATTGGGGTGCATGTGTCTGTTTGAATTATGGTTTTCTCAGGGTATATGCCCAGTAGTGGGATGCTGGGTCATATGGTAGTTCTATTTTTCATTTTTTAAGGAATCTCTATACTGTTCTCCAAAGTGGGTGTATAAATTAACATTCCCACCAACAGTGCAAGAGAGTTCCCTTTCCTCCACACCCTCTCCAGCAGTTATTGTTTGTAGATTTTGTGATGATGGCCATTCTGACCAGTGTGAGGTGATAACTGATTGTAGTTTTGATCTGCATTTCTCTAATAATTAGTGATGTTGAGGATCTTTTCCTGTGCCTCTTGGCCATATGTATGTCTTCTTTGGAGAAATGTCTGTTTAGGTCTTCCACCCATTTTTTTTTAAATCCATTTTGAGTTTTTGTGTATGGTGTAAGGAACTGTTCTAATTTCATTCTTTTACATGTAGCTGTCCAATTGTCCCAGCACCACTTATTGAAGAGGCTCCCTTTTCTCCATTGTATATTCTTGCCTCCTTTATCATAGATTAGGTGCAACAGTTTATCTCTGGGCTTTCTATCCTCCTTTTCTCCTCTTCTATATTTCTGTTTTTGTGGCAGTACCATACTGTCTTGATTACTGTAGCTTTGTAGCATAGTCTGAATTCTGGGAGCCTGATTCCTCCAGCTCCGTTTTTCTTTCTCAAATTGCTTTGGCTATTCGGGGTCTTTTGTGTTTCCATACAAATTGTAAATTTTTTTGTTCTAATTCTGTGAACAATGCCATTGGTAATTTGATAGGGATTGCATTGAATCTGTAGATTGCTTTGGGTAGTATAGTCATTTTCACAATATTGTTTCTTCCAATCCAAGAACATGGTATATCTCACCATCTGTTTGTATTGTCTTTGATTTCTTTCATCAGTGTCATACTTTTCTGAGTACAGTTCTTTTACCTCTTTAGATAGGTTTATTCCTAGGTGTTTTATTTTTTTTGTTGCAATACTGAGTGGGATTGTTTCCTTAATTTCTCTTTCTGATCTTTCCTTGTTAGTGTATAGGGATGCAAGAGATATCTGTTCATTAATTTTGTATCCTGCAACTTTACCACATTAATTAGCTCTAGTAGTTTTCTGGTGGCATCTTTAGGATTTTCTATGTATAGTATCATGTCATCTGCAAACAGTGACAGTTTTACTTGTTCTTTTCCAATTTGTATTCCTTTTATATCTTTTTCTTCTCTGATTGCCATGGCTAGGACTTGCAAAACTATGTTGAATAATAGTGGTGAGAGTGGACATCCTTGTTTTGTTCCTGATTTTAGAGGAATTGCTTTCAATTTTTCACCTTTGAGGATCATGTTTGCTGTGGGTTTGTTGTATATGGCCTTTTTTATGTTGAGGTAGGTTCCCTCTATGCCCACCTTCTGGAGACTTTTTATCATAAATGGGTGTTGAATTTTGTCAAAAACTTTCTACATCTATTAAGATGATCATATGGTTTTTATTCTTTAATTTGTTAATATGGTGTATTACGTTGACTGATTTGCATATATTGAAGAATCCTTGCATCCCTGGGATAAATCCCACTTGAACATGGTGTATGATCCTATTAATGTGTTGTTGGATTCTGTTTGCTAGCATTTTGTTGAGGATTTTTGTGTCTATATTCATCAGTGATATTGGTCTGTAATTTTCTTTTTTTTGTGTGATATCTTTTTCTGGTTTTGGTGTGAGGATGATGGGGGCCTTGTAGAATGAGCTTGGGAGTTTTCCTTCCACTGAAATTTTTTGGACGAGATTGAGAAAGGTGGGTGTTAGCTCTTGTCTAAATGTTTGGTAGAATTCACCTGTGAAGCCATCTCTTCCTGGACTTTTGTTTTGTTGGAAGATTTTTAACCACAGTTTCCATATCATTACTTGTGATTTTTCTGTGTATATTTTTTATTTCTTCCTGGTTCAGTCTTGGAAGGTTGTACTTTTCTAAGAATTGGTCCATTTCTTCCAGGTTGTCCATTTTATTGGCATGTAGTTCCTTGTAGTAGTCTTTTATGATCCTTCATATTTCTGCAGTGTCAGTTGTATCTTCTCCTTTTTCATTTCTAATTTTATTGATTTGAGTCCTATGCCTTTTTTTCTTGATGAGTCTGACTAAAGTTTTATCAATTTTGTTTATCTTCTCAAAGAACCAGCTTTTAGTTTCAATTACTTTTGCTATTGTTTTCTTCATTTCTATTTCATTTATTTCTGCTCTGATCTTTATGATTTCTTTCCTTCTACTAACTTTGGGTTTTGTTTGTTTTTCTTTCTCTAGTTGCTTTAGGTGTAAGGTTAAGCTGTTTATTTGAGATGTTTCTTGTTTCTTGGGATAGGATTGAATTGCTGTAAACTTTCTTCTTAGGACTCTTTTTACTGCATCCTGTATGTTTTGGATTTTTTTTTTGTTGTTGTCATTTGTTTCTATTTATTTTTTTTGATTTCCTCTTTGATTTCTTTAGTGATCTCTTGGTTATTTCGTAGTGTATTTTTTATCCTCCATGTGTTTGTGTTTTTTATAGATTTTTTCCTGTCATTGATTTCTAATCTTTTAGCGTTGTAGTCAGAAAAGATGCTTGATAGGCTTTAGACTCTACCCAATATACCAAGCTGTGTTACACCAGAAATCAGCCTTTTTTTCACCTTTAACTAGGTGTGTGACTTTGGGAAGATTTCACAGCCCTCTGGACCTCAGTTTCCTTAATTGTAAATGAAAATATTTGCACTAGGTGACGTTAACTCTAAGATTCTGTGACTCTAGCAAGGTGGAGCAAGTGAAAGAATTTGGTGAACTTAATGCGAGCTCATTTCTCCTATTGAAGACAAAGCTAAAATATTACCATCCCCAAGCCCATGCCTCTTTCTACTCCTCTTGCAATTTAAATCTTACATCGTTTATGAAGTTCAACACAGTCTCCATCACCTCCATGACGACTTCCCTGACCCTGCCAGCATTTACCAGTGATTTCTTCTTCTTCTTTTTTATTATAGTATTTATTATCATTACTACATTTTTAGTCTTCTCTATCTATTTGTATTGTTGTTTAACTTTAGTGCTTTTGAGGCTAGGGATGATAAATTATGAACATTAGTATTCCCCAAAGCATGTTGCCCAGTATTTTGTATGTAAAATAGGTTCTAGATTTGTTGAATGGATGAAGACAGTTTAAAATACCTCTGAAACTATAGTCCTAAATTCACAATGCAAAGTGTGACCAAATTTTCCCACCTTTTTTTCTCAACAAAAATGCATATTTTTGTAGATATTTAAGGAAGTATTAAATATATTTTGAAGTTTATCTTAAATATGAACCCCTTCCCTGCTGATCTCCATGTTTTTCCTCTACATAAAGTCAAGAATTCTTCATTTTGAATTTGAGTTCCCTCCCATGGTACTCTTTGCCTTCTGTATTCTATAGAATGCAAGAAGATTTAATCATCCAGGTATTACTGGCACATTATTTTCTATTACCTTCCTAAGAAACATGACAAAGGATGTCACTATTTAAGGGAGTATTTGGTTACTTGAAAGCACGAGAGCCGGCTCTCTAGTGTTTGATGAAAATAGATGGTAGCATTTCAACCACTAAGTATATCTGTAGTCTACAGGTATGGAGAGGTGCAAATCAAAATCAGTATTCAGGGCAATATTTGATAGATTCATTATAGATATTAGCCCTGCTTGTTCCAGTTCCTTGATCATTTGACAGTAAGTGTCTTGTCAACCCTTTCTTCTCTTTCTTAGCGTGCATTGGGAGTTTGTTGGAACACAGTGCCTAGCAACTCACAGTTAATCTGGCCCAGGAGACGTGAAGTAATCCTTTCAGATTTAGTCATGCTCAGGGAGCCATGTTGTTCCTTTATGAGGTTCGGGATGTGCCACACTTACAGAAATTAGTTATCCCAACAAAATGTATTTTTCTCTTCTTTTCTGTGCCAGAATGAGACTCTAAGTAATAAGCAAAGTTGATGTTGCTTAAAGAAATTTCAAGGCTTCCCAACTCCCAGAACTCAAGTAGCCATGGAAATAAGTACTGACCAAAAATGTACTTGGACTGGATGTGTATTGGGAACCATGTGAGGAAAGGGAACTTACATATGTGCTATGTGATGTTACACTGTAGAACTGGAAAGATGTGTTAAGTTGGTATTTTAAGGAATAATGGGCTTCTCTGTGTGAGTTTGTAAGGTAGGTGCTAGTGATGGTGGTGAGAAGAACGGGTTGGCTTTGCTCTATCTAGGCAGGATTGATGGTAATAATATAGATTGTATATATTTCTGATAAAGGATATTTGAAAATTAAGTAAACTGATCTCAGATTCATTTACATTTCATTTCCTTAAGTGAACAGTAACCGTTCTAATTGGGGTGTCAGTAAAGAAGGAGATGATTTGCTCCTCTTACCATTTTACTAGAAAAAAGGTGTGCCATGCTCCCAAGTTGGTTTATATGCAAAAATCGAGTTTATCAAAAATTAATGCATCTTGTCCCTGTGCCCCCTTTGACACGATTAGGGGTTTCAAACTATTGCAAATGGATTTAACAAATGTGACATTGGCATAATTTGTGGAATTCATGACATTTTTTTGTAGTTATGAAAAATGTCAGACCCATCAAAAAACTCCTTATTTAGCCCTCTATTTGTTCATGAGCTGACTTCTCTTGACCTAAGACTCAACCTTATGTTAAATGCTGTGCCCCAAAGGATCCTTTGCAACAACACTGCAGAAGCGCTCTTTCTATGCCACCTGCTCACATCTACGGTTCATACTGTTGGTGCTCACTGGCCCAGTTGGGCTCTCTCTAGCAGTACTAGCCCCAAGAGCTTGGCTTGCCAATGTCAGTGTGTATTCTCGGTTCCAGATTTCTAGCATTGTGCCTCAAGTGTCACTTGTGCAACCCAGGGTTTCTTATTGCAGTGTTTATTTCTGCTACTGATTCATCAACTTTTATTTATCTGACTCAATTCCAGGTAGTTTTTGCTCAATCGCTGGCAGGTTGTTAACCAGCATATGTGTATGGGGAAGCGATTCATTCATTCATTTTGACTTTCACACCTGACATCTTCATTAATGCCAAGCACAGATTCTCAGATTCCAGATCTATTTGGTGTCTCTGTATTCCTTCTGCATCCAGCTCTTTGCCACAAAGTATATTTCATGTAAATGCCACTTTTTTCAAACGTTTCACATGTTCTACCGTGGAACCATATGCCTTATAGAAATGATGCCTTTTCAAGTCTGTATCCAAACATAGCTTGTCAGTGACCTCTCACAAATTGTAAGTCAGCTTGTAAGCTTTTGCACTTATCCTGAAATGTTTTCTTTAGGGCTTGTAAACTTCTTCTCATGTTATTGCCTGTATTCTGTACTTCTGTGTTCTTTTTCTTGACATTAACTACAACTACCTTACCACTTTTTTATTGTCCTTTCAGTTAGTCAAATTCAGCTGAGCTGTTGCCTCAGGAGAATGCTTCCTCTCTATGTTTATTGAGTTTAGAGCTATTTCTGTCACAGACATTCTTCTACTTTGGATGTTCTTCAATTCTGTGACCATTTCCTAAGCTCTTAATACATCGGTGATATTAAGTTATCGGAAACCTGCATTGAAGAGGAGATAGTGTTGCTAATTTTAGGGAATTAATTTAAGATTTATGGTCAGGAACTATGAGTTGCTTACTTGAAGATCAGCAGGGAATCCTGGGAGAGCCACATTGACAGGTTAGTAGACTGTGGCTGATCTGTAAATGTGACTTGAGAGCTATTGGTTTTCCTTGTTTACATAGTTGTCACCATTGTTGCACAATTGTTAATGCTTATTGAGTGTTCACTCTGTGCTAGGCACTCTGCTAAAGGCTTTATGTGAAGTATCTTTTTTTTTTTATGTGAAGTATTTTATTCGACATTCACAGTAGCCCTTCAAGGTAGGTTTTATTATTATCTCACTTTTACAGATGAGAAAACAGAGATGCAGGAGGGTAAATGATGTGTTTGAAAACACACAACCAATAAGTGGTAGATAGGGTATTTGAAACTAGGTAGTATAACTTCAGCATCCATATTTCTCTTACACGCCACATTGTACAGTCATCTTATAATGATATTTATTGTGCAGTTATGATGATCCAGGCACACAGTATAGTTAGCCACCATGTACTCAGTGGTTTATTCTGTTGTTTCATCAGCCCTTCATGACAGGATACATCATTATTTTTCTTTCACAAATGAAGAAACTGAGGTTTAGAGAAAATAAGTAGCGCCTCCAAAGTGATACAGCGAGTAAGTAGCAGAGAAAGGATTTGAAGTCATATCCATAACCACTCTGTTATATTGCATCAATATGGGATTAAAAACCAATAAACAGAAAAGCTGATCTATGGGTTTCTACAGCAAGAAGCAAAAATTGTATCTTTAATCCTGCTGCTTACAGCACCTATTAAATGGAAGATATTGGGATATATAACCAATATCAATAATTTATGCATAGTTATTCCTGATGTTAAAAAATGGTAGCATTTCCCTCAAAACATGGAATCACTGTGTTTCTTCATTAAGGTATTTGGCTTACCAAAGAATTCCAGAACCATCTTGTCAGAAGTAGCAGTAAGGAGAGGTGGAGTAGTATGTGGCATTTACCCCCAGGAGAAGTGAATATATATAAATGTGTATTACAGTGGAAATAGCAACCTAGCAAAAGAAAGTGTGAATTAAGGAGCTGCACTCTTATAATACCCCACCCTTAATAAACAACCTGCCAGTGAACTGCTAGGATCTATCTGTAACTGTCTACTTGGTTGTAGAAATTGGTACATTGAAGAAACAGGGTATTTGATTGGAGAAGATAGGAAAGATGGTTTAGGAATATGAGCTGCTGCCCAAGGAAGGCAGGTCAGGGTGGATTTCCACAGTAATAGGCATGAAATCCCTAGGTAGTAGGGGAAAGTGTGACATTAATTTTAAGAAGCCCACTGAAAAGATACGGACATACTCAGAGACAGATGTTATATCTGCTTCAGAACTTTGATCTTGGTTAACCTTAATTTTAATTATTATTTATTTCTACTCCTGAGAATCTTAAAATTATCTGAAAAAAATTAAAAGACTATATTTTTAATTCTAGAGTTTGTGCTGGGAAATTTCTACTTCCTAACATACTGATGTTAGCAGGGATTTAGAATTTGCTGCCAGGCTTCTCTTGGAAACTTTTCCCCCTGGCATAGCCCTAGAAATGCTAACTTGGAAAAATGGCATCTGGTTGGCAGTCCCTTAACACATACACTCTTGAATTTTTGCTAAAGTATGTATGAAGACATGAAAAATGATGAGAACTCACAATAATGCTAAAAATTTTAACCGGCAGTCAAATTATTGCCAGAACTAGGGAGAAATTTCCACTAGCTAAAAATCAGAAAGAAATGGATTGAAAAGAACAATCAATGGACCGCTCACACTATGCTGATAATCCAATACATCGAGACTAGGTAGGAAAAAACTCTTCTTTCCTCCCATAGAGTCTAAATACTGGTTCCAAAATACAAATTCTATACCCAGAAAAATGGAGTAGTTGTCTTATGGGCATAGAAGGGACTGTTTTAGAAGCCTAGAAGGCTGACCATTATCCCCTAAAATATCGTCATTCTTCCTGTATATACTAGGGAACTGAAACTACCAGAAAACAATGAAAGAAGGCAAATGATGGTGATGGCTTTGGGAGTTTGAGTATGAAGCAATGGTGAATCATATCCATAAGGATCAGTCTCCACAAACAAACTGCTGTAGGTAGCAACAGAGAAAAGAAGAATCTTGGTAGGAGGGTATTCCAAGGATTATACTTTTTTCATGTATTCCATCAGTTCAGATTATCAGCAAGGCAGGCACTTGGGTCAGGAGAGGATCTAATCATTTTTGGGGAGGGAGGGGCGATTTGTTTTAATTTAAGTATATTTGATTTACAATATTGTATTAGTTTCAGGTGTACAACAGAGTGATTTAATATATTACACACCATACAAAATTATTAAAATATTATTGACTATATTCCCTATGCTGAACATTACAACCTGTAACTTATTTATTTCATAAATAGTAGTTTGTACCTATTAAAGCCCTTCACCTATTTCACCCATCCTCCTCCCCTCCCCTCTGGCAATCACGAGTTTATTTGTATTGGTGAGTCTGTTTCTGTTTTGCTATATTTGTACGTTTCTTTTTGTTTTACATTCCACGTATAAGCAAAAACATACAGTAAACACTATCTTTCTCTGACTTCTTTCACTTAGCATGATACCCTTCAAATCCATCCATGTTGTTGTAGATGGATGAATTTCCTTCTTTCTCATGGCTGAGTAGTATTCCATTGTATATATGTATATACTCACTTATTTTTTTATCCATTCATTTGTTGGTAGACACATGGTTACTTCCATATCCTGGTCATTGAAAATAATATTGCAATGAACATTGAGGTGCATATATATTTTCAAATTAGTGTTTTTGTTTTCTTTGGATAGATACCCAGGAGTGGAATTGCTGGATCCAATCATAGTTCAAAAGTAATATGTTATAGATCAATGGAACAGGATAGAAAGCACAGAGAAAAGCCCACGCACATATGGTCACCTTATCTTTGATAAAGGAGGCAAGAATATACAGTGGAGAAAAGACAGCCTGTTCAATAAGTGGTGCTGGGAAAACTGGATAGCTACATATAACAGAATGAAATTAGAACGCTCCCTAACACCATACACAAAAATAAACCCAAAATGGATTAAAGACCTAAATATAAGGTGAGACACTATCAAACTCTTAGAGGAAAACATAGGCGGAACACTCTATGACGCAAATCGCAGCAAGATCCTTTTTGACCCACCTCCTAGAGAAATGGGAATAAAAACAAAGATAAACAAATGGGACCTAATGAAACTTCAAAGGTTTTGCACAGCAAAGGAAACCATAAACAAGACCAAAAGACAACCCTCAGAACGGGAGAAAATATTTGCAAATGAAGCAACTGACAAAGGATTAATCTCCAAATTTTATAAGCAGCTCATCCAGCTCAATATCAAGAAAACAAACAACCAAATCCAAAAATGGGCAGAAGACCTAAATAGAACCTAGAGTCTGTCATACAGAGTGAAGTAAGTCAGAAAAGAAAAACAAATACCGTATGTTAACACATACATATGGAATATTTTAAAAAATGGTCCTGAAGAACCTAGGAGCAAGATGGGAATAAAGACGCAGATCTACTAGAGAATGGACTTGAGGATATGGGGAGGGGGAAGGGTAAGCTGGGACAAAGTGAGAGAGTGGCATGGACATAAGGAATATTTTAAAAAATGGTCCTGAAGAACCTAGGAGCAAGATGGGAATAAAGACGCAGATCTACTAGAGAATGGACTTGAGGATATGGGGAGGGGGAAGGGTAAGCTGGGACAAAGTGAGAGAGTGACATGGACATATGTACACTACCAAATGTAAAATAGATAGCTAGTGGGAAGCAGCCGCATAGCACAGGGATATCAGCTCAGTGCTCTGTGACCACCTAGAGGGGTGGGATAGGGAGGGTGGGAGGGAGGGAGGTGCAAGAGGGAAGAGATATGGGGATATATGTATATGTATATGTATAACTGATTCGCTTTGTTAAAAAGCAGAAACTAACACATCATTATAAAGCAATTATACTCCAATAAAGATGTTATAAAAAAACGTGATATGTTAGATGAAATCAATTTAGACTTGGAGAACAGACAGTTGAGAATAGGAGATAATATACATCAAACTGTCATCCAGCTGTATATCTGAGAAAGGGATTTATATAACACCTAGTTTGAGTGCAGCCTAAGGAAAATTATTGTCTCCGAACTCTTGGCAAACATAAGGTCAAGACAGATTGCAACTTCTTTGAAAGTAAGCAACAAAAGAAAAAATAATATGGAACACAAGGACAAAATTTTAAACAGGCTAAAGGCAAAATGATTCTGTATGATCAAAGAAAGAGCACATTTCTGGAAATGAATTTTTAAAGGAGTCACAAAAATATTAGGAAATATTTTGTTATTTTAACTAAAATGTGAGATGACATAGCTACTACTATGAAGAAGCAGAGTATAAAATGGAAGGTATTCAGAGTATAAAATGGAAGGTATTTTGTAGTGTCATGCACCACTTTGAAAATTTGATGAAATTTCTGGACCTTCTTTCCATATAAAACAAATTTATAAATATATTCATTTTTCCATTTAACTTCTTGGCTTTCACATAACATCTGAAGTCTGTTTATGAACCTCTGTTTCAGAACCCGTGCCATAATCAAAGAAAAGATGAAGAATAGAAAATAGAATGAACTTATCAAAAATGGGAGATAAGGTAAAGAAAGATTAGAACAGTTAACACTCAGTCACAAATTTATATCATCAGTGAAGGCTTGAAGAGAGCAGAATTGACAATGCTGACAATCAACTCAGTGAGAATGTCGTACATACTTGAAAAATATTGTCAGAAAGCAATGAAAAAGACAAAGATGAGACCCCTGAGGGAGAAGATGATAAATCTGAAGAATGGCTTTCCATCCTAATAATTTTAAGTATTCCTCAGGAAAAAAAAGAAGAAAACTAAAATATTAATGATATGTATATATAAAGAAAAAGAAAACTTTTTCTTAGTTGAAAAAAGATTTGAGTAGGCCTATCACAGTCTAAGCAAAATTAGAAGAGAGAAGAGAGCCACACTTTCTAAAGGTTTTTCTTTTAAACATAGATTATTTGACATATAAAAATAGATAGCCAAGGAGGACTGTAAATAGTAAGAAATAAAAGCAGAAAAAATACAGTGTGGTTTCTGGCCTTACATTTAGGTCTTTAATCCATTTTGAGCTTATTTTTGTGTATGGTGTTAGGGAGTGTTCTAATCTCATACTTTTACATGTACCTGTCCAGTTTTTCCAGCACCAGTGTAGTGCTTAAGACCTTATGTTGTAAAGCCAGGCCAGTTCTACACTTAGCAGTTGTGTGGATTTGGATGAGGTAATTAATTCTTCTGAATCTGTTTTCACATCTCTGAAACAGGAATATTCATAGTTACCTCATAGGACCATTGTGAAAATTAAATGAGGTAATTTATTCAAAATGCTTAATAAGAGTTCTGGCACTTAGGAGGAACTGTCTGTGACTAACAATATTGCTGCTATCATCATCATCATCAGTAGTAGGATTCTAGATGACTTTTAGTTTATTATTTCTATATTTTCCAATTTTTTTACAGTAAGCATGTGTTATGTTTGTAATCAGGAGAATATGTTGTTTAAAAATAACTATATACATGTTGATATATAGAGTGCAGGGCAAACATAGAGGCATTGCAGGGCTGCAGAAAGTGTAGCAATGTAAAATTTTAAAATTTTGCTAATTTTAGGTAACAAGCATATGTTCTATAATAAAAAAAAAACCTTTATTTTATTTTAAAAGCTTATTTTATTTAAGAGTTGTATGAGCTACAAATGCTCACTATAAATAGTTAGGACCCTACAGATGAGTACAAGAACAAATATTCAGTGTCCTTTCTACCAAGAAATGACCCATATTGTTTTTTGTGTGCACATTTGTGTGTTCATTTTGTGTGTTCATGTTTATCTATGTTTATTGTACTCTTGAGATCATACCAACTATGGAGCTCCATATCCTGCTTTTTTTTTTTTTTTTTTTTTTTTTTTTTTTTTAAAAACTCCCAACCACTGCGCCACCAGGGAAGCCCCCATATCCTGCTTTTTATAACCTAATATTTTATTGAGAGGATTTTATCCATGCATTTGAAATCTCCCTAAACATAGTTTTTAATAGTTGCTCAGATGATTCACCTATTATGTAATTGTGGTATATATAGTTCATTCATGATTTTTTGTTGTTTAATGCTCTAACAAACATACATGTATATGACTCTTATTCTGACTTTCTGATCATTTGCCTAAAGGTGATTCCTAGAAAAAGAGATACTAGGCCAAAAGGGGTACATATTTTTAAGACTCTTGATGAATCTTGATGCTTTCTATAAAGGTTGTAACAATTTATATTCCTCTTCCAACCACGCTCTTAACTTTCTAGTCTTACCATTCCCTCAGTCAGTAACATTACTTTATATTTTTAATCTATATTAATTTCATAAGCAAAACATCAGTTTTAGTTGTTTTAACTTCCATTACATTGCTTACATACTCGAACATTTATTTTCATGTTTATTGGCCAGTTGTAGTTCCTCATTTATGAATTGTCCATGTTTGACTTTTGTCAATTTTTTGTTTTGTATTCTTAGTCATTTCTTTATTATTTGTAATAACCCTATATATTCTGAAGATTTTTGCACATTAAAAAATAAATTTATGATAAAAGCTCTAAGTAAACTAAGAACAGAGGGGAACGTCCTCAATCCAAAGAAGAATATTTATAAAAAACCTACAGCTAACATCATACTAATGCTAAGAAACTCAAAGATTTCTCACCAGAGTCAAGTACAAAGCAAGGATAGCCCCTCTTAACACTCCTTTTCAACATCACACTGGAAATTCTAGCTAATGCATGAAGACAATAAAAGAAAATAAAAGGTACAAAGATTTGGAAGAATAAAGAAAAGTTGTTTGCAGATGACATGATCATTTATGTAGAAAATTCAAAAGAATCAATAAAAATCCCCCTGGAACTAATAAATTATAACAGTGTTGCAGGATGTAAGGTTAATATACAAAAGTCAATTTCTTTTCTATATACCAGCATGAATAGGTAGAATTTGAAATATGATATCATTTACATTAGTACCCTCCAAAATGAAATACTTAGGTATAAGTCTAACAAAATATGTATCAGATCTATATGAGGAAAACTACATAACCCTGATGAATTAAATCATAGAATAAATAAAGAGATACTCCATGTTCATGGATAGGAAGCCTCAACATTGTCATGGTGTCAGTCCTTCTCAACTTGACCTATAGATTCAATGCAATCCCAATCAAAATCCCAGCAAGTTATTTTGTAGGTATTGACAAAGTTACTCCAAAGTTTATATGGAGAGTCAAAAGACCCATAATAACCAACACAGTCTTGAAGTAGAAGGACAAAGTTGGAGGACTGACACTGCCTGACTTCAAGACTTAGTATAAACCTGCAGTAATCAAGACAGTGTAGTATTGAAAGAATAAACAAATACATCAGTGGAGCAACATAGAGAGCCCAAAGGTAGACGCACATAAATACGGTCAACTGAACTTTGAGAAAGGAACAAAGGCAGTATAATGGAGCAAAATACTCTTTTTGCCAAATGGCGCTGAAACTGGATATCCACGTGCCAAAAAAGAAAAAAATCTAACCACAGACCTTGTACCCATCTTAAAAATTAATATAAATTACAGACATAAGTATAAAATGAAAAACTCCAAAACTGCTAGAAGATAACATAGGAGAAAACTCAGATGACCTTGTGTATAGCAATGCTTTTTAGCTATAACACCAAAGGCATGATCCATGAAAGAAATAATTGATAAGCTGACATCATTAAAATTATAAACTTCTCCTCTGCAAAAGAATGTTAAGAGAATGAGAAGACAAGCCACAAACTGGTAGAAAATATTTGCAGAAGGCACATCTGATAAAGGACTGTTATCCTAAATATAAAAAGAACTCTTAAAACTCAATGATAAGTATACAAACAACCCAATTTAAAAATGGGCCAATGACCTTAATAGATACTTTGCCAAAGAAGATATAAGATGGCAAATAAACCTGTGAAAAGATGCCCCATCATATATTACCAGGGGGATTCAAGTTAAAACAACAATGGGATACAACTACACACTTATTAGAATGGCCAAAATCCAGAACACTGACAACAGCAAGTGCTGGCAAGAATGTGGAGAAACAGGGACTCTCACTGATTTCTGATTAGAATACAAAATGGTACAGCCACTTTGGAAGATTGTTTGGCAGTTTCTTACAAAATTAATGTACTCTTACTATGATCCAGGAATTTCTTTCCTTGGTATTAACCAAAAGGAGTGGAAAACTTATATCTACATAAAAACCTGTACATAGATATATGGGGGTTATATGGGAAATTTTTGTACTTTCCCCTCAATCTTGCTATGAACCTAAAAATGCTCTAAAAATAAATTTGATAAAAAAAGAAAACTTTTTTATAAAGTGTGTAAAAGTTGACAGTATTTTTGATCAGTGTGACTAGAGACTATAATTTTTATGGCAAAAAGAAAAAGGAAAGAGATTCATAGAATGATATATAAATGTTCCTCTGGAGAGGCTTTATGACTTTTAGCCAACACTTTCCTTCTAAGCATGTGAAAATTAACATAACATGTCATCTGTTTTAATCCATAAATATACTTTTCAGCAATCATTTTCATTTGAAGAGAGTGCCATACTTGCAGAGCCCAAGTGTTTCTTTTTTCATTTGTTCTGTTATCCTGTCTTGGTAGGCCAAGAATGGACTGGACACTTTCCAAAGCTGAAATTAAATATGATCTTACAGGATCTCAGTTCTTGGAAATTTTGTGAATGTGTATGTAACTATTGTGACAGAGTGAGAATGTAGAATGTAGAGCATAAAATTCTCATTTAGGGTGACCCTGGCTCTTTCTTCTCAAGTTTTTTCAACGTCTGTCGCTATATATTCAGAAGTGAAACCTCTGGCATTACTCATACCTGAGCACTGTGCTTCTTTACTTCCACAGTTGGACTTCCTCAAACTCTATGGTTTCTACTATAAACAGAACCCAAACTTGTTCATTGAACATATATTCTACACTGAGCATAGCTAATGGTGTGTTGTACATTCCTTAATACTGTATGTTCCTTCCTTCCCTTTTCACAAATGCCATTATTTCTTCCTGTGCTTCTCCCACTTTTAACCATTTTACCATACCTTTCTTCCTCCATTTCAGTCAGTTTGCATTTCCCTTCTTTCATTCCAAAAAATAAAGCCAAATACCAGTCACAAGGGTCCATCCAAGAGTGTTTTTCAAACTGTGTGTTATGACCAATGAGTGTATATGTAATCAATTTAGTAGGTTGCAACCAGCAGTTTAAAATGAAAAAAAAAAAGAAAATATCAGAGAATATCATGTATAGAAAAGCAATTACTTTTTCATGAAACAAACAGGAGGGTACTGGGTCCCATGTAAAATGCATTTTGTACTGTGACTCAAGCTCAAAAATGTTTGAGAAACATGACTGTAAAGCATACTAAAGGGTGCAAGACATAGATTTAGAGCCAGATTAAGTAGTCTATCAACCAGGCAGCTGCCCTGAGTGCCAATCTATAGATATAAAAATATTTCACAGATACTATAAGCAGATGGAGAAAGTTGCAATTACTAGGACTCTAGTGGGGGAGTAGTATATGTGGGTAAGGTAGATGAGTTTGTACATGGTACTGTATTGCTTAGAGCAGCAGGCAAATACTGAGTCCTTTCTTTCATGTTTTCCCATCTCCACACACAGCTCAGACTGCCATTTTAATCCAGGTTGAACAAATATTTAAATGAATTTAATTTGAAGGGGTACCAAATCATTAGCCGGCTGAATTTGCTTATGTGTCTTGACTCAAGTCTGTGTAGACATTAAACTAAGAGAAAAAAAAAGCTGTTGTAAAACATGTGTTTATTAGTTAAGATAGTAATAGCTTCTGTAATAATAAAACTCAAAATTTCAGTGACATAGCAGAACAGAAGATTTCTTCTTATTCATGTAATTTACATTGCAGGTGTGGGCAAGTCAGTGGGTAGCTTTCCTCCAAATGATGATTCAGGAAGCCAGATTACCTCCATGCGGTGGTTCTTCAGGCTTTCAGTCTTCTGCATCCAGCCTGAAGATGGGGAAAGAGAGTGTGAAGAAAACACACCCTTACTAAAAACTCTCACCTGGAAGCAATATCCATCACTTTTGTTCACATTCCATTGGCAAAAACTTGATACAAGGCCACACCTGGAACCAAGGAGGGACTGGGAAATGTAGTCTCTGGCTAGGTACCTGCCTCTGAATAACACCACTACACAGTAAAGAGGGGCATGTAGTTTTGGTGAACAGGTTTCTCTTTCAGTCACAAGTTACAGTACTCATAAAGATGTCTCTGGAAATTGCCAACACAGATATTTGGAACACATTGCTCCTCTCCTTACCATCGCCATGCCCTTTTGCATTATGACAGGGTTGTGTTGATTATTGGCACTTATGCTTTTTTGGATAAGAATAGACCATTTCATTTCTATCTTACTAAGGTAGTGATTTTGGCACCTTCACATTTAGCTGCATATTACTCTTTGTTTAAATGAATGTAGTTAGCAAGCATGAAGTGCATAAGATAGTAAATCCTAAATTGTAGGCAGCTACCTCATTTATTCAGTTGCTTGATTTCCATTTGGTTGACCAGGCAGAGTGCTTTGCATTCTATGATTAGGATGCAGTAGAATGGCTTTAAGTTTTGATTAAACAGAAAGCTTGAAAAGGTTTAAACGGTAAGCCAGTAATATTGAAAACATTACAATCTGGTTTAGATAAACAATCATTTGAATGAATTGGATATAAACACATTTATTTTGGGCAGAAAGCACTTACTTAGAAATTACTCTTATGATTTTTATTTAGGCTTCTGAATTTCAAAATAGTTCATGATTATGGATAACAATTGTTGGCAAAGGCATTATTGCTTTATCAGAATTCTTACTCAGTATCTGTATGGTACTAATATTTGATTATCACTTTATTTATTCTCCTCTGGTAATCAGAACAAAATATTAAAATTTGGAATCTCCTATTAGCAACTAGAGTTTTCTTCAAAGATACCTGTCAACAGTGTGACTATGGAAAATTGTGTTGCCTATGTCTGAAATGCAATGTGCAAATATCTTCAAAAATAATGAATGAGATAGATTTGTTAAATTACTGCTGATAAAATGGCTTTGCCTTCACTGAAATGATTCAAACACTAAATTTATATAATGAATTATTCTCTCTTCTTTCCTTTTTGTTTTCTGCTCTAGTTTAGTGAGCAGGTTAATTAAGTGCTAATATTAAATTCACTGGAGTATACAAAAAAAGGAATAGCATCCGCACTGCTGATTAAATGGTAAGGTAGAAGGCTGGCCATGAGGTTTAATTGGAAACAGGGGAGCTGTTGGTTTCTTTGTGTTATCTGGCCATCAGAATGTTGATTCTTTTCTAACAAATGACTAAGGAAAAGAAGAAAATGGTGACATGGGAAAAAGAGCATTTTCTCATTTCAAAAATAACTGATAAATAAACATTATGACCTTAGTCATTACTTTACATCAGTGTTTTGCAACACAAATTCCATTGAAATATTTGTCCTGTGAAACACTCCACAAAAAAAAAAGCCCTTTAGAAGAAAATCAGTTAGGAAAACACTGACTCCTTTCTTACAGATGATCACAATGCATGCCAGCATTTTGAAGGCTTCAACAAATCCTATAGTTAGGAAGCCTATTTGACTTTGTAAACCTAGAGATCTCAATTTATTTTAAGCAACCATTTTTGTTTAGTAAGTATTAACCCTAATCACTTGATCTCTGCCCAGCCTTTTATTTTTTCTTATAAGAAAAAGGTGAAAAATAATGCTTGTAGTTTTTAAAGGGCAAAAATATTTTTGTTTCTAAAACCCACGGTAAGATATATACTCAAAAGAATTGAAAACAGGTTTCCAAATGAGAACTTATACATGAATGTCCATAGCAGCAATATTCACAATAGCCAAAAGCAGAAACACCTCAAATGTCCATCAATCAATGAATGAACAAATAAATAAGGCAAATACATAAAATGGAATATTGTTTGACTATAAAAGGGAATGAAGTACTGTTACATGCTACAACATGGATGAGCTTTGAAAACATGCTAAGCGATAGAAGGCAGTCACATAAACCTACATATTATATGATTTTATATATACAAAATGTCTAGAATAGACAAACCTATAAAGACAAAGTAAATTAGTGTTTGCTTAGGGCTGGGGAGATGCGATTTGGGGAATGACAGCTAAATGATATAGAGTATCTCTTTGTGGTGATGAAAATGTAAAATTGACCATGGTGATTGTTGCACATGTCTGTGAATATACTAAAAACTGTTGAATTGCACCCTTAAAATGAATGAATTTGTGCTACGTGAATTATGTCTCAATGAGGATATTAAAAAATGAATGGTAGGGAGGGGCAGGACATATTTAAAGTGATGAAAGAGAAAAACCTACAACCAAGATGATTCTACCCAGCAAGTATCTCATTCAGATTTGATGGAGAAATTAAAAGCTTTACAGACAAGCAAAGGCTAAGAGAGGTCAGCGCCACCAAACCAGCTTTAAAACAAATGCTAAAGGAACTTCTCTAGGCAGGAAACACAACAGAAGGAAAAGACATACAATAATACAATAATAAACCCAAAACAATTAAGAAAATAGGAATAGGAACATACATATAGATAATTACCTTAAATGTAAATGGATTAAATTGTCCAACCAAAAGACATAGACTGGCTGAACGGATACAAAAGCAAGACCCGTGTATATGCTGTCTACAAAAGACCCACTTCAGACCTAGGGACACATACAGACTGAAAGTGAGGAGATGGAAAAAGATATTCCATGCAAACGGAAATCAAAAGAAAGATGGAGGAGCAATTCTCATATCAGACAAGGTAGACATTAAAACAAAGAATATTAAAAGAGACAAAGAAGGACACTACATAATGATCAAGGGATCAATCCAAGAAGAATATATAACAATTGTAAATATTTATGCACCCAACATAGAAGCACCGCAATACATAAGGCAAATACTAACAGCCGTGAAAGGGGAAATCGACAGTAACACAGCCATAGTAGGGGACTTTAACACCCCACTTGCAGCAATGGACAGATCATCCAAAATGAAAATAAATAAGGAAACACAAGTTTTAAATGATACATTAAACAATAAGGACTTAATTGATATTTATAGGAAATTCCATCCAAAAACAACAGAATACACATTCTTCTCAAGGGCTCATGGAACATTCTCCAGGATAGATCATATCTTGGGTCACAAAACAAGCCTATCAATAGAATTAGAAGTGAAAAAGAAGTAACAACTGACACTGCAGAAATGTAAAGGATCATGAGAGATTACTACAAACAACTCTATGGCAATAAAGTGGACAACCTGAAAGAAATTGACAAATTCTTAGAAAGGCACAACCTTCCGAGACTGAAACAGGAAGAAATAGAAAATATGAACAGACCAATCACAAGCACTGAAATGGAAACTGTGATTAAAAATCTTCCAACAAACAAAAGCCCAGGACCAGATGGCTTCACAGGCGAATTCTATCAAACATTTACAGAAGAGCTAACACCTATCTTTCTTAAACTCCTCCAAAATATAGCAGAGGGAGGAACACTCCCAAACTCATTCTACAAGGCCACCATCACCCTGATACCAAAATGAGAAAAAGATGTCACAAAGAAAGAAAACTACAGGCCAATATCACTGATGAACATAGATGCAAAAATCCTCAACAAAATACTAGCAAACAGAATCCAACAGCACATTAAAAGGATCATACATTATGATCAAGTGGGGTTTATCCCAGGAATGCAAGGATTCTTCAATATACGCAAATCAATCAACGTGATGCACCATATTAACAAATTGAAGGAGAAAAACCATATGATCATCTCAATAGATGCAGAGAAAGCTTTCGACAAAACTCAACACCCATTAAATATAAAAACCCTGCAGAAAGTAGGCATAGAGGGAACTTACCTCAACATAATAAAGTCCATATATGACAAACCCACAGCCAACATTGTCCTCAGTGGTGAAAAACTGAAAGCATTTCCACTAAGATCAGGAACAAGACAAGGTTGCCCACTCTCACCACTATTACTGAACATAGTTTTGGAAGTTTTAGTCACAGCAGTCAGAGAAGAAAAAGAAATGAAAGGATTCCAAATAAGAAAAGAAGAAGTAAAACTGTCACTGTTTGCAGATGACATGATACTATACATAGAGAATCCTACAGATGCTACCAGAAAACTTCTAGAGCTAATCAATGAATTTGGTAAAGTAGCAGGATACAGAATTAATGCACAGAAATCACTTGCATTCCTATACACTAATAATGAAAATTCTGAAAGAGAAATTAAGGAAACATTACCATTTACCATTGGAACAGAAAGAATAAAATAACTAGGAAGCAGCCTACCTAAGGAGACAAAAGACCTGTATGCAGAAAATTATAAGACACTGATGAAAGAAATTAAAGATGATACATACAGATGGAAAGATATACCATGTTCTTGGATTGCAAGAATCAACATTTTGAAAATGACTCTACTACACAAAGCAATCTACAGATTCAATGCAATCCCTATCAAAGTACCACTTGCATTTTTCACCAAACTAGAACAAAAAATTTCCCAATTTGTATGGAAACACAAAAGATCCCGAATAGCCAAAGCAATCTTGAGAAAGAAAAACGGAGCTGGACGAATCAGGCTCCCTGACTTCAGATTATACTACAAAGGTACAGTAATAAAGACAGTATGGAACTGGCACAGAAACAGAAATATAGATCAATGGAACAGGATAGAAAGCCCAGAGATAAACCCACGCACATATGGTCACCTTTATCTTTGATAAAGGAGGCAAGAATATACAGTGGAGAAAAGACAGCCTCTACAATAAGCGGTGCTGGGAAAACTGGACAGCTACATGTAAAAGAATGAAATTAGAACACTCCTTAACACCATACACAAAAATAAACTCAAAATGGATTAAAGACTAAATATAAGGCGAGACACTATCAAACTCTTAGAGGAAAAGATAGGCGGAACGCTCTATGACATAAATCACAGCGAGTTTCTTTTTGACCCACCTCCTAGAGAAATGGGAATAAAAACAAAGATAAACAAATGGGACCTAATGAAACTTCAAAGCACAACAAAGGAAACTGTAAACAAGATCAAAAGAAAACCCTCAGAATTGGAGAAAATAGTTGCAAATGAAGCAACTGACAAAGGATTAATCTCCAAAACATAAAAGCAACTCATATAGCTCAATACCAAAAAAACAAGCAACCCAATCCAAAAATGGGCAGAAGACCTAAATAGACATTTCTCCAACAAGATATACAGATTGCCAACAAACACATGAAAGAATGCTCAACGTCATTAATCATTAGAGAAATGCAAATGAAAACTACAATGAGATATCATCTCACACCAGTCAGAATGACCATAATCAAATAATCTACAAATAATAAATGCTGGAGAGGGTGTGGAGAAATGGGAACCCTCTTGCACTGTTGGTGGGAATGTAAATTGATGCAGCCACTATGGAGAACATAATGGAGGTCCCTCAAAAAAGTAAAAACAGAACTACCATATGACCCAGCACTCCCATTACTGGACATATACCCTGAGAAAACCAAAATTCAAAAAGAGTCATGTACCAAAATGTTCATTGCAGGTGTATTGACAATAGCCAGGACATGGAAGCAACCTAAGTGTCCATCGACAGATGAATGGATAAAGAACATGTGGCACATACATACAATGGAATATTACTCAGCCATAAAAAGGAACGAATCTGTGTTATTTGTAGTGAGGTGAATGGACCTAGAGACTGTCATACAGTGTGAAGTAAGTCAGAAAGAGAAAATCAAATACCATATGCTAACACATATATATGGAATCTAAGAAAAAAAAGCGAAAAATTAAATGAAAATGGTCAGAAGAACCTAAGGGCAAGATGGGAATAAAGATGTAGACCTACTAGAAAATGGACTTGAGGATACTGGGAAGGGGAAGTGTAAGCTGGGACAAAGTGAGAGAATGGCATGGATATATATATACAGTACCAGATATAAAATAGATATCTAGTGAGAAGCAGCCGCATAGCACAGCAAGATCAGCTCAGTGCTTTGTGGTCACCTAGATGGGTGGGATAGGGAGGGTGGGAGGGAGGAAAATGCAAGGGGGAAGAGATATGGGAACATATGTATATGTATGACTGATTCACTTCTTAGAAAGCAGAAATTGATACACCATTGTAAAGCAATTATACTCTAATAAAGATGTTAAAACAAACAAACAAACAAAATGAATGGCGGGGCTTCCCTGGTAGCGTAGTGGTTGAGAGTCTGCCTGCCGATGCAGGGGACACGGGTTTGTGCCCCAGTCCAGGAAGATCCCACATGCCACGGAGCAGCTGGGCCCATGAGCCATGGTCGCTGAGCCTGTGCATCCAGACCCTGTGCTCCTCAATGGGAGAGGCCACAACAGTGAGAGGCCCTTGTACTGCAAGAAAAAAGAAAAAGGCATTTATCAGTCAGTAAAAACTGAAATCTCCATAAATTTTTCTTAAATATAAGGGATATCTTGTAAAAGATGGAGTTCTCTTGAAAAAGCTGCTCACTATTTTATGATTTTTAAACTTAAATAATTAATAGCAATATTATACACTTCAAAACTGGTATATCATATGATTATATAGTCTATATATGGATATTTGTTCATGTGCAGGTTATGCATATTTTCAAATAACCTAGGTTAGAATAATATGTAAAGGTATTTCCAGTCATATTATCAGCATACTTTAATTGAAACTCTAATTCAAAAAGATACATGCACCCCAATGTTCACAGCAGCATTGTTTATAGTAGCCAAGATATGGAAGCAACCTAAGTGTCCATCATCAGATGAATGGATAAAGAAAATGTGGTATATGTATATACTGGAATACTACTCAGGCATAAAAAGAATTGAATAATACCATTTGCAGCAACATGGATGGACCTAGAGATTATCATTCTAAGTGAAGTAAGTCAGGCAGAGAAAGACAAATATCATATGATATCACTTATATGTGGAATCTAAAAAAATAATACAAACGAATTTGTTGACAAAACAGAAAAAAAAACCTTACAGATATAGAAAACAAATTTATGGCTACCAAAGGGGAAAGGGGGTGAGAGATAAATTAGGAGTATGGGTTAACATATATTCACACCACTATATATAAAATAGATAAACAACAAGGTCCTACTATATAGCACAGGGAAATCTACTCAATATGTTGTAATAACCTATAATGAAAAAGAATTGGAAAAATATGTATAACTGAATCACTTTGCTGTTCTCCTGAAACTAACAAAATATTTTAAATCAACTATAGTTCAATTTTTAAAAAATTAATGTAAAATAGCATAAATATTATCCTTAATGTGGCAATTATAAAAAATGAACAACCCAGTAGAAGACACTTGGGAGAATTCAGGCCTCAAGATTTTATTGTGAATGTTAAAAAAAAGTCAGACCAATTTAGCATTTTAAGGTTTGTTTATTCTGGTTCTGATCTCACTGGCTCCTTTATTTCAGTTTCTTTTGCTGGTTCTTCTTCTTTTCTCTTTTCTTAACATTGGAATGCTCCAGTGCTCAGTCTTTGGACTCATTGTTTTCTCTGTACTGATTCCCTTGGTGATTTCATCCACTTTCATGGCTTTAAATATTTTTGTGTTGGTAACTCTAGGGCTTCCCTGGTGGCGCAGTGGTTGAGAGAAGACTTCTACCCTGAACTCCAGACTTGTATAGCCAACTGGCCTACTCATCATCTCTTCTTGGCTACTCCATCTTTCCTGTTTCTCAAGTTTAAACCATTGAGTCACCTTGATTGATTTCCTTCTCTCATATTTCAAGATGCTTTCCATCTTATGGCTTTTTGGACTGACTATTCTCTCTGCCTGGAATGTTCTTACCCTGAAATCCATATGCTTGGGTACACTTCCTCCCTCAATTATTTGTTCATATGCCCCTTCTTTCATCAGTGAGGGCCACACCAACCACACCGCTTAAAACTGCAGACACTCAGCACCACTGATTCCCCTGCCTACTCTATTTTTCCATGATAATTACCACCATCTAACATACTATAAAATTTACCTCCTTATTATGTTAATGTTTCCCTGTCTCTCCTCATAAGAATGTAAACTCTGTGAGGGCAGAAATTTTTGTCTATTTTGCTCACTTTATGTATACACAGTGCCAGAAGCTGTGACCAGTACATGTAGCTCTCAATAAACAGTTGTTCAGTGAAAGAATGATACTATGTCAACATATGGTCTCTATTATTTTTAATGACCCTAAAAGTGGTTCTTCATGTCTGGAAGTTACTGATGTGGATTTTCCAAAACACACAAGTCATTTTCTTTCGTAGGATACATGATGTGTTTACTGACTGGACCAACATGTACAACTTTTAACAATCCAAGCAGCCTTTATTTAACCACATGCCTTCTCTACCTACAGCCATATCCAACTCATATTGTCAAATTGTGATTTTTATCACTTACTGAAGTATTTCCAATTTGTCTTTCTCTACTAGAGAGTCAGTAAGGGCCTTGATTTCTGCATTTTCTCTTCTTTCTTTTCTAAACATCTCCCCTATACAGCTTCAAAAGTAAAATCAAAGACATTTTCTATGAAAGTTTGTATTATGATAACATTTAATTATCATTCATATTTCATACTGTGTTTTTTGAAAGTTCTCAAGGCTTTGTTCTCTTATCAATATTAACTTGTCTCTAAAAATAGGTAGTTTACAGCCAAGAAAATAAAGCAAAATAATATATGTACACAGTTAGCACAAACTAATCTTGCTATGAGAACTTTAATTTCAGATTTAGGGACTTAAATGGTGTTTTATTTGAGTTATAAACCTCAGAGTCTCTTTAGTCTAAATTTTACATTTTTTAACATCTTTATTGGAATATAATTGCTTTACAATGGTGTGTTAGTTTCTGCTTTATAACAAAGTGTATCAGTTATATATATATACATATGCTCCCGTATCTCTTCCCTCTTGCGTCTCCCTCCCTCCCACCCTCCCTATCCCACCCCTCCAGGTGGTCACAGAGCACCGAGCTGATCCCCCTGTGCTATGCAGCTGCTTCCCACTAGCTATCTACATTACCTTTGGTAGTGTATATATGTCCATGCCTCTCTCTCGCTTTGTCACAGCTTACCCTTCTTCCTCCCCATACCCTCAAGTCCATTCTCTAGTAGGTCTGTGTCTTTATTCCTGTCTTACCCCTAGGTTCTTCATGACATTTTTTCCCTTAAATTCCATATATATGTGTTAGCATATGGTATTTGTCTTTCTCTTTCTGACTTACTTCACTCTGTATGAGTTGATGAAGACTCTACTGCCTCCATGTATTAGCACATATAGTCTACAAGTTATGTGATGTCCAGTAGGAAACACTGTTTTAGGATTCATTTTCCTAAGTCTTAGTTCCAGCTATTTCATTAAATTACTATGTGATTTCAGACTGATTATCTAGTCTGTCTGTGCATCAAGGCTTTTAAGTCTAAGAATTTAGAGATATACTCTTCTGCTGTACATGTCTTAAAGGAGGAGACATTAATATGTGCTGGACAGAGCACAAGTTTTGAAGTCATAAAGGCCTGCATTCAAATTCTGCCTCAACCACTAACTAGATTTGTGGCTTTAGGGAAGTCAAGATCACTGAGCCTTATTTCTATCATCTCCAAAATGGTGATAAGACCTACTTGGTAAGGTTGTGAGGATTGGGTAAGTAATTTGAAAAGTACTTAGCATAAGTGGCCAGCACACATCTCAGTTCTCTTTTTCTTTTTGTTCCTCCATCTGCCTCTGTCCTGGCAGTGGATTGAGATTGTGTCCCATTGGTTTGAAAATGTTCACCTTCCCAAATGACTAAAATATCCAAAAACTAAAGTCTCTGCTGCATGGATGAGCCCATTATCTAACAGCCCTACATTTTGGCAAACATTTTATAAGATAAGTGATATAGACTCATAACTAAGAAAAATGTTTAAATTATCAAATCCATCACTTTGCCTGACATGTTTAACAGAGTATTATCTGCTGCTAATTGGAATCAAATGTACAATGTCCAGGGCTCATCGACATCCTTGGAAATAAAAATCTTAGGGGAATGTATGTCTTGATAAATAGGTACCAGTTAATTTTAACAACTTCATGTATGCCTTCTTTTATATGCTCCCAAAGTGAAATGTATGGTGTATGTGAATACTAAAGATGAACATTTGCTAATGTCTTGAGGAGGAAAGGCCATTAGCAAGTTCATTGATTATGGTTCTATTGCAATGAGTATTTGTTTGTAACACGTCTTGCCTTGATTTAATTCACAGTTACTCATATGTTAGTGTGTAATGTGCTCCAGCCGCTATAGACCATTTTTTGATCTTCATATAATTTCCTTTCTCTTTTTTCAGCTTATTTTATTTTTTACACTTTCAAATAAGAATTTAATTTCCCTATAGTGGTTGCCAAACAATGATATTCTACTTCCATCATTCCTTTTACATTTACTATTTGCTATTAGATCTATTTTTATTGAAGGATAGTTGATACACAAAACTATATAAGTTACAGGTGTAATTATAACATAGTAATTCACAATTTTTATACATCACTCAATTTGTAGTTACTTTAAAATATTTAGTATATTCCCCGTGTTGTTATTCCCCTTGTAGCTTATTTATTTTATACATAATAGTTTGCACCTCTTAATCCCCTACGCCTATCTTGCCCCTCCCCCCTTTGCTCTCTCCACTGGTACCTACTAGTTTGTTCTCTAAATCTGTGAGTCTGTTTCGTTTTTGTTATATTTACTAGTGTGTTTTATTTTTTAGATTCTACATATAAGTGATATAATACACTATTTATCTATCTCTGACTTATTTCACTTAACGTAATACTCTCCAAGTCTATCCATGTTGTTGCAAATGGAAAAATTTCATTCTTTCTTAAGGCTGAATAGTATTCCACTGTGTATATATACCACATCTTCTTTATCCATTCATCCATTTATGGACACTTAGGTTGCTTCCATATCTTGGCAATTGTAAATAGTGCTGCTGTGAACATTGGGGTTCATGTATCTTTTCGAATTAGTGGGTTTTTTTTTCCAGATATATATCCAGGATTGGAATTGCTGGGTCATATAGTAGTTCTGTTTTTAGTGTTTTGAGAAGCCTCCATACTGTTTTCCATAGTAGCTGCAATCAATTTACATTCCCACAGATAGTGCACGAGGATTTCCTTATTTCCACATCTTCACCAGCACATTGTTATTTTGTCTTTTTGATAATAAGCATTCTGATAGGTGTGAGGTGGTATCTCACTGTGGTTTTGATTTGCATTTTCCTGATGGTTAACAGTGTTGAGCATCCTTTCATGTGCCTGTGGGCCATCTGTATGTCTTTGTAAAAATATCTATTCATGTCTTCTGCCCATTTTTAATCAGGTTTTTTTTATGTTGATTTGTGTGAGCTGTTTATATATTTTGGATATTAACCCCTTATTGCTCATGTAATTTGCAAGTCTTTTCTCCTATTAAGTATGTTGTCTTTTCATATTGTTTTTGTTTCCTTAGCTGTGCAAAAGCTTTTAAGTATAATTAGGCCTCTTTTATTTATTTTTGTTTTTATTTCCTTTGCTTTGGGAGACAGATCCTAAAAGTTTTGCTGTGATTTATGTGAAAGAGTGTTCCACAAATTTTTCTTGTAGGAGTTTTATGATTATTAGTCTTACATTCCATTTTGAGTTTACTTTTGTATATGGTTTTAAAGAATGTTCTAATTTCATTCATTTACATGTAACTGTCCAGTTTTCTTAGCACCTCTTGATGAAGAGACTGTCTTTTCTCCATTGTATATTTTTTGTCTTAGATTAATTGACTGTAGATACATGGGTCTGTTTCTGGGCTCTCTATTCTGTTCCACTGATCTATGTGTCTGTTTTTGTGCCACTGTTTTGTTTTGATAACTGTAGCTTTGTAGTATAGTCTGAAGTCAGGGAGCATGATTCCTATAGCTCTGTTCTTCTTTCTCAAGATTGTTTTGGCTATTCAGGGTCTTTTGTGTTTCCATACGAATTTTGAAATTATTTGTTTGATTCTATGAAATATGCCCTTGGTATTTTGATCTTCATATAGTATAATTTGTCTTCTTTCACCTTATTTTAGAATCAAATGGGTATTTTTTTTCTATTTTAGGATCCTAAGGGTAGTCATATTCCTCTGACCTTTTAAAAAGGTGAATAAATATGGCTTAACTGTAAGATGTATGCTGATTTTACTATTCTTGACTGAGTTAAGTGTATGAAGTATGATGTATAATGACATATCATCTGCTACAATTCCAGATCTACAAGTGAGGAGGTACTTATTTGTGAAAATAAAATAACATGAAAAATGTTTAAAAACTCTTTACCAAAAATGAAATAAATGGGTGGGAAAATAACTAAACCAAATGGTCAGGGAAGGTAAGACCTAAAGTTTTGAGATTTAGGGTTTCTTTTCCTTTTATTTTTTTTAAAACAGAAAAGTACAACTCACTTAAGGTGAATATGGAGCCATTTATATTACACTGTCTGAGTGGAAGTTGCCAAAAATAATGAAAGTAATTAATTTTTGGCTTTCAATTGGAAAATTCTAAATAAAACTCATTTCATGCAAGTGACTTTAAATTTTTCATATTCAGCTTAACAGCTCAGTTCAACAGACATTTACACTGAGCAGTCTCCCATGGTGTTTAAGAGCATGGGCATTAAAATCAAATGAGTTGTGGTTGGTTTCCCAGAGCACAGTTTACTGTCTGACTTTGAGTGAGTTACAACTGCTAATGGTCTTAGTTTCTTCAACTATGTAATTGGGCTCTCCTACCTATTTGCAAGGATGCAGCAAGGATTCAACAGGAAAGTATATGTGTGTGCCTGGCTACAGTAAGCACTCAATAAGTGATAAGCACTAATACAAACTGTGTGCTGGACTTTGTATGTTGTTTATACAAAGACATATAAAACATTATCTGTTATTGAACGTAGAGTAAACTATAAGCAGAGTATATATTGAGACATGACTGTAATGCAGCTGGCTTGACAATTAACGCATACCAAAGAGCTACATCGTTGTCCATATTGTCCATATTATAGAAAATATATACTATACAAGCAATGCTAAATGAGTTCTCTGTGTGTAAATATCAAAGAGTATATGGGTTCTCAAACCCTGATATAAAATTCCTGGTGGGGCATAAGTTGGCTATGATTTTACACTACAAAGTATGCTAGCTATAAAATGTATTTTGGGGAAATTCATTATATCCATAACATCTTCAGAGTGAGATCAGCATGTAAGAAAAGCAAAGTTTGCTTTGCTCTAAAATGACTCCTTTTAAAATAAAATTGACATTTTGGAAAATAGGTGTTTTTTGTTGCTTAGAAGCTTCACATGAAAAACCTCTATGAGGTCAAAAGAGCATGCCTCAACCTTCTGTAGGTTTATTGGTCAATCTCTGTAGATTGCTTTATAGTTAAAAAAGCAAGCCCTCCAGAATGCAGTCAAATATATAATAAATTACAGGAACACAACATGATTTATTTTCATGCAAAGAGTGCATTTATTTTAACAGAGGAAACATCAATATAAAAAACAATGTAATGATCTCATTGAGAGTTATGTGTTAAATTCTCAGAATTAAGAATAGCTTTTGGGGTATGCCATGGGCCCTGATCATTCGTGAGTTAAAGGTAACCTATACAGTAGATGAGTAAAAGATAGGTAGGTGTTTTCTACATCATTTTCTCCCCTTCTGTATCCATCAGCCAACAGAGGTACAAGAGTATCACTAGGATGATGACAAACCCTTCTTATGCCCAATTTACACAATGCAGTTTTCCAGTTAATTTAGCATTTTATTTCGACAGCGCTCTCTGTCAACTAGCAATCCATACTTGCCATATTCTGATCAGAGCTCACAATGGTCACTCCCAAGGCTCACAAGTTTCTTCTGAATCAGAAGAGGAGGTTCATTAATGTCCAATGTAATATTCAAGTATGGATTATATTTTGATGTGTTCTTTAGCAATTCATCATTCCTAGATGGCGTATTAGATGTGATTATAAATAATGTGACTGCTCCTCTTGGGTGGCATGTAAATGGATTCTGAAGGCAGTTGCATACATATTTTAGGAATATGTGCATACTTCCCACAGCTACTGCCATTGAAAGGTCACTTTTGTTATTTACTTTGTGCATGGCTGAGAGGTTACAGAGATGAGGAAGTCTTGGCCCTGCCCTCAAGGATGTTACTGTCTTGTTGAGGAAATTAAATGAATCAATCGACATTTATAGTACAATGTGGTAAGTGCTCTTATAGAAGAGAACACAGGTGCTGTGGGAGACAGATGTGGAACAGATAACCAAGTTAGAGAAGCCTTTATAAATTGGTATGAAAACATATACTTGGATAGATAAGTTCTGAGATGTACATGCCATATGTCATATTTTGCTATCTTCTTTAGTGACAAAATTTTTAATGAAACATCCCAGATGGAAAAAAAGAGTTACAGAATTCTTTTATTTTCTCTCTTCCAAGGTATTCACATACCCAGGCTCAGAAAGAAGGTTGAGGAACTTTGTTTGGCTTCTCTGTAATGATACCCTGAAGCCAAGCTAACTGGCTTAGTATAATAAGAACAATAAATCAAGAAAATAGAGTTAAGTTTCTAAATGGAACAGAGATATTCATCATTATGAGTATAACTGTTTATTTTTCTCCCATAAACTGCAGCCATAATATGTGTTTTAATGTGTTTCTGATTTTCCTGGTGATGTGAATCATAGATTCAATCATCCTAATCAACGGCCAAATGTGCCAACCTGGACACTAGCACATTTAATATATGTTTTCTTAGCACAACTAATAATATTTTCTCTTCCTTCTCTATTTGTCTTCTTTGTACTTTCTGTAGAATGACTATTCTTGTTGGACAGTGAATTGAACAAGAGTGAGGAGGATGGGAGTTAGGCTGTGTTCCAAACTGACAGAATTAGTCTGTGGAAATCAAAAGGTGTCCAGGGCCAGTTACAGTGAAGACAGATTTGAGGGGATATTCTTCCTTTCTGCCCTGGGCCAATAGGTCTAACTAAATTAATTCAGCTGGCAAACTATTTAAAACATGCTCTATGTGTAAAATGGATTCAAAGGAAAAGAGTGTTACCTCCAAAGCACTCTGTAGCTAAGCATACTGTTTCACACAACAGACACTGGGTCTAGAGAAGAGGAAAACCACAGGGATTTTCAATCATGATATGAATAGATCTTCAGATCATAAATAAGCAGCATGGAGAAATACATTTTCCCTTCTTGTCATCATAACCCACAAAACCAATTCAATTTCATATGTATTTCTTGGAGGCATGCTAGAAATATAGTGATACACAAAATAGACATGAAGTTTGCAGTCTGGAAGGCAAGACAGGTATCGCACAAGTAGTTACAGGTATGACTTTTATGAAAGAAGTCGACAAGATTATGGGAGTATAAGAGGGGACCTAATTTAGCCTTGGAGCAGGTAGATATGATCAGAGTATCACCTAGCCTGTATCTTGGAGATGGGAAAGACAAAGGAGAGAATAGTCAGGCTTTATTATTTGTCTGCAGTTCTCACTATAGCTGAAACATGCTGCAGAGTCGCTGGGACACTTTCTCTAGGGATTTGGGTGCAGGGCAGTCTCTGCCTGGTTCACATGCTTTATATGTAGGTATTTCCTCTCTAAGCTGCAGTGCTTGTTACTCTTTACATTCCACCCCCAAAGATAATGTAGCCATTTCAGCTCAGTGCTAAACTCCCCATGCTCTGTAACCTTTCTAGAAGGGTTAACCCTTACTCATCACTTAGGAACTTAGGTATGTTTTCCAGGAATTCTATGACATTCTCAGGCCCAGTGCAATGTCTTTACCCTTCTTCCATTTGGCTTCAGAAGCTTGTCTCTCAGGACAAAATGTATGGAATTAAATTTGGTTTTAGCCAGTTCTATAGTTTATTCATTGAGAGTCTTCTGGGCCAAGCAGTGCATTGTCAGTAGGAGTTAGTTTTCCCTAGAGAGCAAGAAAGTAATTTTTTTTAAAGTGGTGTGTCAGGGGGACTGTGAAGACAACAGTATTTATTCTGGAATTTACAGGGATTCAAAGTTGCTTTCTTGGGTGAAAGGAAGTGTATACAAAAAATGGGGATCAGTGCTTTGCTCCACAAAGTATTATTCTTCAGAAAGCATGGTAAGTTGTCTTTCTGAAGGTCTGTCCTGTCGTGGCCTGAGTAAAGGGCATTGAGGAGAAAGTGCTGCTTTTCCTTCACACCCAGACCTGGCTAACTTGGCAGGTGAAAGGCACCCTTGGGATATGATGAATTGTGGAGGGAAATCTGGGTTCTAATAGTCCCAGCTGTGCTGCCAAACCTGGGCAACTGACACTAACCCTGGGCAACTCATTTCTCTTTTCTGGGACTCAGTTTCACCATCTGTAAAACTGAGAAGGTTCAACTGTAATTCTGGGGCTTTCTTCATAGCCATAGGCATTCCATGGAGATATCATTAGGAGGAATTCCAGTGGCCAAAGATTTGTCACTGCGTGCACATACACTCACACATACATACACACCCTTGTTTTCAACAAGAGTAGCTCAGCTTTTATCTGCTTTCATCTCCTCAAGATTCATATGTTGAGATTATAATCCCCAATGTGATGGTATTAGGAGGTAGGATATTGGGAAGTAATTAGGTCATGAGGGTGGAGCCCACATGAATGAGATTAGTGAGTGCCCAGATTTTCATTTCATAATGTATACAAATATCAAATCACTATTTTGTACATCTAAACTAATATAGTATGCTAATTGTAACAATTAAAATTAAAAAAATTAAAGGATCCCTGAGAGCTCTCTTGTCCTCTCTCTCTACAACCCAGTAGAGAGCTCTCACCAGAACCCAACCATGCTGGCATCTTGATCTCAAACTTCCAACTTCCAGAACTGTGGGAAATACATTTCTGTTGTTTAAATGCCACCCAGTCTGTGGTACTTTGTTGTAGCAGCCTGAACTAAGACAATCATTTTAAGGGACTTTGAGGGGCTTTAAGATCCAAGGAAACATCCAAGGTACTTTTATTTGGGATTTTTATAATCAGAAACTTGGACTTTGGAAATTTGAATTCCTACTATTTTTTATTATTGCAATTATTTCATTTGGTTTCGTCTTCATTTTGCTAAAGTTGCTTTTGAAAATGTCATCTTAATTATGTTTCAAAGGAAATGTATTTCTTTAGGAACATCCTTGGCAGCGCTGGCATCATGGATGTGCTAGCCATGCAGTTGCTTTGTTTACTGCTCTTCTGTTGCTTTCTTGAAATTCTTAATGACTTTTGAACAAGAGGTCCTGCATTTTCATATTATACCAGGTTCCACAAATTATGTAACCAATCCTGGTCCTTGGTATCTATTTTATCCTAATTTTACTATGTTATATGGTCCATAGATGTTTGTGGTAGGGAGAAAAATGGACAGAAAGGGAATATGTGGTTTGTTCTAGGCCCTAGACACCCAGAGTTTGTCATCCAGCCTGATTACCAGGTTGAACTGGCTGGAAATTGAGTTGGCCCTAATTCTTGAGATTGGGAGGTGAAGTTCCCTGAGGCCTAGAAATAGTCATTTCTGTGTTGCTGCCTAGGTAATTCATGTCTGTCATATATGAATTATTTTAAAGGTGCCTGATGTTAGCTCTCTTGTAAACTTGGCTACAGAGGCAGGGCAGATAGAGTGCTGGATTAGGAGGATTTACTGCTGCCATCAGATAAGAAAAGAGGACCCAACTAACAGCTTCCTATCACTCTGGAATGCTATATACAGTACAGATTAATAAGTGAATGCTGGCACATGTCTTGGGCTCCCCCTTAGGAGAGGTGTTGAAGCATCATTGAGATTATTTATTGTTATTGTTTATGCCATTCTTATGAAGCCCACAGGATGAGGCCTAACATGATGATTAACATTGCAGAGCTGTAGGCATCAGAGTGAATATATATATCCCAGGTTTAGCAACCTGGAGGTAAGCTCCAAGCTAACAAACATGACAGATTAAAAGCCTGTTTCACCTGGATGTCATGACACCAATAGAGTTGTTAGATACTGACCCACCATCACTAGGATGCATACTCTGAGGGGTTCTCCATGAGAAACACTGGGTCTTTTTTCTTCTCACAGGATCTTCTTAGAATTAGAAAGAGAGATATGGTGGCTGTATGGGAGCAATCTGTGGCTGTAGAAAGTATTAAGACAAATGAATTTGCTAGTCAATAACCAAGGCTTTTCTGGTGCCTCTTCTGATCAGGTGAAGAATCATCTCTATTTTCTTGATCTATTAAAAAAAGTTCCAAAGGGCTTCCCTGGTGGAGCAGTGGTTGAGAGTTCGCCTGCCGATGCAGGGGACACGGGTTAGTGTATACCTTAACTTCTCTCATGTTAGAGAAAGAGCTTTAAGAAGAATACATTAGCTTAGTGAAGTTTATTTGAATTAGCCCTTATTATTTGCAACTTACATTGCCCTGTTTGGAAGTGGAACATCATGTGCCTTTTCATTTCTAAGCTACTACTTACATTTAGTACAAGCAGAGTAGGTATGTGGGTCTTCTACCAGCATGTACTCTTGGCGTTCAGGGACTTATAGTGGTCACTTACAGTTTCTGAAATCAATCTTGCTCTGAAAGGGGCCACCCAGTTTGCAGCTTTTCCCTCCTACAGTCATTTAGAGTTATTGATTTACCCTGAAAAAATTAAAGTTGGAGCATTTTTTTAACATCTTTATTGGGGTATAATTGCTTTACAATGGTGTGTTAGTTTCTGCTTTATAACAAAGTGAATGTCATACATATACATATGTTCCCATATCTCTTCCCTCTTGCGTCTCCCTCCCTCCCACCCTCCCTATCCCACCCCTCCAGGCGGTCACAAAGCACCAAGCTGATATCCCTGTGCTATGCGGCTGCTTCCCACTAGATATCTATTTTACGTTTGGTACTGTATATATGTCCATGCCTCTCTCAATTTCTCTAGGAGGTGGGTCAAAAAGGATCTTGCTGTGATTTATGTCATAGAGTGTTCTTCCTATGTTTTCCTCTAAGAGTTTGATAGTTTCTGGCCTTACATTTAGGTCTTTAATCCATTTTGAGCTTATTTTTATGTATGGCGTTAGGGAGTGATCTAACCTCATACTTTTACATGTACCTGTCCAGTTTTCCCAGCACTACTAATTGAAGAGGCTGTCCTTCCTCCACCGTACATTCCTGCCTTCTTTATCAAAGATAAGGTGACCATATGAGCGTGGGTTTATCTCTGGGCTTTCTATCCTGTTCCATTGATCTATCTTACTTTTTTTGGGCCAGTACCATACTGTCTTGATTACTGTAGCTTTGTAGTATAGTCTGAAGTCAGGGAGCCTGATTCCTCCAGCTCCATTTTTTGTTCTCAAGATTGCTTTGGCTATTCGGGGTCTTTTGTGTTTCCATACAAATTGTGAAATTTTTTGTTCTAGTTCTGTGAAAAATGCCAGTGGTAGTTTGATAGGTTTTGCATTGGAGAATTTTTTTTGAATATACTCTTTTTTAAGGGCTGCCAGGAAGATTGGCCCCTTTGCCAATATGATCTAAGCTTGTTTGACTTAGTGCCTCATTCTTGAGGTTTTCTCTGGCCTTTGAAGGTACCAACTGGGGATTATGTCCCATGGGCACAGCTGACTACATGTGTGGGGACAGTTAGTAACCATCCACATCAAAGGCCCCAACTCCTCTGCCTTAAGATTTCATTCTCTCTGGCCTGATAGAATGTTGGAAAAGCCTATGTTGTGCCTTTCCTTTGCTTCTATTACTCTCCTTGACCGACCAGAATGCCTTCTTCTGTTCCCTTTCCCTGCCCAAACCCATCCTTCATGACTCCTTGTGCCACCATCTCCATGAAGCCTTTTCTAAGTACTTCTCAAACCAAATATCCTGTCCTTGAAATTCAGATTGTGCTTGATCCCTGTACCATGTTTAACACTTAGCTATCCTGTATCTTAAGTTGCCTTTTCTTATTATTGTTTTAGGTCTCTTTAGCTATATAGCGCCTATAGTGTACATACGTATTTATCTTTTGTTATTGTTGTTTTCTTTTTTTATCCTGCAGAGCACTGGTACAACTTAATAAATACATTATTGATTATTGAGTCACTGGAAGGGTTATATCCTTGATGGCTTCATTAAGAATGTAGATATTATCTGAAAAGGGCAGCCATTTACTTTACGTAAACTAGCTTGTTAGGTTAACCTGAAACACAAATCTGGGGTAATCTATTGGAGAAAAAGAGGAAAGGAAGAGTACCAAAGGTGTTGCTTAGAATTATCATCCCCCCTAAAGAAGGTCATTCCTTTTTGAAGATGAGGAAACTAAGGCATAGAGATGCTAACTGACTTGCCCAGGATTACACATCTAGTGTGCAACAGAACCAAAACTGGAACCCCAATTCTCTGACTAATGTTATGCTCTTCCCCACTGAAACATGATATCCTGGCAACCTTGGGTGGGTAAGGGTCCTTCACTTTTTCTGTGTCCCTTTTAAAATGCAGCACTCAGAAGCTATGTGTGTGTATGCGGAAGGGGAGTGGGGGGAAAAAGAATAGCTATCAACTCCTTAGAAATTTGAGTGCCGGCTAATTACAGTATGTGAGCTAAAACTGAAATGTTAATCTCTCTTCATCTTCCCCCTCATTCTTCTAACAACTCCTCCCCTCCCCCTATTTCACTCCTCTTCACATCCCACCTTCCCTCCCCTCCTCCCTTCAAGCATCTAATTACAGTTTTGCAAGAAAAATTACAGACTACATACTGCTATATTCACACCTGGAATTTTCATTGATTTTACTGAATCAAGCTCCAGTACCACTTTGTGTTGCATTCCCATAGCAACACCAAATAGTAGAATGGAGGGGGAAAAACTGAAAGCTCAGCAATATGGCTCCTTTATCTTGTGCATTTATGACTTTGCTCTTCATGAATAAGTTGCCTACTTTTCTAACTTTGTTTTTGGAAAGGAGACACAAATTAGAATGATACCACTTCATGTTTTGATTGCTTTGCATTTGAAAAATGCACAAAAGCATGTTGCTATACAGTAACAGAAAATAATGAGTTTTGGATAAGAGACAGAGGAGGAGGTATAAAAAAGTTTGTAAAAACCTCCTGATAACTCTAGTTTCTCTGACCTACTAGAGTAATAATATGA
>NW_020185318.1:375529-379448 GCF_003031525.2 Neophocaena asiaeorientalis asiaeorientalis
TCAGCCTCAGTGTCACCTGTGCTCAGAAGAAAGGAAAAAGAAATTATATGTTTCAAAATCAAAGGAAGCTGCCTGAGTAGACCAAAACAAAACCAAAAAAGCAAACACAAAAAGCAAACACCAGTGAACAAAACAGAATTGAATAGGGGCATTGAATGCCAGACTAAGGAGCTTTGATTTTTATACTAAAGGCAAATCAGAATCATTGAAAGTGTGGCAGGAAGAGATTAAACAAGGTGCCCAGGCTGTAATGGATGATCCAGAGCTAGTATCAAAGTCCTTGACTCAGATTCCTGTGTATTCAGTTACTTCTCTAAGTAAGAGCATTTAGGATAGAAATATAAAAGCACAGAGGTTAAGAGATTGGGCTCTAGACTCAGACTGCCTTTGTTCACATCCCAACTTCAGCACTTTCTAACTGTGTGACCTTGGATCTCAGTTTCCACACCTGCACAATGGCAATAATAAGAGTACTTAGGTCATCAGACTTTTTTGAGGATTAAATGAGATAATATATAAAGATTGAGCACAATGTCTGGCACATAGTAAGTGCTTAATGGTGGTTGCTATTAAAAAATTTAAAATGGGAATGGAAGGGAAAAGGAAAGTAAAGTAAAGAAAAAAAAGAAAAAAGCAGTCAGAGGTCAAATATTGCTGCCTTGAAGTCAGATCACATTTGGAGATTTGAACTGATCTGAATCCTGAGCCCTTGCCTGTTTTTTATTGTCTTGTTGAATCAAAGATGTGAATTTCCTTTCAGCTTTGCTTGAGTTGCTGGATCTCTTGTCTCCATCCCCTCTGTAAAATGATGTCTGTTTTGATGCCAGCCATGTGCTGATGCTAGAGGGTGCTGCCATTTTCATGACTTGGATCCCCTTCCCATGGATAATATTTTTTCAAGTCTCCTTTCAGTCTCAGCTCCGTTGTCATCTCATCCAATAATTCTTCCCTGACCAACATATGTAAAATAGCTTCCCCAACCCATCCCTTCAAGAACTCTCAGTGCCATTATTTTGTTTTATTTTTCCATAGAGCATATTATTAATTCAGATTACCTAATGTGTTTATTCATTTATTGTCTGATTTCCCCCACTGACATGTAAGCTACTTAAGAGCAGAGGCCCTGTCTGCTTTATAGTCAGCACTTTTTCCCAGGCTCCCAGCACAGTCCTGGCTCAGAGTAGGTGCTCGATAAATATTTGCTGGATGGATGGATGGATGGATGAATAAATTAATGAATGACTGAATTTGGCAGGTACTTATTAAACACCCATTATATACTTACCACCTGATTACCTGTTTTGCAGAGAAGACACTGCTGGCCTCCTGAAGAGTTTACCAACAGAAATGCCAGACTTTGAAATGTTGATGTGTGCTGTGTTTGTTGTTGTTTCCTCTCACTGTGGCTTTCACAGCAGCAGCCATTCAGTACTGTTTCAGGATTCATGGAACAAGCTATTTCCAAGGCGCTCTTCAGAGCTGCAGAGTTTGGTTTGACTTGCTTCAGGAATATTTCCAGCCACCTTGCTTCCTCCTAATTCACTGTTAGCTCATTGAGTTCTAAAAATGTTGGCATGGTTATCTCCTAAAACGCCCAAACTGAAGGTAAATAAATACACTTGGGAAGCTGATGTTTTGCCAAGATTTTTGTCCTGTGCACCTAAAGGCAAACTACAGTGAGGCTAAGTTGACCTCTTCATAGTGATTTAGGTATTATAGTAATTTTCTTTAGGCTTATTGACTTCTTTTCTATACGGAAAGCTGTTAAATCTTAAGAGGAAGCACTGGGATGAAGAAAAATTATTTGCCCCAAGTGCAAAAGGTAGGAAACTAAATCAGCAATCACTGCTAATGACAACCACCTCCAAGGCACCATTCTCAGTGCTTTACATGCATTTACCCTAAGGAAGAAAAGGACACTTTAGAGCTGAAGCTGAGAGAACTTTGTTTTTGCTGTATGTTGTTAGACCTTTTCTTTTACTGGGATAAGACACATCAACATCCTTGTTTAGGGATATTAGAAAGTACTGTTTTAAGACCTTAATTGTGCTTTTTAAATTATTGACTTACCTTCTCTGGGACTCTGCATCCCCTATTTGGGCAGTGAGGGCGATGCTACAAGCTCTATCCACGAAATAGGAGTGTTGAATGGCTGTTATCTAATTTTCTCTGTATGGCAAATAAGTTCATAAATGTGGTATTTTTTGGTCATTTTAATGGTCATTATTACTTACTTGGGTTTCTTTATCCTGGACAGATGCTAACGGTAACCAGTTCTTCTCATTACATGTGGCTGCCTACCAGGATTAAAGCACCCACAATTCCTTGGGGTCTCAGTGATCAGTTATTGAATAGTTGGTTAGTGGTAGTGATGGGATTTCAGAAATGAGATCTGGATTTAACTGAGCTATTGTACAGTTTTCCAGATTTTAGTATGTGTATATTGGACTTTATTTTTTTTAAGTTACAAAAATGTAACTTTTACTTTTAATTGTCTTCATATTATTTTTTTAAATTTTTTTTTAATTTTTTTTAATTTTTATATATATATATTTAAACATCTTTATTGGGGTATAATTGCTAGTGTATCCCTGGGGAGGAAGGCGATCTCCGCGTCTTACGCTTCCACCATCTTCAAGGTCCCCTCTTAGTAGGAGCCTCCAGGACCAAAATCCTTAGGGTGGGGGTGGGGGACTCTGTCTTCATATTATTTTGATTAAGAAAAATATTTTGAATCATCTTAAGGCAGTAGTTATCACATTTGCTCTTCCAACCAGGAGATTTCACTATAAATCTAATTATTCATATGTATCTCACACATTTCATACAGTAATGCTATTTGCATAACAAGAAATCATTTCCCTCAGGAATGCTGAGCCTGTCCTACACACATCAGTTTGGCTTTATGGAAAACATTCTGAGTCTAGGTGTTTCTCCTGGACATTAATGGGATCAGTGCCCTCACCTGCCATTCCGAATTAGAAATCACCCCTGGATCCTGTTGTGTCCTTAGGACTAGTAAGTGGATTCCATGTCCTGGGACTCAAATAATGTTTCAGTAGTGTCCTTTACCTTCCTTGGGCCACTCTATAATTCCTGAAATAGGTGATGATTTTTAAGTTTGGAGTTTAAATTGGGAAAAAGGAGAAACAAAATGTCTTCTTTTTTGACTCATCTATTCTTCCTCTGCTCCTATTCCAATATTTTTGACACCAGGTTTCTCTCAGTGCTGCTTTATTTATTTATTTTCTTAAAAAGTATTTATTTCTTTTTATTTTATTGTTTTCACACACACACACACACACACTGTATTTTATTTTTACAAGAGGTAAACTGACACCAAGCATTGTAAATGGATGAACACAACAAAAGCGACAATGATTGCAATTACCAAACACAAAACACACTCATACTGTGTCATAATATTGACATTCAGTTCAGTAATCCTCCACTGTAACAATTCCTTTACTTTCAGTGAAAATAGATTTGTATATTTTTTGCCTCTGAGTCCTTGTGGGATTTTTTTATTCAAACAGAAAGTCACAAAAATTATAATCATCCTCATCAGTTCACTCTGTCCCATGTAATTATTTTTTTTTCACCTTGATCTTTGTTAGCACGTTTATGAGTTCATCAGTTTTCCATTAGAGTTCTGAAAATGCTTATTCATTCAGTTCAGCAGTATAGTCAGTTACCAGAAACCTGTACTTGTCAGAGTCTTTTCCATGAATTCCTTGAAGATGAAACCCTTTTATAGGAACATTTTTGCAAAAACATCAGAGTACACCCAGAACTGTCTGTAATGACAAAAGACTTAAAAATGACCACAGTTGGTCCAGTGGTTAAGACTCCGTGCTCCCACTGCAGGGGTTACAGGTTCAATCCCTGGTTGGGGAAGATCTGGAAAGCTGAACAGCAC
>NW_020185318.1:379571-382993 GCF_003031525.2 Neophocaena asiaeorientalis asiaeorientalis
CTGGTTTGGGAAAATTATAAAATGTGCAAAAAAAAAAAAAAAAAAAAAAAAAAAAAAAAAAAACTATAAAAAAGAAATAAATAAAAACTCTCAGTGCTGCTTTAAAAGGTTCTTTGTATAAGATTAAAAGTAAACAGCATATCTTTGCAAATAACAAGACATAAATATAAGTATCTTTCAAATATATAGGATTCATTTTCCACATACACCATAACTTAATGATAGGATCTATTTGTGCATGTGTTTGTGTGTGTGTGTGTAAGTATGCAATCAGATACTTTTTATGGATCTATGATAGGTTCACTTGTATTTTCGATGATCTACGAAATTTGATGGTGAGTGCATGTTACTCAAAAGTCATTGATTAATCCAGGTTGGGTTTGAAAATTGCCCAATAACTGCTTTATAGAACTAATATAATTTAGATTCATTCATTTCAACCAATTCCTAAACAAAACCTTCAGGGGAAGAAAGCTCCTTTGGCTTTCTCTGAGAAATATGCATAATGGTTGACTTGTCATTTTTTTTTGCATTACTTGCCTTTATTTATTATTACATTGTGCCAGGGATTAATTTCTTATGTATCCATGAAAAAGAAGAAATAACTCTTTATCCATCTCTACCTAAATCAACATCAAAGACATGCAGATATTATTCATGAATATTAGTTAGATTGGATAATATGGCAGACTGGAATCTAGTAGGGTGCGCTAAAGAAAAAACCCTCATGTACGGATCCCACCCTGGAGAGTCTATTTAAATGGTAGGTTATGGGACTCTGACATGAGTATTTTTTTTTTTTTCGCGGTATGCGGGTCTCTCTTGTGGCCTCTCCCGTTGCGGAGCACAGGCTCCGGATGCGCAGGCTCAGCAGCCATGGCTCACGGGCCCAGCCACTCCGTGGCATGTGGGATCTTCCCGGACAGGGGCACGAACCTGTGTCCCCTGCATCAGCAGGCAGACTCTCAACCACTGCGCCACCAGGGAAGCCCCATGAGTATTTTTTTTTAAGTGCCCCACATGATTCTAATGTTCAGCCAAGGCAGAGAATCATTGCTCGAGGTCAGGGTTGGCAAGCATTTTCTGTAAAGGACCACATAGTAAACATTTTAGGCTTAGCAAGTCAGACAATGTCTGTTGCAACTACTCAACTTTTCCATTGTAGCTTGAAAGCAACTTTAGACAATACAGAAATGAATGAGTGTGGTATATTTGAATAAATTTTATTTACAAATACAGGAAGCAGAACCAGATTTGGCTTGAGAGCTGTAATTGCTGACCCCTGTACTGGGTCAGTGGTCCTCCAATTTTAGAATGCATCAGATCACCTGAAGAGCTTTGTTAAAGTACAGATTGTTGAGCTCCTCTGATTCAGTAGATAAGGGAAGACAGCAAGAATTTGTATTGCTAACAGGTTTCCAGGTGATGCTGATGTTGCTGGTCTGGAAACCATACTTTGGGAAAGCCACTGATCTAGACCCTTTTAGCTCTAACTACACTGCTTCATGATCAGTCTAATACAGCCCATTTTTAGACCTCCAGTTAAAGTTAGTGGAAGAGCAGAATAATTGCTTATATGATAAAAATGTTTTAATAAAATGCCAATACAAAACTGTAACATTCTGGTTAATTATGAAAATAAAAGTATTCTCATTGAAGCTGGGAACAAGGCAATATCACCACTATTATTTGACTCAATTCTGGATGTATCAGCTAATACAATTAGGTGAAAGAAAGATGTAAAATATTTAAAAATTGGAAAAAAAGAGGGAAAATGATCATCATTTACAAATGATATGATTGTTATACATGGAAAATCCAAGTGTACTAACTGGAAATTATTAGAATTATACAACATATAAGTACATATCTTTAGAAATATAGAAATTATATAATGGATTCCCTGTATAAAAGCACCTAAAACCTAGAATTAATATTGTCTGATCATTAAGAAATTTATACACCCAATCTGAAGAAAAATTTTAAAACTATATTGAGGGACATGAATAGATGGAAAGAGATACCTTGTTTACCTTCTTCTTGGATAGGAAGACAATATTAAAAGATGTTAGCTAATGTGAACCCAACTAAAATGCCAAGGGAAATTTGGGTTAGACATAATGATTACAAAATACATGGAAAATGTGAAAATAAACATGTGAGTATAGCTAGGAAATTACAAAAAGTAGGAGTAATGAATAAAGATTAACTTTATAACATATATTATAAACTAGAGTAATTAAGGTACAGGAATAGGAAGACATGTCAAATAAAGAGATATTTTATCCCAGAAATAGACCTAACACTAACGTATAATTAGAGAGCCATGTTAAAATACAGAGAAAATTATGTTGAAACTGACTATACATTTAGGGAGAGAAAGGTAAATAAGGATGAGTCCCTATCTCATTCTCTATAGTGAAATTAATTCCAGGGAGATCATAGATTTGAAGATGAAATAAGTAAAATTATAAAAGTATTGGAAGTGAACACTGGCCATGTAGAAGGTGGGTAGGGGTCTTGAAATATATAAGGTCTAAGACATAAAATATAGAAACCCTAGTGAATTATATTAATAAATGTCACTATATAAATTTTAAAATCCTTCACAGGAGAAAAAGTATAATGATCAAAGGGAAAAGCTAGAAAATATTTTTCAACACATATAACAGATAAAAGTCTAATAATTGGCATTCTTATGAATCAGTACAAGATCACTATTTAATACAAAAGAAAAGCGATAACAAGCAATTCAATTAAAGAGAAATAGAAATGGCTTATAAACAGGAATCTCCAGTTTCACTCATGAGTAAATGCAGATTAAAGTAAGTGGTAAGTATTAATTTTGTATAATATGCAGTGTTGGCAAGTGAACAGATAACACTGTTAGAAGCAACTCTGTTACTAGAAATTTATACTACTGATTGGTAGTTCTTAAGCTGGGAAATTTGCCGCTAAGGGGACATTTGGCAATGTCTGGAGGCATTTTTGATTGTCACAAGGGGGGTGGGTGTGCTACTGGAATTTAGTAAATAGAAGCCAGGGATATTTCTAAACATCCTACGGTGCATTAAACAACACCCTGCAACAAATAATTATCTGGCTGAAAGTGTCAATTATGCTGAGGTTGAGAAATCCTACTATAGATATACAAGCATACAAAGATGTACGTTCAAGGGTGTTCTTTGCAGCATCATTTGTAAAAAACAAAAGACTGGAAGCAACCTAAGTGTCCATCAATAGAAGTCTGATCACATAAACTATGACATATTTACAGAGTGCTATTATACAGTCTATAAAAATAATAAAGTACATATATACTGATAGGAAAATATTTACGAGGTATGCTAAGTAAAGAAAAAGTCAGGATTCAGAACATGTATACAATATATGTCCCCATTTGTGAAATAGAAAAGGGTATA
>NW_020185318.1:383115-393267 GCF_003031525.2 Neophocaena asiaeorientalis asiaeorientalis
TGTGAAAATCTACAAGCATCAGAAGAAAATATTGAAAATAGTCACTCTTGGGTAATGGGTCTAGGCAGGAACACTCACTTTTTATTGTGTTCTCTTTTGTTGCATTTGATATTTTACTTTATGAGTGTTTTATTTTTCATACTTTTTAAAGAAATCCAGGCTGATATTACTCCATCTTATCTTCCCCAGCCTTCTTACCCATTTTCTCCCTAAACAAAACCTGCTCTCCAGGGAAGATGGACCAAGATTTATTTGTCTGTTTGTTTTTTCTCTGTACCTTCTGCCAATGAAGTCTTTCTCCCAATTGACTTCTTAAAATTTTTTTTTAATCCCTCAAGGAATGACCCAGCAATCCCACTACTGGGCATATACCCTGAGAAAACCACAATTCAAAAAGAGACATGTACCACAATGTTCATTGCAGCACTATTTACAATAACCAGGACATGAAAGAAACCTAAATGTCCATCGACAGATGAATGGATAAAGAAGATGTGGCACATATATACAATGGGATATTACTCAGCCATAAAAAGAAATGAAAGTGAGTTATTTGTAGTGAGGTGGGTGGACCTAGAGAGTGTCATACAGAGTGAAGTAAGTCAAAAAGAGGAAAACAAATACCGTGTGCTAGCACATATATATGGACTCTAAAAAAAAAAATTGCTCTGAAGAACCTAGGGGCAGGACAGGAATAAAGACACAGACATAGGGAATGGACTTGAGGACACAGGAATGGGGAAGGGTAAGCTGGGACGAAGTGAGAGGGTGGCATGGACACATATACACTACCAAATGTAAAATAGCTAGCTAGTGGGAAGCAGATGCATAGTACAGGGAGATCAGCTCAGTGCTTTGTGACCACCTAGAGGGGTGGGATAGGGAGGGTGGGAGGGAGGCTCAAGAGGGAGGGGATATGGGGATATGTGTATACATATAGTTGATTTACTTCGTTATATAGGAGAAACTAGCACAACATTATAAAGCAATTATACTCCAATAAAGATGTAAAAAAAACAAATCCGTCACGGAAAGTCCCATCTCAAAGACCACTTTCTAAACCCAGTCTTTTCTAGTATCCTCAGTTTTAGGGCACTCATACCCTGTGTTGTAGTGATTTATGAAATTTTGGTTTTCTTCTTGCCTCCACCCCAAGAACCCGCGTTAGATTGTGAGCTTTTCAAGGGCAAAACCATGTGGTATTCATCTTTGAACCAGTTACAATGTACACCAGAGTGCCTAAGGCATAATCATGGGTCAATAAATGGTTGTTAGATTGAATTGAACTGAATGAGGGCTTATAGTATATAGTGAACTATAAATAGATACGCAGAAAACCAAAAGCAAACAGAAACAAAATAAGATTTTTCCATCTGTTAGCAGCCTAAACTCTAGTGTTGTTTAGTAGTTTTTGAGCTTAACATTTGAGTATATACTGCATTTTCTGAACAGAAATCAACCCTGTATAATACAATATACCTAGGTAAAGTTTTTGTATTTTGTTTCCTTTAATAAAATCATTTCAATTCTTATAGCAGTTCCACTGAAATTGTAATTGCTACTTTTAAGTGTCAGTCATTTTTTATATGTCTCACTGGGTAAAATACTATTTGCTTTTATTTTACAAATGACACATCAATTGTAGAAGTGAATGAGACACTTCTTTTAACCCCTCTAGCCTCTATGTTTCTTAACTATTTTATGATTCTGCTGAAAAGCAGCATTTCAGATATTCATGAGGATGAAACATGTCCATCATCATCACACCTCCATTTCTTTAGGAACAACATGAGATATAGTAGAGAAACTCATTAGGTTGTTTCTTGAGGAATGCATCATCCGTTTCATCCATCCCGTGATAAGGTAAAACTGCAGTAGGAGTTTTATTATGGAATTAGAAGATCTTGGTCTTTTGAGCCATTTTGCATTCTCCAAAAACGTTTTAAAATCAGATTTGGGCTTGGTTGGAAAGTGTGACAGTACTGAGTCTTGCCATATCCTAGTCTTTCTGGGTCTTACTAGTCTCTCCATACATGAACATATTCATAAGTGTTTTCAAGTCAGAATTTGATATATTTATCAATATAGCTCTGATTTCTTTACTAGAGGGGGAAAATTATTCTGCATTATCTAATATCCTATGTATATAGCATTCTCTATTCCCAACACAATTCTAGCATCTAATACAAATGGGCCATGGTTTCTCCCCCTGTGAAGCATTATTACAGCCATTGACTACCCACTTAACAGTGGTTACTGTACTTCAGTGTATATGCTATTGATTAAACACACCTTCATTCCTCAGTTCAACCTCATCCCAACTAGTGCAAAGTTAGTGAGCCCACCAGACATAGAAAACAGATCTGTGGTTGCCAATAGGGAAGGGGAGTGGGGGGGGATGGATCGGGAGTTTGGGGTTGGTAGATGCAAACTATTATATATAGAACAGATAAACAAAAATGTCCTATTGTATAGCACAGGGGACTGTATTTAATATCCTGTGATAACCCATAATGGAAGAGAATATAAAAAAGAATGTATACATGTATATATATATATATATGTATATATATAACTGAATCAGTTTTCTATACAGCAGAAATTAACACAACATTGAAAAGCAACTATACTTCAACAAAAAAATTTAGTGAACTCACTTTCTATCCTAACCATATTCTAGCTATACAGCAATTTCTCTTGTTTTCAAATTTTAAATCAAATCACGTTAGCAAGCGTAGATGTAGAAACTTAAGATCCTCTGGCCTTTCTACAGGTATTTTCCTTGACAAGGACCCAATTGAGTTAGCCATTTAGAAACGTACATTTTGGGGGCGCATTAATAAAGTGTACACAAACGGACATCTGAACATCTAGAACTAACTTTTACCTTCTCAGATAGAAGAAAAAATATAAGATCCAGATGTTGCTGTTATTACCGTTATTAATTTAGCTAGTTGTAATGTTTATTGGATTTCAACCTTGGATAAATTGAAGGAATAAGGGGGAGAAATAACTAGTTTATTTTTTCTAAGTGTAAAGCCAATGTAAGAAAATCTGCCATGGCTAATTATAGTGTCCAGACTAAGAACTTTCAGTCTCTTCCAGAATAATTTATGAGCACAGAGTTAATCACACATATGGGATTTTCAGAACATTTAATTAAGAAAAAAATATGAAAAGCACTCTTGAGAAAACATGACCCACAACATTCCCATTACCCCTGTTCTCAAACTTTCCTATTGGCAACTATCTTACTTATCTGTTCCTACCTGTTACTTTGCTAGATAGTATGTAAGGGAGCCACAAAAGTAGAATAAGACCTGATCTTTGCCTTCAGGTTAGCTTTGGAGTTAATAATTAACATGGAAACAAGCATTGCATTGGGTGACTCAGACAAATATGATAGAAGGATAGAATTTCGAATGGACTGGGGTAATCGGAGCAAGTCGTATGGTGTAGGTGGGCCTTGTAGGATGGATTACAACATTATTGTTTCAAAAATATTAGTGCATATCTTCTTTGGAGAAATGTCTATTTAGGTCTTCTGCCCATTTTTGGATTGGGTTGTTTGTTTTTTTGTTATTGAGCTGCATGAGCTGCTTGTAAATTTTGGAGATTAATCCTTTGTCAGTTGCTTCATTTGCAAATATTTTCTCCCATTCTGAGGGTTGTCTTTTGGTCTTGTTTATGGTTTCCTTTGCTGTGCAAAAGCTTTGAAGTTTCATTAGGTCCCATTTGTTTATTTTTGTTTTTATTTCCATTTCTCTAGGAGGTGGGTTAAAAAGGGTCTTGCTGTGATGTATGTCATAGAGTGTTCTGCCTATGTTTTCCTCTAAGAGTTTGATAGTTTCTGGTCTTACATTTAGGTCTTTAATCCATTTTGAGCTTATTTTTGTGTATGGTGTTAGGGAGTGATCTAATCTCATACTTTTACATGTACCTGTCCAGTTTTCCCAGCACCACTTATTGAAGAGGCTGTCCTTTCTCCACTGTACATTCCTACCAAACATAAAATGGATAGCTAGTGGGAAGCAGCTGCATAGCACAGGGAGATCAGCTCAGTGGTTTTTGCCCACCTAGGGGGGTGGGATCGGGAGGGCGGGAGGGAGGGGGAAGCAAGAGGGAAGAGATATGGAAACATATGTATATGTATAGCTGATTCACTTTGTTATAAAGCAGAAACTAACACACCATTGTAAAGCAATTATACTCCAATAAAGATGTTAAAAAACAAACAAACAAAAGAAATGGCATAAAAGTCACTTGCGCTGTCTGTCAGCCTCACAAGCACTGTGTTAATATGTATTTTCCTTGGCAAAGCAGCACTACATGAATAGTGACCTTGTTCCCCATATTCTTCCATATGGTGGTCTCTTCTACGTTCCCATCTCTTCACATTTTGGTGGTAAGAAATACATTCCATTTTGAAGTGGACTTCACTTCGCTGACTGTTTAGACAATAAGCACACAATTGCTCCAGCCTGTGAGCAAATATCTTACTCAGCAGTCAGTGCTATGCAAGAGAATGACCCTTTCAACACTGAAAATAGTGCTCCAGGGACCTGAGTCAATTCAGGTTTTGAAAAGGCCAAGGGATAGCACAGGCTTGTCACATTGTGACTCAAAGTGATATATGCTTCTGGCAAATACACAGGGTAGTGGCAGTAACTTATTTATTTGGAGTTTATACCCTGATTACTTTCAGAGGACTTTGAAGTAGTTTATAAGTGAGCATAATGCAGAAAAACTGAACAATTTTATGGATTAAGACAGAACAGAGACCATACTGTTAATGAGTACAGCTATGGCCCTTTAACTATGGAAATGTACTATTCCTTATTTAATCAGTGAGGGTTGTTTGGTTGTTTGATTTTTCCTTGCTGTGTGCCCTATATCAAATCAGGCCCTAAATGAAAATTTTCAGGCCCTCTCATTGTTTGGTTAGATCACTGGTGGTCTCATGTTTTTGCCCCTGTCCTTTCCTACTGCTCAGAAATGTCACCCTCAGAGGTGGTCCACAATGTAGTTTCATCAGGAGCTTATTGCTGGGGGATCAAGGCAGCCCCCACCGAATGACGCAGAGCAGCCCTCAGCTGCTTTGTGACAGCAAGTACAAATGGGTATGGCTTGTGTGTGTGTTTCTCGGTGCATCGTTCATTACCTTCATGATGTATCTCTCTGCTGGCAATAGGCATTGATAGCACAGCCCCTGCAGTAAAGCATGTCTGATAAATTTTATAGACTGTTAGTGGAAAATTTCAGTGTTTTTCTTTCTAAGTGCTTTAGTTTATCTTGCCAATCCAAGGCATAGTACAGACACCTTTACCAACATCCATGAGGCTCTAAGACCAAGCTCTGCTTTTAAGATTTGATTTGTAGTAAGTCTTTAGTTTCCCAGAGTGAAGAGTTAAAGTTTCCACAGTTCTGGCTTTAATGGTTTTTCCCTGACCACTGGCCATCTGTTGTGGTGCAGAGACATTTTCTAAAGGATACATGCCTTAGCAAATTTTTGTCATCACTGTCATATCAACTCAGCATTTTCTTGTCATCTTTCCGTTTTTATAAACTGCTTCTGAATTGACAGCTGTCACCAACATGCTCAGGTAGCAATTTAGAGGTTAGTTTAATTGATCAAGGTTAAATTTTCTACTTGCTCACTAAACACTAAGAAATCGGGACTGATATATTGTTAGGAGCTAATGCCTAGTTATGTAAAATTTTATAAATGAATTATGGGACATAGTAGTTTTTATGCATCCTAATAGTAATCTTTCATACGGAACTGGATGTAGTGTTCTGTCTCTGTATGCATCAAAGATTGAAGTCACAGGCATACTACAGCTCATTTTATTATACCTTTATTGATAGCAAGGCATCAATATAGACACTTTGCCATCTTTTGTTAGCATATGATCTTTAATCTCATTCTAGTTAAGCCTTGAGAAGTTACCATAACAATACTACGGCTTAAAACATTTTTGTTTTACTTTTTATCTTGCTTCTATTGAAGCCAATTGTTTTTTAAATTTAAAAACATGCACTACACACGTACTAAAATGCTGTTGAGAAGTTATGTTTTCAAAACTGCGTCCAGCAAATTCACTGATTAAGGAAAGCTACCTTTTGTCCTCAGTTAGGTATGCGAGTTTTTAGTGAGTATGGACATGTAATTTTCTGATATACCAACTTACCGACTACATGGCGGTAAGGGAACGGCTGGTACTTTTTGCACTACACTTAAGGTAATAGAGTCTTATTCAGAGCCCACCACAAAGTGAGCTTTCATAAACTGAATTCTATTTCTCCCATTTTATTACTTTATTGTTCTTCCTTTCCCACCTGGCTACAGAGGCAAGTGTCAACTACATATATCTCACCTCAGCCACAGTGACACAGTGAGAAGTTGGCGGAAAAATTGTACATACCTTTCCTTAGAAAATCCTAGTGACCTTCTGGAAATGCTGTGTATAAGAAATGTGTTCCCTCTTTCACTCATTCCCTTGTAGTTACTTTCACTGCAGGCATACTGGAGTGTACATCCTGAGCCTTGGTGGCAAATAAAGTATAGGGTTTGGCCTTTCTTGTTATACTTTGGGTACTGAATACTCTAACATTCTTATAATGTCCCCTAGAATGGGTCGTCTTATAAATCTGCACTTCTAGTCCCAAAGAGGAATGGATGAGGGAGTGTAGATGGCCCAACCTCCCATCATATCTGGGAGACCAACTCAGAATGCAGTTTGTACCTGATCCTGGGAATAAGCAGTATGTGAAAGAGAATAAAGAATCATATTATCGGCAAGTATAAGTCTCACGTTTCTGAGACTGCTTTGTTCATCACGGGCAACTGTTTTTCCCTCGGACTATATTTTCTCATAGGACAAGTATCATGCCTGTTATTTACTCTTGTACAATGACTTTTACTGTCTAATATTTGAGACATTTCAAGTTTGGGGGTGAAATGGACATATTCTCTCACCACAGAATTGTTTCCTGCATCAACAAAAGCTATATTTCTGCTTGACTGAAAACTCTGTTTAAATATCCTCTCTCTAGTCTGGATTTCAGATGGAAACCCTAAAATTAGTTTTAACCAAATATATAACTATTTACTGAATCATCTCAGACTAGATATTTGAACTCATTATATCATTGCACTATTTTGCTCTCTTTCATTTTTTTCTTCATCTCTTTCATTTTCTTACCTCTGATATCAGAGGCCACTGCCATATTTTTGTTTTCTCATGCCCTCATGCCTTTAAAGGAGCTAGAAGCATTGCCTGAGTTCCCCTGTTTTAGTTCATGTTTCAGGTAGTTAATTCATCACTCCTCGTTTTCTGTACAGAAGTTAGAAACAATTTGGCTCCTGACCATCATATGTGCTGTCTCTCAATCACAATTGTTTTCTGCACTAGGCAGTTGAGTGCTGTTGCTAAGGATGAATTCTTTTGAATTCTACTTCCTACATCACCAAAATCTGTTGTAGGTTGGCAAACTAAGACCAATGCATACCTCGTCACTCAAAATAGGAAGTTTTGACAATTTCTCTCTGTATAAGGAGTTACTAGAAAACACTATAAAAATATGCAGTCATGTCTTTCCTTGTGTGGTTTAAAAGTCACAGGAAAGTATTGCTATTTTGCTTGACTGATGGGAGATTTAGAAGTTTCTTCCTCATTTTATTCACACACATAAAAACTCTATAACATTTTACAAATGACTTATCCACCTCCAACACCCCTACCCCCAGCATGGGATGGATATATATATTTTTAAATGGTAGCAGTACATAATGAGAGATTTCAAAATGACATTGAAACAGTCCTGCATCCATGCTTCTTTTTCTTTTTTCTTTACAAGGCATACAAAAGGAAAAGTATCATTAATGCACTAATCTCCACAGCAAATCATGAAACACAGTGGATCTTGCAGATGAATATAAGGTGATTTAAGGATTATAAAAACATAACAGACATTGAATACTCTTCAAAAGCACGAAAACATCAATGGCCCAAGAGAGGGTGGAGACCTTTAAAGCATATTGCAAATTATTATTCAATAAGGCAAATGCATTATTTGATGCCTTCTTTGGGGTCAGTAGCAGTTGAAGGACCTATGTTACAAAATTATATTTAAAGGTCAACAGCTGTTTTATTCTAGATGCATTCTATTTCTAAAGCTGTTTAAACACATCTTTTTCTTTTTCTTTTTTTTTTTGGAATGGTAATTACTGTAGGGATACTGGCCTACCCCTGCAAGATGTTTAGGGCCTATTAGAGAAAAAAATACGTTAGTAGGAATATATTAACTCCAGTGAAGCCTGGTGGAAAAAAAAATCCCATAAGATGACTGACTGCATGGAAATTGGCCTGAAATTCAGTTTACCAGTAGAGGACATTAGAGCAGAATTTGCTCCTATAGATTTAAGGAAGTGGTGTTACTGGGGAGCAATGAGTAGTGAGAGTGCTTGCTACCCGTGCTTTCATACCCCCTCTCCCTAAGACCTTGAGTATTTTATGGCTCCAGACATATTATTGATATTTTTGGCTCTACTCAGTGTCTCATTGTTTTTTCTACAAAATGTTAATATATTAGTGCATTTAAGTTATTAAACAACCTGGGCAAAGGAAGAGTTCATGCTGTACATGCCTCGGGATCAGTGATCAAGGGACCAGACAAGTTACTTGAGTTGGTCAAAGGGAGATTCGGAGGAGAGGTCCACACAGTGGCCAGCGGAAGGATAAGAGTCTTGGAATCAGGCCCCAACAGGAAATTGAGATGGTAAGTAGAACATGGACAGGAGGCTAGAAAGCCTTTCACAGAATTGACAGAACCAGAGGACTGCCTTCCAAAAGGCAGGAAAACAGCAGGACTGTCCAGAGGGTCACAGATGATAATGAATTAGGCTCAGAGTGTTCACATTGTGTTGACATTGAAGGTTTACAGGTCAAAGCTATGTCTATTAAGTACTCAAAAAAATGAGTGTATCAATTGGAATTTCAACGTTTTTTTCTTCCCTTTGTCGCATTTTCAGACAGCACTTATTTTTTAAAGATTTATTTATTTAATTTATTTTTGGCTGCATCGGGTCTTAGTTGTGGCACACGGGCTATTCCTTGTGGTGCATGAGGTTCTCTCTAGTTGTGGTGTGTGGGTTTTCTCTTCTCTAGTTTTAGCACATGGGTTCTCTAGTTGAGGCACACGAGCTCAGTCGTTGTGGCACGTGGGCTTAGCTGCCCCATGACATGTGGGATCTTAGTTCCCTGACCAGGGATCAAACCTATGTCCCATGCATTGTAAGGCAGATTCTTTACCACTGGACCACCAGGTAAGTCCCCAGATAACACTTATTGAACACCCACTTTGAGCCAGGCGCTGGGACAGGCTGTAAGGAATACAGAAACTTATAAAATAGTGTCCCTGCCTCCCACAAGCTCACAGTATACTGGGGAAGAGTACTGAGAAAATTTCACTATTATGAAAGCATTAAGTGCTATGATAATATTATTCAGTAGGAGCTGAGGGAGGGCAATGGAGAGACACCTGCATTTTATGTAGGTTTGAGCTGTTGGTCATATGTGAGCAAAAACAAAAATGATCTTAGAAGAAAATGTCAGTAGAGTTGAATTTTTAAAAATAAGGAGAATTGAGCAGTTGAATGGAGCTGGGGGAAAGGCATTTAAATTAGCAGGAAAAGATATGTGCTAAGACATTGAGAGATACAAGTGTAGCTTCTTGGGGGAGCTACAGGTAGGGCAGTTTGGCTAACACTGGAGATGGAAGGGCAAAGATGGCAGGAGATGATGCTAGAAAGATAAACAAGGGTCAGATCAGGAAGAGCCTTTAGGGGCCAAAGTAAAAGAGTCTGATGTTACCTTGGAAATAGCAGAAAACCACTGAAGGATGCTAAGCAGGGAGTGACATAATGAGATTTGCAGGCTAGAAAAAAATCAAACTGACAGCTATGTGGTAAGTACTATAATAGAGATAAGCAGTTGAGTTAAAGGAGTACAGGGGAGGTACACAGAAGGGTTCACCGAACTCAGTTAATAACTGACAGGTTAAATAAGCCCATAAAACTGGTACAACCATTTGTGGAATGCAGAGTTATTTAATTTGAGCTCTTTTTTTTTCCTCCAGAATTCTGAGTAC
>NW_020185318.1:393554-399670 GCF_003031525.2 Neophocaena asiaeorientalis asiaeorientalis
TGGGATCCTCCCGGACCGGGGCACGAACCCGCGTCCCCTGCATCGGCAGGCGGACTCTCAACCACTGCGCCATCAGGGAAGCCCCTGAGTACTTTTTAAGTTTATAGGAATTCAGGACATTTGCCAGGATGTGATGATTGAAGGACATAGTGATTTCCAACACATCCATATATTACAGCTGCAGAATGTACATAGAGAGCTACCAAGATGTGGGGAGGGGAGGCATTTTCTGACCCTTTGAGGATGGCAACAAGAAAGATGTCAGCTCCAACATGGCCCTCATGACTTTGTTTGAGGCAGAATACTGACATTTCATATCACCAGCAATGTCATTAGGGAAAATCAGGAATTTGATATTTCTCTTTGCGCCTTCTCTATTCAATATGAATATATGAACTTTAGTTTTTTCCATTCAAATAATTGGAAAGGCTACAAAATTCAAACAACTTTTCAATTTCTCCTTAAAATGAATTTAAGTTTATACCAATATCACAGACACCCCTAGCTCAAGCAATATTGTTCAATGATTTAGCTTGAGCGAGAACAGGAAAATTTTAATTTTAGATTTTCAGTTTCTCTTGGGTTAGAATCCACAGCTGCATCAGTGATTACTGTTTCCTTTGGAAATGAAATCAAAGGTCATCATTATCTGTTTTGAGTTGTGGCCCTGGCATTTGCTGCAGTTATGAATCAAACAGCTGGGTACCTTGACATTGCAAACCTAGCAGAATCACTTGAAAGAAAAGTTCCTCCGATATTCACACATTTGTGCTTTTCATCATCTAATGCTAGCTGACCGAAACTATATTCAGCAGAGAGTCAGGATATTGATTTTATTGAAATTGATAAGTAAAACATATATAAATTAGTAATTGCCAAGTCATAAAATGTTTCTTATAGTTTATGCATCTGTATGCTTGAGTGACATTCATTGTCCCTAATGATGTTGCTGAACTGATCCTTATATTAATATTTTGCAAGTTCAGCTGTTATTATTGGCACCCCTGTGAATGTTAATAAGTTACAAGGAAGTGAGAATGTATTAGGTATACATATATATGCTGAATATCATTTAACAAGAAAATACAGTGTTGCTGAAGATGAAGTTTGTCTGAAGGGTAAAGGTGAAAAATTAATCAATATTTGCTTGTGCACTATTATTTAAGGCCAATCATTTAACTTAAATTTGGTTTCTTATTAAGCTCCAAGTTTGGTCTTTCCTTGTGATTTAATTACGTACCTTTTGGTGTATGGTTGCCTTTCATTTTGATGTTATATTCAGTGAAGCATTCAGGCACGTGCAGATAGGGCTTAATTTCCCCCAACTCCCAAGTCAATATTTACTGAAACTTTATGAAGTGCCCAGGCACTGTACTAACTACTTTTGTAGAGAATATCTCATTGAATTCTCACTACACAATCCTATGAAACAAGTGTATTTTACATATAAGGAATCCAAGGTCCATGGTCATTAAATAATATGCCCAAGGCCCTCACAACTTTTAAGTAATGGGGCCAAGATGTGAACTTTGGCAGTCCAAGTCCACAAACCTTACTCATAACCACTGTGCTATACTATCTTAATACAGTGTTTTTTCAGCCAGAATCAAAATTGTCAAGGCTCAGAAGAAGGTTCATACCATTACCAACAGGTAGTCTGGCTTCAGAGCCAAAATTTTGTATATTTTAAAATTCTTAATGTCATCATACCCTATGATCCAACTTCCACTCCTAGATACTTACCCCAGAAAAATGAAAACATATGTCCATAGAAAGACTTTTTCACAAATGTCTATATCTGCTTTATTCATAATAGCTCCAAATTGGAAACAATCCAAACTTCTATCAATAGGTAAATGGATTGCGGTATATTCATAAAATAGAATACCACTCAACAGTTAAAGAAGATGAATTGCTAATACATACAGCATGGATGAATTTCACAGACGTAAGGATGAGTGAAAGAATCCAGGCACAGGGGCGAGTACATACTGTATGATTCCATTTATATAAAGTTCAAAAATAGGCAAAACTGCACTTTGGTGAAAAAAAATTAGAATAGTGGTTACCTCTGGAGAGGGATTGACTAGAAAGAGTAGAAAGGAAATTTCTAGGATGTTAAAAATACCATTTAACTTGATTGGGATGTGGGACACACAGGTTTATAAATTTGGAAAAACTCATTGAACTGTATATGTAAGATCTGTGCATTTCACTCCTTAGAAATTATACCCCATAAAAATGTAAATTAAGCAAACAAAAAGAGCAAAACTTAACCCTCAGAAAAACTTTTACATAGTTCGAATGTGTAGATCATATCCAAATCCATTATCAGGTCAAGAATCCAGAATCAAGGCCATCTCCTCTGAGGAGACTGGGATGAAGCTTTGAAGATCCACAGTGGAATGATGAAATGTTCCTAGCCAGGTGATTCTAAGAGTTTTGGCCAAAAGGTCTTAAGAAAATGATATTATAGCCCAAGCCTATCCCCAAGAAAATGACTGTGGTCTTCTTGAGGGAAGATCCATGGATTGTCATCTCTGTAATATTGATACCAGTGCTTAATACACTAGAACAAAAATAAGTAGGACCCAGTCATGTAGCTGGGATGCCAGATGACTTTCTTCTGGGTACCTGGCCTAGAGTGGGACAAGAAAAGTTCTGGGCATTTCAGACTTCCCAAGCAGAAGAGGTACAGAGGCAGGCTGGAAGGCCCCCACAATGCTTCTGAAAATTGTCCTAGAGCATTCAAGGCTTTAGCCTTGAGCAAAATGTCAGCAGATAAGCTTCTGTTTCCTCTGAAACTCACTGCCCCAGCTATTCCCTTGGCTTTCTTCTTCAGTGTATTCAGGTCTCTGCTCAAATGACACCTCCTTGGGGAGACCTTTCTTGACCATATTATCTACAATAATTACACCCTACCCTCACCATCACTCTCTGTCCTCTTACCTTGCTTTACTCTTCTTCATAGTCCTTATATTATGCTATAAAATTATTGCTTTATCTAATTACTCTGTCTCTTTTCACTAGACTATAAGCCCCCTGAGGACTTGGGCTTTATATGTCTTGCTCACTACTATATCCTCAGTGTCTGGAAAAGTGTCTGGCACAAAGCACGTGATCAATAAGTATTTGTTAAAAGTAAGACATTGATTATACAACCTGCTGATCAAAAGAAAACAGTGCAGGTTTATCCCAGTGAGAGAAAGGCCTGCCTCTTACGTGGCATAAGAGTATGACTACTTATGCCTAGAGTTAGCGTATGATACTCAAAAACATTGGTCTGTTTCATAACAAGTGCTTACTGTAACTAATTAATCAGCCAATTATCAAGAAGAGGTAAGTAACAGGCAGGCCATTGGGCTGAATTGAGCAGTCTTCTCATTTTAGTTTCTGCCACCTGGGCTGTGGAGTTCAAATAGTCTCAAGAGCTAAGGCATTTGCTGCAATTTATCTTTATGATAGAAGCAGGAAGTACTGCTTTTCTATGTATTGACATCTGTCAGAGCTAGTTTCCTTTCATACTGAAAGAGATCAATCCTTCATGTGATAGAGGATTATCTTCTTTTCCACCCATAAGCTGGCTTTGATCCCTCTTATCTCTCTTCCTGAAAGGGTGTCACCATTTTACCATTTCTCTAGCAACCTGCAGAGTTCCAAACAAGGCACTATTTTAATTTAAGTAGAGACATATCTACCCAACCAGTCACAAATATGGCTATTTTAGTGGTTTGAACCTTCTCAGATTTTCTGAAATGTCTGAATATCAGATTCTTAATTTAGGTTAATAAAATAAGGGAAGTTATGCTACCAGAGCAATACATGATTTTATGCTTTAATATTTTTCTCCTATCATAGAGTCATCCCACAAACATGAGAGTTCAATTTTCTTTCATAATTGGAACTTAGATTCACTCAGTAAGAAAGTATATATTGAGGTTCAGACTTACTAGCTTCAATGCCAGTGTGAGCCAGGTCTGTTTAATTCAATCCAGAAAACATTTAATGAACTCTTGCTCCATGCTAGACACTGTACTAGATAAAGAGATTTTAAAAAACATAACCTATGCCCTCATGGAGAATATAGCCCATAAGTATGTAACAAGTAATTACAGGTATGATGAGTAATATAAAGGAGGATATGCTGGGTAAAAACAGCATGGAAAAAATAGTCTACAGTATCAGAAAATGCTTCCCTAAGGAGGCAATTTTTAGGCTGAAACTTGTAAGATAAGTGGAAATTAGCCATGGACAGACTGAAAATGGTTATTATATTTCACATTAAGTGACCACATCTTTGATTCTAGCATACATGCTAACAAGCAGTCATGCCAAAGTCCACTGGCTTGTTTCTTAAGTAGATAACAAAGAGTTGGATATGGAGAGAATGTCATACCTTGAATGAATTTCTTCAGTAATTCAGTAAACATTTATTGAGTGCCTACTATATACCAGACACTGCTCTAGACCCTAGGAATATAATAGCTAATAAGGCAGACAATGTCTTCGTTATCAGGGTGCTTATATCTAGTGGGAGGATAAGGACAACAAGACAATAAGCGAGAAGATACCAGACACTGATAAATATTAATAATTAAAAAGACTAGGAGGTTTCTTTTTGATTAGATAGGAGGTGAATTTAAGCTGAGACATGAATTATAAGAGGGAATCAGTCAAGTGAGAATTGGGGGAGGAACATCCCAGAAAGTTGCAATAATATCAAGGGTAAAAGAAGGAGAATCCAGGAAAAAAGATAAGGAACATCTGCTGAGTTAGAAGAAAAAAAGTAGTAATGCAGAAGAAAGAACTATAGAAAGTGTTGTATACTAGGAGGGAGTTGTCAACAGTGTTACATGCTGTTGAGAAATCAATTCACGTAAAGAGAGAGAAATGATTCTATTTGGTAAGATAGAAGTCATTGGTGACCTTGATGGTGAAGTGACAGTGGCAGAAGCCCCATTGGAGTGGGTTGAGGGGAGAATGTGGGTGAGGAAGTGGAGACAGTGAATATGACAACTCTTTCAAGATTTGCCCTGAGGGGGAGCAGAGAAATGGGATAGTAGCTGGAGAAAGAATGTTAATAAGGAGGAATTTCTTTGTGTTTTATTAAAACGAGAGGTACTAGAGTATTGTAAATGCAGAGGGGAATGATCACATAGAGGGCAGTATTGATAACACAAGAGAAAAAAGGGACAATTGCAGGAGTGACATCTTGAGCAATCTAGATGAAACTTTAATGGGAACAGGGATGCATCATCCATTGTAGCAGTAGCAGGCTGCAGGCTAAGAATGTGGCAAGACCACCAGCTGAGATTATGTATACATGAGGTGGGAGAGTATGGAGGGGAGAAGAGCAGTGAAGTGAGCTATTGCAGGCAGTTTGAGTAGAGTGGACAACGTGTGAAACTTTTTTTTTTTCAAAGTGCAAAAGTAAATATACTAGGGAAGTGTAGGAACATTTCTGGGTGGCAGTGTTTGTGACATTTGAGATTTATGGCCATGCATTTAAAGTGAGACCAATCTGCACAGTTATAGAGTTTTCTGCAACAATATTTTGGAACTGAAAGAAGGAACTAAAAGAAGATGTTCTTAATAAGATGTTCTATAGCTAAGGTCATAGGAATCTACTTGTTGCTTACTTTTTTTTTTTTTAATGTTGCTTGATGTTCACTTAGGCTAGCTTAACAAAATGTCCCCAAGCTTGCCTTAGTGCTAGTGTACACCCTGTCCTATGATGGTCATAATGCCAAATGACACTTTTCCCTATGTATAAGGCAAACATTTAATTTTATGTCTGGTATTTCCAATTTCCTACTAAGTCTTCTACGAGTTAATCTTATACTTCAAAATTGTTACCCCTCCTACTCATACCATTTCTTTTTCCTTTCCACACACTACTTTGGTCACATTTCTCTGCTGTCTCTCATTCCTTTAAGTATTTATGTTCTTCTATGGTTCCTCCATCCTTCCTCAGCTCCTTCTTCCTCTTTCGTTTCCTTCTCAAAACCTCTTAGTTGTAGATTCACTCCCTACCACATCATGCACTGGTAAATATATTTTTTTTTTTTTTTTTTTTTTTTTTTTTGGGGCCGGGGCCCCCCCCCGGGGGGGCCCCC
>NW_020185318.1:399878-407628 GCF_003031525.2 Neophocaena asiaeorientalis asiaeorientalis
TTTTTTTTTTTTTTTTGTGGTACGCGGGCCTCTCACCGGTGTGGCCTCTCCTGCCGCGGAGCACAGGCTCCGGACACGCAGGCCCAGTGGCCACGGCCCACGGGCCCAGCCGCTCTGCGGCACGCGGGATCCTCCCGGACCGGGGCACGAACCTGCGTCCCCCACATCGGCAGGTGAACTCTCAACCACTGCGCCACCAGGGAAGCCCTGCACTGGTAAATTTTATTGTGCTATTCCTTTCATATGGAATATATTCTTTCAGCAAGGTTCTTATTACTATTTCTTAAAAGTTCCTCTGTGAAGATTATTTTCCTGACCTAGCCTAAACTCCAGAAAAAGAGCACCTTTCATTACTATGGAATTACAATTAGAAATCTAATTTCCATGTATGGCTATAGATTTTTTGGATCACTTGATGTTAGTAATTCAACTGAAATTAGAGAATTATTGTTGAAGACTTGGGACAGCATAAAAATAGGTGCAAGCTAGAGATCTTTCATGGATGGCACTGGGAGACTGGGGTCTATTTGCTCTCTGCTAAGATGACATCTGATGTCAGGGTTCTTACCTGAGATGGTTCTGGTAATCTAAAAATACTGATCATAACATCATCAGTCTCTAGTCTCATTGTTGGTATATATGTTCTTTTTTTAATGTTCAAAAGTGGTATGATGATTCCTTCATTAACCCTGGCTCTTTTTTAAAGAAACACTCTCACTAATCAATAACTACATATACTGAAGTACAAAAATCAAATTAACTTTAAATTAAGAAACTTTTTATTATGCTTTCAAGAAAGTCTAATCACTGGTACTTTTTTTTTTAAACATCTTTATTGGGGTATAATTGCTTTACAATGGTGTGTTAGTTTCTGCTTTATAACAAAGTGAATCAGCTATACATATACATATATTCCCATATGTCTTCCCTCTTGCGTCTCCCTCCCTCCCACTCTCCCCATCCCACCCCTCCAGGCTGTCACAAAGCACCGAGCTAATATCCCTGTGCCTTGCGGCTGCTTCCCCCCAGCTATCTACCTTACTACGTTTGTTAGTGTGTATATGTCCATGACTCTCTCTCGCCCTGTCAAAACTCACCCTTCCCCCTCCCCATATCCTCAAATGTTATATTAAAATAGCACCTGTTGCTGAACAACAATTACACTAGTTCCAGTGTGCTATATGAAGTCCAAAGAACTACAGGTTGATTATAACTAAATTATAGTTATTAACCATAAGAATCTGTCAGTGTTGAACTCCAGCTATAATGACGAGCCTGGTTTGCCGCCTCTCTGCCTTCAGCCTCCATGGCTGGGATATTTTAACCCCCAGCTTGTTCCAGCACCTGAAGATCAATCTGGCCCCTAATGAAGGAAATATAAAAATCCATTGGAGCCCTTAACCCAGCAGCAAGTCAGCCTTCATCTACTCTTGCTTGTTCTTTTTGGCCAAATCCTTGCTGGTACCTCAGTTTAAGTAACTGGGTTCCCACCACTTGCTCTCCTGACCCTGTACCTGACCCTTTCTGGCACTACCAAGTAAATTGTTACTCCTAAATTATCCTAAAAATTGGCCCTAGCCACCTTTTGAGATGTCCTATGTTACCTAACATTGGGTTTTCTTAATGCCAACTGCCTATCTGGTTAGACATCCTAACATTGCCTCCTACTGTGATCTGCACAGAATACCTATACTACTCGGGTGAGTACGTCTAGTCTCCAGGATACTGGACATCTCTTCTCTAGTCTCTTCTATAGAAAGTAATTCTCTTTGGGCCCTTGGCAATAGTTACTCAATGTAATCATTTGCAAAAGAACTTAGTTCTTTCACTTTGTTCACTAAACAATAAATAGATCAAGATAAGAAAGCTGGCCATCAGGAGGCTCAACCTATTTCATCATTAAGGTATGATTATCTTGTTTCTATTTGAGGCTTTCTAGACATACCTTTCTAACCAAAACTGTGAGGCTGAAACTTGGTTCAGCCGAAATCAAACAGACTAAAGAACATTTGAATACTGGGACTTCCCTGGTGGTCTAGTGGGTAAGACTCTCCACTCCTAATGCAGGGTGCCGGGGTTCAATCCGCGGTCGGGGAACTAGATCCCACATGCATGCCATAACTAAGACTCAGTGCAGACAAGATAAATAAATAAATATTTTAAAAAACCCTAACAATTAAAAAAAATAACATTTAAATACTTGCTTCTGAAGAGGGAAAACCAAAAGAAAGTCATATGGAGAGTGTCGATTCTTAGTAGAGTGAACTTCATGGGAAAATTTGGCATCTTTTAAAGTGAAGTTTGAAGATGATAGTTCTAAGCACGGGATCTTAATAAATGGATACACGAAGCAATGTGACATGGTAAAGGGCTTTCTTATTACACAGTAGGTAAACTCAGGAGAGAAAAAGCAGAAGCAATTCATAGGCTCGGGTTTGCATATCAAAAGAGTGAAAGACGATGTGAAAAAAGATTATGTGAAAAGTGGGGGTACTCCTGAAGTGAACAGAAATCAGAATCTAGTTAGATTGGTAATTGGGACCAAAGTGAAAGCAAAGGGGGTAAAAATAAAAGTGATGAGTTTCTGCAGAACAAATTTGGGAAGACTGCAGCAAGAGCTGTGTGAAATTGAATGAGTGCAAGCAGGAAACAGCACAGAATAGAAATGCAAAGCATTAAAGATCCTTCAATAGGGTCCTAAGAGTTCCGCCTGTCATCCACCAATAACAATAATAGGAGCTAAAGAGGCCTTCTGTGTCTGAACTGCTATATGCAAAAAGCGTGGCAGGACAAAGGGAGGTCTATTCAAGGAATGAAACATCAGGTTTACAGGGAGAGAGGAAAATACCACAGAACGAGTTTGAGTGTAAAATAAAGATAGGCCTATCAAAGGAAGAGAATGAAAAGAAGAGCTAACGTACATAAGATGCCTTGAAAGTCCATCTGTTTCACAGTTTTGGTTTTCTGAATCATAGGCAGAAATGACCTCCACCTAAATAGCACCTTTTGTGATCTGGAAGTCGTGTTTTACATATTTTGAAATTTCTCCTCGATTTGAGGAACGAGGTCTTGGAATCCTTTTTGAAGTCATAGGAACTGAATGTTTTAAATCTTGTAGATGGTGGTCCATGAACTCTCTGGGAAAGAAAATCTTAAATTTTATTTTCATAATGGTGGAATTTGTGTTGTTTACATATAAAACCTTCCTTCCTAGAGTGAAGAATGTCAGTAGCCATTACCGCAACTCCTGTAGCATATATGCGCGTGTGCGCACACACACACACACACACACACACACACACCAACGTCATTATGTATCAATACTATAGAAGAAGAACTTTTTTTTCTAAAGAGAGTCTATGAATTAAGTCCTTTGAAAATTGAGTATTTTTAAGGAGGGAGAATGGGGTAAAGAAAACTTTGGTCTATGATATTAAGACTCAGAATTTCAGATGATCTAGTTCTATAAATACCATCAAAATATATTCCATTCATAATGTTTTACTGAGACGGTATGTTAGAGTTCTAAGGTCTTTCATATCCCTGAGAGTTGCTGAGATACGTAAAGAAATGGGTTGATTGTTTAAGACAGTGATATTTTTCTGGATGGGAGGATGTAATCAGTGGAGTTTCTAAATGTTCTTCTTCTTCCCACCATTGTGCTGGTATTTATATATGATAGATTTATTTTTATACCAGCGTTTGGTAGGAAAATCACCCAGGATATGCTTAAATTATATTCTTGCCCCTTCTGTCTCTCCCAAATATAAAATGCACAGCTGGTTTTAAATCACCATTCAGCATGTTGTTTAATTTTTATTACTATACATTACTGTAAGCATCCAGGGAGAGAGTGAAAAGTGATATGGCCTCTAAAAATCAATGAGCCATCAAAGAGTTGACAATAATTTTGATGGAAGTTTAGAGTACTTAATTATCACCCAAAATATAGATACTTCTTAAAATAGCAAATATTTGGGATCCTCCGCTTATAGATTTGGTTTTACAGGTGAACACAACAAAGCCCTAACTTTTAGTGCTTAGCAATTTTTCATATCCTACTTAGGTCATATTCATTCTCTCTCTCTCATTCTCATTGTCACACAGATTTAAAGAAAGATAATTACTTTTTTGTCCTCTGTGTATCTTTCCATAATTTTCTTCCCCACATTTCAACTCCTTCTCTGGAGGAGGTTTTTATTACTGCTGTCAGTCTGACGCTGGGTCACTTGGTAAGGGTGAGAGAAGGAACCATTCTTCTTCACATTTCCGTACCTGATTCTGTAGCTCTCTGCTCTATTCATCTCTCCATTCACACATTACTAATATTACCTTCCTCTGTATATCTGGCTTCCCCATTCTCCTCCCTCCATCCCCATGTGCTCACATCCATACTTGCAGAAGTCATTCCTCCTCACTTCCAAGATGAAAAATAATAATTGACATTAGAGTAGCTAGTGTTTATTGAGTGCTTACTATGCCCCAGGTACTATTCTAAGAGCTTTATAGATATTAATTCATCTAATCCTCATTATAACCCTATGGGATAGGTACAATTATTATTTTATTATCATTTTCATACTCAACAGATGAGGAAAGTGACTATATAAATTTCTTAAGTTTGAGGTAGACTATATAAATTTCTTAAATTTGCACAGTGGCAAAGACAGAAATCAAATTACAAATAGTCTGGCTCCAGATGGCACACTTTTTATCAATATATTATGTTTAAGTGAAGAAACCTAAGAAACCTGATATGTTGAGCTATCTCAAAGATTCCCAAAATGAAACACTAGGCTTTCTCCAAATTTATTCCAAATTTCAAGAGCGTTTCAGAAACATTACAAAATGGGAAAAAATCAGACTTCTCACTCCTGAGATTTTCTTCTTCAGGGCTTGAAGAATCTTTAGACAGGAGAGTCTTTTAGAGTTCCAGATCATCTGTCTACCACCTGAAAGGGTTGTCCATTTACTATTCCAGCTGGATGTCTTGATATCTGTTTTCAACATACATATCTCTCCTGGTGAGGTGGTTTTAATGTTCCAAGTCATCAGAAAAGGAAAGCGACTTGGGTTTCAAGTGATGAATTACCAGATTAAACATTACGAAGAAGAAGTGAAAATAAAATAGGCAGGGAGAGGTTGAAGCTACGAGCTGCATCTTGAAGTCATAGTAAAAGATGCTGATATCACAAACATGGAAGAAACTTCTTTCTTATTTCTTAAGATTTTTACAGTCCTGGATCTAGACTTTTAAAAAAATTTCAATATTGAGTTCTTACAAGGTGTAGGAAACATGCAGTTAGTGAAATGAGAATCTGTGATAAGAATTGGTGTCTTGCTCTTGGAGTTCTGCAATATAAATTCATTTTAATTACAATCCTAACTATCTTTAACATTGAAATTATACTATGCATGAAAATATTGAGGAGTATGTACCTTTTGAGGTTCAGGAATATAATTTAATTTTCAAGAAATTATGCTTACATGTAATGTTAAAAAATTTATTGAAGGATGAAAATATTGAGAAGACACTGTGTCCCTTTCCCACTCATATTTTTTTAACATCTTTATTGTAGTATAATTGCTTTACAATTGCGTGTTAGTTTCTGTTAATAACAAAGTGAATCAGTTATACATATACATATGTTCCGATATCTCTTCCCTCTTGCGTCTCCCTCCCTCCCACCCTCCCTATCCCACCCCTCTACGTGGTCACAAACCACCTAGCTGATCTCCCTGTGCTATGCGGCTACTTCCCACTAGCTATCTATTTTACGTTTGATAGTGTATATATGTCCATGCCACTCTCTCACTTTGTCACAGCTTACCCTTGCCCCTCCCCATATGCTCAAGTCCATGCTCTAGTAGGTCTGTGTCTTTATTCCCGTCTTACCCCTAGGTTCTTCATGACTTTTTTTTTCTTAGATTCCATATATATGTGTTAGCATACAGTATTTGTTTTTCTCTTTCTGACTTACTTCACTCTGTATGACAGACTCTAGGTCCATCCACCTCACTAAAAATAACTCAATTTCGTTTCTTTTTATGGCTGAGTAATATTCCATTGTATCTATGTGCCACATCTTCTGTATCCATTCATCTGTTTATGGACACTTAGGTTGCTTCCACTTCCTGGCTATTGTAAACAGAGCTGCAATGAACATTTTGGTACATGACTCTTTTTGAATTATGGTTTTCTCAGGGTATATGTCCAGTAGTGGGATTGCTGGGTCGTATGGTAGTTCTATTTTTAGTTTTTTAAGGAACCTCCGTATCCGATCACGCAGGCCCAGTGGCCATGGCTCACGGGCCCAGCCGCACCACGGCATGTGGGATCGTCCCGGACCGGGGCACGAACCCGTCCCCTGCATCGACAGGTGGACTGCCAACCACTGCACCACCAAGGAAGCCCCTGTTTCTAGATTTTTGGATGATGGCCATTCTGACAGGTGTGAGATGATATATGCCCAGTAGTGGGATTGCTGGGTCGTATGGTAGTTCTATTTGTAGTTTCTTAAGGGACCTCCATATTGTTCTCCATAGTGGCTGTACCAATTAACAATCCCACCAGCAGTGCAAGGGTGTTCCCTTTTCTCCACACCCTCTCCAAAACTTTGTCTTGTTCCTGATCTTAGTGGAAATGGTTTCAGTTTTTCATTATTGAGGACGATGTTGGCTGTGGGTTTCTCACATATGGCCTTTACTATGGTGAGGAAAGTTCCCTCTATGCCTACATTCTCTAGGGTTTTTATCATAAATGGGTGTTGAAGTTTGTCGAAAGTTTCTCTACATTTATTGAGATGATCATATGGTTTTTCTCCTTCAGTTTGTTAATATGGTACTGTACCAATTAACAATCCCACCAGCAGTGCAAGGGTGTTCCCTTTTCTCCACACCCTCTCCAGCATCTATTGTTTGTAGATTTTTTGATGATGGCCATTTGACCGGTGTGAGATGATATCACATTTTAGTTTTGGTTTGCATTTCTCTAATGATTAATGATGTTGAGCATTCTTTCATGTGTTTGTTGGCAGTCTGTATATCTTCTTTGGAGAAATGTCTATTTAGGCCCTCGGCCCATTTTTGGATTGGGTTTTTTGTTTTTGTTATTGAGCTGCATGAGCTGCTTATAAATTTTGGAGATTAATCCTTTGTCAGTTGCTTCATTTAGAAATAGTTTCTCCCTTTCTGAGGGTTGTCTTTTGGTGTTGTTTGTGGTTTCCTTTGCTGTGCAAAAGCTTTGAAGTTTCATTAGGTCCCATTTGTTTATTTTTGTTTTTATTTCCATTTCTCTAGGAGGTGGGTCAAAAAGGATCTTGCTGTGATTTATGTCATAGAGTGTTCTGCCTATGTTTTCCTCTAAGAGTTTGATAGTTTCTGGCCTTACATTTAGGTCTTTAATCCATTTTGAGTTTATTTTTGTGTATGGTATTAGGGAGTGTTCTAATTTCTTACTTTTACATGTACCTGACCAGTTTTCTCAGCACCACTTATTGGAGAGACTGCCTATTCTCCACTGTATAGTCTTGCCTCCTTTATCAAAGATAAGGTGACTGTATGTGTGTGGGTTTATCTCTGGGCTTTCTATCAGGTTCCATTGATCTATTTTTCTGTTTTTGTGCCAATACCATACTGTCTTGATTGCTCTAGCTTTGTACTATAGTCTGAAGTCAGGGAGCCTGATTCCTCCAGCTCCATTTTTTGTTCTCAAGATTGCTTTGGCTATTCGGGGTCTTTTGTGTTTCCA
>NW_020185318.1:407959-484635 GCF_003031525.2 Neophocaena asiaeorientalis asiaeorientalis
GTCCACGTCTGGTGGTGTGTTTTGGGGTGTCTGCGGCCTTATTATGATTTTTGGCAGCATCTCTGCTAATGGATGGGGCTGTGTTCCTGTCTTGCTAGTTGTTTGGCATAGGGTGTGCTTGCTGGTCGTTGAGTGAAGCTGCCTGTTGGTGTTGAGATGGAGATCTCTGGGAGATTTTCACTGTTTGATATTACGTGGGGCTGGGAGGTCTCATGTGGACCAGTGTCCTGAACGTGGCTCTCCCACCTCAGTTGCACAGCCCTGCTGCCTGGCTGGAGCACCAAGAGACTGTCCTCCACATGGCTCAGAATAAAAGGGAGAAAAATAGAAAGAAAAAGAAGAAGGAGAAGAAAAGAAGAAGAAGAAAAAGAAGAAGGAGAAGGAGAAAGAAAGAAAGAAAGAAAGAAAGGAGGGAGAGAGGAAGGAAGGAAAGAAAGAAGATGAAATAAAATAAAGTAATATAAAATAAAATTATTAAAATAAAAAGTAAAAGAGAATTATTTAAAAAAATTTAAATAAAAAGCAGACAAACAAAAAACAGAACAAACAAACAAACAAAAAAACAGACGGACAGAACCCTAGGACAAATGGTGAAAACAAATCTATACAGACAAAATCTCACAGAGAAGCATACACATACACATTCACAAAAAGAGGACAAGGGGAAAAAATAATCTATCTTGCCCCCAAAATCCACCTCCTCAATTTGGGATGATTCATTTGTCTATTCATGTATTCTACAGTTGCAGGGTACATCAAGTTGATTGTGGAGATTTAATCTGCTGCTTCTGAAGCTGCTGGGAGAAATTTCCCTTTCTCTTCTTTGTTCACACAGCTCCCGGGGTTCAGCTTTGGATTTGGCCCTGCCTCTGCGTGTATGTCACCTGAGGGCGTCTGTTCTTCGCTCAGAGCAGATGGGGTTAAAGGAGCCACTGATTTGGGGTCTCTGGCTTACTCAGGCTGTGGGGAGGGAGGTGTACTGATGCAGGGCAGGCCTGCAGCGGCAGAGGCCAGCATGACGTTGCACCAGCCTGAGGTGCGTCGTGTGTTCTCCCAGGGAAGTTGTCCCTGGATCACGGGACCCTGGCAGTGGCAGGCTGCACAGGCTCCCGGGAGAGGAGGTGTGGATAGCGACCTGTGTTCGCCCACAGGCTTATTGGTGGCGGCAGCAACAGCCTTAGCGTCTCATGCCCTTCTCTGGGATCTGCGCTGATAGCCGTGGCTCATGCCCGTCTCTGGAGCTTCTTTAAGCAGCACTCTTAATCCCCTCTCCTCGAGCACCAGGGAAGAAAGAGGCAAGAAAAAGTCTCTTGTCTCTTCGGCAGCTCCAGACATTTCCCGGACTCCCTCCCGGCTAGCCGTGGCGCACTAACCCCCTCAGGCTGTGTTCCCGCAGCCAACTCCTGTCCTCTCCTTGGGATCTAAACTCTGGAGCCGGAGCCTCAGCTCCCAGCCCCGGCCCGTCCCGGCGGGTGAGCAGACAAGTCTCTCGGGCTGGTGAGTGCTAGTTGGCACCAATCCTCTGTGCGGGAATCTCTCCACTTTGTCCTCCGCACCCCTGTTGCTGTGCTCTCCTGCGTGGCTCTGAAACTTCCCCCCTCTGCCATCTGCAGTCTCCTCCTGTGAAGGGGCTTCTAGTGTGTGGAAACCTTTCCTCCTTCACAGCTCCCTCCCACTGGTGCAGGTCCCATACCTATTCTTTTGTTTCTGCTTTTTCTTTTTTCTTTTGCCCTACCCAGGTACATGGGGGAGTTTCTTGCCTTTTGGGAGGTCTGAGGTCTTCTGCCAGCGTTCACTTGGTGTTCTATAGGAGCAGTTCCACGTGTAGATGTATTTCTGATGTATCTGTGGGAAGGAAGGTGGTCTCCGCGTCCTTTTCTTCCACCATCTTCTCCTGAATCCCCCGCACTCATTTTTAATAAGGATCTTGTGGTACCTCAAGAGCCAGGGTATTACTACAAATTGTCTTAAAATGGGGTTCACCATACCCCTCCTTTATATATTGTGAAATTTCCTCTGCAGAATGTGAGATGTTATTATTTAAATTCAATTCACACCTTTGGTTCAAGGTTAAACTGTCCCCCCACCTTCAATGAGGGTGGGGAGGAAAAATGGTTTGTTCAATGTTAATGGAAAATATTTCACCTGTGAAATAGCTTTAGACTGTGAAGTTAAATCCTCTATGTTCTATGTTCACTCCCTGAGCCTTCCTCCCTCTACCCCAATCTGTGGTCTCTTTGGATTCCCCCAAGAAAGTATTTAAGTACCATGTTGCACAGAGGATAAATCAAGAGATCTAAACATGAAGTATCATTTCTATGACTTTGGGGAAAACTACTTTTGAATATTTCCTCTTGAACTAGAGTGTAAGATAAATAAGAACAAGGACAGAGATTTACTTTCATGTGGCCTCCTACAGTGCCTCACATAGGAGAGGTGCTTAATAAAGTTTTAAGGATGTTGATCTGGAATAGCCAGTGTGTGTGACAAGTAACACCCCAGACTACTCAACAACTTTGTTGTCTATGAACCTTTCTATGTCTATGTTCATGTCTATTGTACATGACCCAACAACAAGAGCATTACCTGCAAGCTCATAAGTAATGCAGACTCTCAGGCCCCATCTCAGTCTTACTGAATTGCAGTGTGCATTGGAAAAAGATCCTCATGTGATTTGTATGCACATTAATGTCTTGAAGCATTGTTTTATTGCATTCAGGGCTGTACTTGACTAATCGTACTGAACACCTCTTTCTTTCTCTTTATCTTATATTTCTTCTTGTGTGCCCCAGCTAATTTTTTCTCTCTTTCTTCCTCTTCTGCTTACATTAGGAGCCTCCTAATTCTACCTTTCTAGTTCACCATATAATTCCAAGATTTTTAAGGGTTAGTCCTCACTATAATGCTTTGAACTCTTCATAAAAAGTAACATCTGGGCTTCCCTGGTGGCTCAGTGGTTGAGAGTCCGCCTGCCGATGCAGGGGACACGGGTTCGTGCCCCAGTCCGGGAGGATCCCACATGCTGTGGAGCGGCTGGGCCCGTGAGCCATGGCCGCTGGACCTGTGCATCCAGAGCCTGTGCTCCGCGGCAGGAGGGGCCACAGCAGTGAGAGGCCCACGTACCGCAAAAAAAAAAAAAAAAGTAACATCTAATCATCTCTGCTTCCTCAAATAGGTTTGTTGAAATTATATGAACAGAGGAGATAATTTTCAGCCTGCTCAGTCTTATGTGTCCTAGACCGATGTTACTTGTCCTTTCTCTCAAAAATCATGGAGTACAATATTATTCCCTTTAAATGATGAGCAGAGGTTTGGTAGGGAGATAATTTCCCCAAAGGGAATGATTTCTGATTCTCATAAGTATGGAATATTACTTATGTTTTAGGTAGATAAAGTGCAAATCAATTAAAAGAAATTTATTCTGAGATTTCAGACACATGAGGGATTTTTATCTTTACCTAATGTGGATGTTTTGTCTCTCTGAAAGCCGTGGTGTTTCAAAATTTAATGAGATTATATGATATATTACCATCATTTTCGAATACAGTTAACAGCTGTGATTAATTCTGGCCCTTCGGAGAAGCAGTATTGGGTGTTACTTTTCCCCTCCTTGTGGGTATTTATGTCACTCTTACTTTGTGAACTTTGAACTGAACTACGACAGAAGGGAGGGGCAAGCAAATGGGTGTTTGGAATAAGGCTTTTTATGACTGACTTTATGTGAGCCTTTATGAGAGCCTGGGAGGAAACATCTCACTGAAATTCACATCATTTGGAGAGAAGAAAGTTTAAATCTTCATAGACAGATATAATATACTAATTTGTAGAAGGAATATAGTAATGGATATTTTCTGCTGAATTAAAACATGTGTTTCATTAAATTAAAACAGCATCAGCTCCTTGTACATGACTTTCTCAGGACCCCTATGTAGGTCTTACATTTCAAGGAAGAGATAGATGATTAGCTCCAGAGTTCCAAGATATATTAAAGAAATCATATTGACTCTCAGTCAATTCCTCTATGCATGTAAGCAGTACATTTTATAACCCCCCAAAATCCAATCCAGCTCATCAATTATTAAGCAATTAAGCTCACCTGGAACCCTGAGAACTATGGTCTCCACAAATGAACCAAGGATGCATTTTGAGATTGTGTCACTGTTGAGTTCCAGTTGTATCATCTTACCACCACCCCTATCTCTACCACCACCTAGGCAGGATAACTGAAACCCTTGTTAGTTCCTTTCTCAAAAGAATAGGGTAGATTTGCAAGGCTTAGAGTGAATAGGATAGAACCAGAACCCACAAGTATTCAGTTTCAAGATACCAGTGGTTCTATAAAGTCTTACCTGGTCAATTGTAAAAACAGAATTATTGCAATTACAGATTTCTCTCAAGGGGGCTCTCTGCCAAGAAAAAAATATCTAGCTGGCAGCTGCCTTTATTATTCCCTATCTGTGCTTCACTCTCATAACTGCCTTGCACTCTGGCCAGCAAGTTGTATCTCTAACTCCCCTGTAAGTGCAATGCTTGACTAGACGCTGAAGCAGATGCAAAAATACAAAGATGGATGAGAGGAATACTGCAACTGAAAGAAGTGAAGTGACTTGTCTTCACTTGTGAAAGATAATGGCAGAACTGACTAATGAGAGATGCTCAGCTATGTGTTCAATTGAACAGTTTTTCAAACTTTGGGGGAAATCAAAAAGAACAGCTTTGGAATGCTGATGCATAGTCTACAACTTCATTTTGTAGATGTAGAAACTGGCCCAGATAGCATGATTTGTCCAAAACTGAACTAAGCCTAGATCATCTCATACAGGTTGGTACTGCTTTTCCCGTATGATATATGGTTAGTACTCCATAGGCCAACTCATCTCTACCGCTATTTGGCTCAGTCTAGGAGGATACCTCCTGTTTGTGCTGAGAAAGGAAACTCTGTCTTAATTTAAATCCTAGTGACATAAAACAGGATTTAGGATTTAAACTGGATGGCAGTAGAGCCTGACAATCTGTAAAGTCTCTTCTCGTGCTAAGATGCTACGATCACAAAATCCACCAGTGCTGAAGGTGAAAGTGATTCATACTAAGCAGAGTGCCACACACACCGTAGCACTGCTCCTCCCTTTTCAAGAAGATGGAACATTCAATTCTACCTAGTCGTGTTTTTCTTGAAGTGTTCTTTTTAATAAAGGTAATTGTGTTAGAGTCACAGTGGGAATGTGAGCTGATAATGTAGATAGGCTTCAGAGATCTAATGCTGAGGTCAGAAATGATGCAAAGACCTGGAGAAGTGAGAAGGCAAATGCCAAGAAGGATAAAGTTCATGGAAAGAAGCTACAAAGGCAAAGCAGAAAAAGTCAGAAGCTTTTTGGGATCATAAACATTATACCTTCAACTGACTGACTGACTCACTAATCAAACTGATTAATAAAGGCAAGAGTAATGTTTCAAAGTGACAACTGCACTTTCTAATGAAAGAGAGAAACGTCTTCCCTGGTTGCACACACTGGTTTTAGGGTGGTGTTTTTCAACATATACAAGTTATAGGGTTATTCCTCCTATACTATGCCTTCTCAGATGGTTCTCTCTAGGTTTGGAGCTCATATCTTCTCCTCTGGGTCCTTATTTTCCTTCATGTAGTGTGAATTTGCAAGATTCATGTGGATAGGCGTATGATGAAGTCTGTGGTCATCAAGTAAAGGAATATTAAGTGAATAGAGTTGGATGTGTGGTCTTGGCTTAAGGAACACCATCCTTGTCCAGAATATGTGGAATAGGTAACCAATATATGGCACAATTTCAGGTATCAGGAAGGGTCAGGCATTTCTTCTCCTTCCCTCACTCATAGCTTTATCAATGAGCACATGAAATTCTACTGTCTAAATGGTATTCTGTTAGTTGAAGACCTTAGTCTTTGGTACAGTCCTCCTAGACCATAAATCAGATTGTCACTAATCATTGGCAGCTTCATGTAAATAGAGTGTCTGAGCCTCTATCTATAAAGGGAAGAGTAGGAACAACAATGAGAGTCCTAGACCTCTACTGCAGATAAAGGGTCTACAACATGGATGCTAGGTAGGGACAGGTAAACAGCCTACTTAACAATTTTGTCTCAGGAGGGCCTGTCCAAGAGTCAAGTAACAAAATTTATCAGGCAAGTGAATGAATAATGCTGATACCCTCGTTCATTGGGTTTAGGAAGTGAAGGTTAGTGTAATATCATTAGATGCTGTAGGGGGAACAGAAGAATCAGAAGACATTTTCATAGACTTTTAAAGCTAGAAGGAACTTCAGCAGATGTGACCAAGACTGAAAGAAATACAGCAACTTGTCCAAGATTACAAAAGAGAGTGACAGAGCTCTGACTAATGAGAGGCACTCAATATTGTTTGGACAGACTTTCAATTAGAGAACAAATGTAAGGAAAATAGTGTTTTTATCTCTTTGTAATACTGTTTTGATTTGTGTGTAAATCACACTTTCCAACACTGTGCTTTTAATGGAGTGTTTCCCTCTGAGTATGGGTGGATCCTTACCATCCTCTTGCAGAAACCTCTGCCTGTTACCTTAAATAAGCTTATCCTTGAGATCTATACACTCTTTGGAAATAAACTATGCACAATTTTTAAATTCAGTTTTGAAAAATTAACTGTGCCTAATATTTTAATCGTTTAGCTTTGTCAGCAAGGGCTTTGTATTACCTTGCAAAGTGATTCTTATATTTTCTGTAGAGGTACTTTTGATTTTGTTTTTGGTTTTCAGTCAAACTATTTTAAGAGCAGCTTAGTCTCAAGAGTAAATAATGAATTGCATATTTGAATGGCTTCCCTGAAAGTTAAGGTACATTCTGTTAACCCAGAAATGCCAGTCTGATGTAGTGCAAATAGAGGCTTTTTCCAAAAATAGCACTTGGCACCTTGGCAGTGTGTGCATTTCAGCCAGTTTTATTAGTTATCTATTTACCATGGTGCAAGAGTTTTACTCTAATTCTGGGATGGACTTTGAGTGTTTCTTTAGCATGCCTATTATAGTGGTAATTGATTATATACTTTTAAGATACACTTTTGCTTTTTATTATCTTTTTTTTTTTACCAGATTCATAAGTTTCCTTGTTAGATCCACAAGGGAACTATCTCCTCTCTTTTAATGTTTATATTAGAAACTTTAATGGAAGGGAGAGAATATCACTGTGGTAATTGGCCATTTCCCCTGCCTTAATAGCATTCCAGAGCGAAGGGTGTTTTTTAGATAGCAATGTTCAGCAAAAGGCATTTGTGCCACTTCATTTTTTTTTTTACATCTTTATTGGAGTATAATTGCTTTACAGTGCTGTGTTAGTTTCTGCTTTATAACAAAGTGAATCAGTTATACATATACATATGTTCCCATATCTCTTCCCTCTTGTGTCTCCTTCCCTCCCACCCTCCCTAACCCACCCCTCTAGGTGGTCACAAAGCAGTGAGCTGATCTCCCTCTGCTATGCTGCTGCTTCCCACTAGCTATTTATTTTACATGCTGTGGCTAAAACTTCCAAAACTATGTTGAATAAGAGTGGTGAGAGTGGGCTTCATCTTTGATTCACTCATTCTTATATTTTCATAAATATTTTCAGGCCTTCACCAAATGGGCTTACCAAAGACTCTAGCCCTGCTGTTTGATGTTTGCTGCATGGCATAGGCCAGAGGAAGGGTGAACTGAAAAGAAATGAATGAAAGCTATCAGAATTTTGGAGAAGTCAGAATTAACAAGCATTTATGATATTGGATAAGTCCTAGCTCCAAAGCAATTTTTAACCATAGCATTTAAATTATTTTTTTTTAATTTCTCAAATTATTTACAGCTCCATAGTAGAGACTGAAGGAGGTAGGGTAACTCAGGATAAATCACTTTCTTTCTGAGATGAGTGAGAAATGGGCAGGGGACGGGGTTGGAGAGGTGGCAATCTTGGAAACCTGAGGGGAGGGTCTTGAATGGGAATTAGGAGTAATAAATTTACTTGAAAATTACAGCATATGGTTAAGGACTTGGGCTTTGTCTTTAAATCTTAGTTCTGCTCCTTATTAGTTGTGTGATTTTGGACAATTCACTTAAACTCTATGAGTCTGCCTCCTCATATGTGAAGGTGGTACAATAATTTAACTTCATACTGTTGCTTTGAGATTCAAAGGAGATGCTATATGTAAAGCAGTTCATAGTACTGTTCATAGACTGGCACGTAGTAAGTGTTCAATAATGGAAAATGCATTAATATTTAATTCTCAATGTTTATTATGCCCTACCCCCAGGTTTCTCCTTTTATTGAAGTATTTAAAAATGCTGTTTCAGATTTTCCCTTGCTTTTTAGAATTGCTTTAAGAACTTACTGAGGTATAAATTCACACACCATAAAAATCACCTATTTTAATTATATATTTAAATGAATTTTAGTAAATTTGACAAGCTTTGCAACCATCGCCATAATCCTGTTTAGAACATTTTCATCATAGCCATCCGCCGGAAACCACTAACCTACTTTCCATCTCTGTGGATTTAACTATTCTGGACAATTCATATAATTGGAATCATATAAAATGTGATCTTTTGTGACTGGCTTCTTTCACTTATATGATGTTTTCAAGGTTCATGTTGAAATATCCATGTTGTAGCATCAATAAGTACTTCCTTCCTTTCTATGGCTGAATAATATTCCATTGTGTGGATATACCACATTTTTATCCATGCGTCAGTTGATGGGCATGTGAGTTTGTTTCCACTTTTTGGCTATGATGAATAATACTGCTATGAACATTTATGTGCAGGTCTAATTGTGGTGGCATTACTATTAATATTAGCAGTAGTGTTTACTACTGTATCATAATTCACCTGACAGATGCATTGATAACTACAGCAAAACAAAGTAACTAACTTCAGATGCCCGTTAAAGAAGCATCCCTGAAAACAAAACAAAACAAAAAACAATCGGCCTTAAATAAATAAAAAAATCGAAAGATCCCTGTAGGAAACCAAGTTTAGTCACAGAATGGATCATTTGAAGACATTTTATTCACATCACCTTTGGGAGAATTCTGAAAACAATGTTTTTGTTTTTTAACACCTCAAGTTTGTCTTATTTCCACTTTTGTAAGATAACCATCTGAATGTCAATAGGGCATACAATGTCTCAGGATGTTTCAGATTTCCCAGTGATTAATATGGGGTATAAATAATGGTGTCTGAATCTGGGCATCAAAGCCAGGAAGATATATCTTGTGACATTCTTGCCTTTTTTTTTCCCTGGGATACACAAATCAGCCCTTAACAGAGGAATGCTTTCACACCATTCAGTGGAATGAAATACAGTTCTATGGCAAGCAAGGCTACACAGTGGTTTGTCCACAGCAAAGGCATCAGGGCTTTCTAGGCTCCCAGCTTAGGGGTCATATTCAGTTGCCCTTCACTTAAAGCAGTGAGTTCCTGAAAAGTGAGTGATGCTCATATTGTGGGCCTACTATTGATATATATCAGTACCAACTGTGTGCCCAGCTTGTAGAACTAGTTCTTTAAACAGGGACGCAGGGCTAAATACACACACGCACACACCCACACACTCCAACAGAGAATGATAAAATGCAATGTTATTAAGTTCTAATTTGTATGGTACCATAGGATTTCAACAAAAGCAAGGTAGGTTGCAGTATTCAGGTTAAGTAGTCAATGAAATCATATATTTACATTCTCTGTCATTGTAGTTTCTTTGTTTGGTTCCTAGTGCTTGCCCTATTCACATCTTTTATAAGAAGGAAATGAGTTATTCTTTTTTTATTGGGGTGTAGTTGCTTTACAATTTTGTGTTAGTTTCTGCTGTACAGTGAAGTGAATCAGCTATATGTGTACATTTATCCACTCCTTCTTGAACCTCCCCCCACCATGTGCACCACCATGTGTAAAACAGATAGCTAGTGGGAACCTGCTGGAAATGAGTTATTCTGATTTGAACTGTAATAGTAAAACTCATTGAACAGTGTGCCAAGTCAAAAGGATTCTGTCAGGTAACTGTGGAGCAGGGTTTCTCAAAGTGTGGTCCAAGGAAATTCCTTCAACCAAATAACCTAGAGTACATGCTGAAAATGCATGGAAGTTGGGCCGCACAGTAGTCATTTTGATCTCACTGTCCAGGTGATTGTGATACACACTGGTTTGAGAACACCAAAGAGGAGGCCTTGATATTATCTTTGCTTTATCTGCGTCAGTTATCCAAATGTAACTTGATGAGAAGGAAGCTGCCTTGACTCCTACAATTTGACTCAGCAAATCTAGCATAATATGCATTAGGCGTATAGTAAGCATTCAGTCACCTGAATTGAAATGCCTGGGATGTTAATTTAGGAGTTTTGAACATATCACCCCAAAATATGCTGCTCTAGCATATTGATTATTTTGAGCTGAAGGCACTTGAGAAATTGCAGATGCAGAAACAGCTCTCTGACCTCCCCTTTTCTACCTAAAAGCAGGTCATAAAATTTCCCATGAGAAAGGTGCTCTCCCTACACCGGGAGAGAAGAACATTCTTATCACTGGAGACTAGAGTCAATGCTAAAATGGATCTGTACAAACAGACCTTCTGAAATAACCCTTATTTTCCAATAGTTTACCCTATATATTTCTTATTCACTATCCCACAAATTACTTCCCCTAGCCTAAGTCCCTTAGTTTTGCCACATCCCCACAATTTATCATTCTTTGTTTCAAAAGGTATACAAGCTTTTGGGCCTAATGGGTTCTTCGGGTCATCATTTTCCTTTTGAAGGCTCCTGTGTGCATGTAAAACTATTAAATAAAATTTGTATGCTTTTCTCATTTTACACTGTCTTAGGTCAGTTTAATACTTAGGCTCAGCCAGAAAACTTAGGAGGGTAGAATGAAATTTTTTCTTTCCTACAATTATTTATAATTCTATTATTGGAATTGTATAGAGTATCTTCAAGACTAATGTTCTATAGGGGAGGTAGGAAGAATGCCAGTAAAGAAATGGGAAACTCACATCAGAAAAAAGGCATTTTATTAAGTGAAAAGTATCTGTAAGTTTAATAAATTTGAACTCACAGCAAACCAACCAACAAACAAACTTTTGCAAGTAAGTCAGATTTTGTTTATAAAGGAAAGGGGGGGGGTCCCTCAAAACCAAAGGAAAATAATTGAGCACTTGGCTCGCACTTTTAAGTTTCTGAATTTGTCTTTGAAAGGACATAGCTTTTTAAAACATCAAGGACTCTAGCTGTTAAGAACCACACAACACAAAAAAAGATTTCAGCCTGTAATTAAAGTATTACTAAAAAAGAGAGAAGAAACCAAAGAGGTGGCACTGGTAGCATAACACTGAGTAGAGAGGGGGTAAGAACTGAGTATGAATAGAATGGAATGGGTTGGGGAGGGAGGAGAGCATGTCTAGCAATGAAAACAAAAAGAAAAACATAGATGGAATAGAAAACAGAGGTAAAAGGAAAACTGTTTGTAGTAGGAAGCTTGGAAGAAAGTGACTAAGAGGGAAACCGTGGCAGAGACCCAAGCATTTTATATGCCCCAGCAAAAAAAAAAAATGTGGCACAAAGACTTACCAAGAGAAGCCCCTTGGCCAAAAGTAGAACTAAACCCCATGATGTGCATGAAATCCCCACCATTAAACTCATTATTTGGGTTAAGGTGTTGTATTTCCAGGTGTCATTCCTTAAAGAGCAATTTAAATTGACTGGACGGGTTAAAATACCTACAGCTTTGTTATGGGAAATGGACCCTTCACAGAAAGTCTTTTAGAATACTTTTAAATGTGCCCGCTATTCTAGAGGAATGAAGCATAACATGATATGACCTGCCCAGCCTCATCTCTTCCTAATCCCTACCCCCTTGCTCATTACACTCCAGCCATAAATGAACACACATTCGTGCTCCTGTACCTTTTTATGTACCATTCCCTCTGCTGAAAATGCCTGCCTCCTACCTTTCTACCAACCTAAGCTCAAAAATGTCTCCTCTGTGAAGCTTTCCTTGTGTTGCCTTCTCCTGTACTTCCACTGCAATTTGCATATGCCTAACGTTGAGCAATGCTGTTAATGTATTGTAATTAGTAGTTTCAGTATCTGTGTTCCTTTCTAGATCATAGTTTCATGCTCCTAAAACAACTGATGCTTTCATAATCATGTGTATCACATGGTAGAGGTGGTACTGTGTTTAAAATCTGGGGCACTGGAGTCAGAGAAACTTGGATTAGAATTCCTGTTCTGGCATTTCCTAGCTGGGTGATCTTGGATAAATTACATAATTTCTCTGAGCCTCAGTTTTGTTTAAAAAACAGGGTTAACAACAAAAACAATAATGTCTAATAGTATTATGGAGAGATTTAAATAAAATATTGCATGTGCATGAAAGTCCTTAGTCTGCTCAGATGTTTTAAGCCTCCTTCTATGGAAAAATACAAAAGAAACAGGGTTAGGAGTCAAAAATATTGAGTGCTGTTTTGAGTTTCTACACTGAATCACTTTTTAATCCCAGCAAGTTACTAAAACTCCTATTTTTCGTATTTCCTACAAACATCATCAAGAGACTGGTCTCCCACCTTCCTTATGTGACCACTGAGTTTAAACAGGGAGTAAACTAGAAGGAGATTGTAGCTTCTCAGAGTGAGGTAGCTGAGAAATGCCAGGTGTTGCTGTGGCCATCTGAGAAATAGCCAATAATCTTAATCAAAATTGTTACCATATCTTGAGGGCTAACTTCTAATTTGCTCAGGCACTAAGCCAAGTATTTTATTTATAGTTCTCTGTTTTTCATCATGGATAAGCAATGCATATAAGTTGGGCAGACATGCAATGAGAGTATTCAAGTATGGAATTGGGTAGCCTGAGGGTATATGACTCTATTCTTCAGTAGCATCTTTTGCTTTCTTGTAGAATTATTTTTTTATTTTGTCTTTTATTCTCTCACTGTTCCTCTAGACTTTTTTTTCACTAAGAAGAGAACTATAAGCAATAAGAAGAGAACTATACCTTCAATCATTGTTTGAAGTCCTGTTCAAGTCTGGAAGCTAGTTCAGAGGGAAAGCTATAAATGTTGAAACACCAGCTCTGTAAAAACAGCCAAAAGCGCCTTCTTACTGGAGTGAGGTTACTGTTAAGGTATGATTAGTAGTAACACATACATTAGCAATTAGAAAGTCAGCAGAATGGAGACGTGAACAAAAGACCATCTGTTATGAGAGAAGTATCCAACCCTCAAAATCAGTAGGTAATAGATGCTCTCTTCTTGAAACATAATAAATAGTTAAAGAATAACAAAAGAATGTCTTGTTGCCTGCTAAAAATACTCTTGGGAATTCCCCCAAAAGAGCTGCACAATAATAATAAAAGTTCTGATTTCTTAAAAATTGAGCTAGAAATAAGAACTGACAACAATTTTCCTCTGACCTTATTCCCATGTTCAGGGACTCCCTCAAAAGTAATTGTAGACCTCAACTGTTAATTGTTAAAGAGAGCGATTTCTGATTATGATTACAATAGACTTTGAATTTAAAAATATTTTTAATTCACATATGAAAATCACATGAAGGATATTTGGTTTACCTCCTGAATGTAGCAGACCATGAAGAGTCGTAGGGGCCCCTGGAGAGCAGGGGAAAGGGTCCAGACTTTGGAGCCAGAGAAACCTGAGTGTTAAAGTTGTGTCTTCCCCATTTCATGTGGGACCCCGGGCAGTTTTTTAATTTCATTAAACCTCAGTTTCCTTCTCTATAAAGCGGAAGTAATATTTCCCAGCTCATAGTGTTATTGCAAGGTTTAAAGGAAATAATGCAATCAAGCATTTAGCCCAGTGCTACTGCCGCTGTTGTTTCTGTTTTGTTGTTGTTGCTGTTGTTGATGGTGGTGGTGTTATTCCTGTGACAAAATTTTGGGCAGGATAGACCAGAGAGTTATCCCGAATGACAGTCTGATGTCTTTACTTAATGGAGGCAGATTGATCTGAGATCCGTAAGATGAGGATTAATAATATTAATACTCACTACACAGGGCTATGTGAATGCAAGGAGCTGATGGAGGTAAAACAGCACAGTACCTGGCATGTAGTAAGCACTCAATAAACGTTAGCTACTATTAGTATTATTTAGCACAGTGACACATAGGCTTTTGAATGGTATTGGCTCTTACTGTTACTCCCAAGAATACCCCTGTTCACTGTATGATTATCAGAGGGCAGAGATTCCCCAGCATTGGCTAGTGTCTGAGGAAAACCTACACTGCTGCTAGACTTGAGCATTGACTCAGCAAGGTGGACAGAGCAGAGGTAAAAGAAATGATACCTCTTATATAATATAGATTAGATATGGGAGAATGAGGATTTCATGCTAAATTAAGGTGACCATGCATATATTTAAAGATGTTCCATCCCTATCTTAGCATATCCATTTTTTTTCACATCATTTATCATGGTTGTTAGAACAGTGTCAGCAGGTTTCTAAGAGAGAGCCACACTGCAAAATAAGCTGACGTCCTGTTCTCGTCAGTTTTAATCTAATTGTCAGATCTAACTTGGAGAGGTAGACTTGAATCATTTCAAGATAACCTATGTGTACATTCCACAAATCCCTTGAGATGTACTCAAGTAAAAGTCCTGGTTTGCATTCAATTCTAGTGCAAGGTCAGTGCCTCCAACACAGCTGTCATTCCAATCCTTTCATGCTTATTTCCTCAGCAAGACTGTTGATGTTAATTCTAGGGTGCTGTGGCTCCAGGACCATCTAAGGGACTGAGCAGATCAGGGAAAGCTATACTGAGGAAGAGATCTTCACACTTTTATCCCCATAAATCAGCTTTAAAAAATCTAAACAGTCTGTGAGAATGGAGGGAAAACCCATTCTTGGATATGATCCTGGGAGTTTTTGGTGGCTGTGGAGCTTGTAAACAAATGAGATAGCTAAGGAACTGAGGACCTCTCCTCTGTCTGCCTTTCTGGGTTGTTGCTCGGTCCGTCAGTAGTACAGGGTTTCCCAAAACACCAGCCAGGGCTGAGGGCATCTCTGCCACTGGTACTTATTTAGTGAACAGGAGGATTCTCAGAAGATTGTTTCAGGAGGCTCAAATATTTAAGGTAGAGTTCATCTGTTTTCATTTACCACAACTGCTCTCATTCTGTTAAATTTACTTGTTCTTTAGATGATTTTGTTCATGACTAGACTGGACTTCCCAAGGCAGTAAGTGGGCATTTGCCTGTGGTAGGTTAACCTGAGCCTCCTTCTTCCCTTGATTCCTTCCTTTTCCCCCATTTATTCAAGTAGTAAATAATATTTGAGTGTATACGTACCATATGACAGACAGAGGGTGGGGATGGAGATACATTATGGCAATTAAAACATGCATGGCCCTTGCCGTTGGCTAGTCAGTACAGTTAAGATATGAGCATTGATAGCAGTCATTCAATTCTAGAAAGTGACCAGTGAATGGGGGCCTCCCTAATGCACATTTCTGAACACTTTATATGTTATTCTTATCCTTTATGAGATTTATGTTCTCTTTTCTCTTGAGGAACTTTTAAGAAATCTAAATAACATGTTTAGATGCAGAATACTATACACACACACACACACACACACACATATATATATATATATATACATTTTATAGATTTGAAATATGTATAGTCCAAGGTTACTGAAACTCTTGTAAAGATAGGCAGCCAGCATGTGGGGGAATGAGGTTTTAAGGAATGTGACTGGTTCCAAACAGTTTACTTAGTCTTACTCTGATACAAGAGAAAATCAAGATGAACCAGATTATAATCTTTAATTTCTGAAGATACTACTATTTTACTTTCTAAGTGCCCCTTTTCTAAAGATTTCCCAGTGACATGTGCTAAATGACTTATGGATACATCTTTCCCCTCTCTATCTTAATGAATGGCTCAATCAAGAAGCAGAATAAATTTAAAACTTAAGGGATGTCCACCTCCACACTCCAAGTTACTAGGGAAATAAGAAAAGTCTTTTTATGGATATCTCAGGCTCGCCTGGCTTTCATCTCTGTGATCATTAATGGGGGCTAACACCCATGGGTAGATGGCATAAGAGACTGCTTGTTAAAGAGGATGTAAGAGGTGCTGAAAGTTTCAGTGGTCAGCCTCCTCACAAACAGAAACCTCTCCCATTTCAGTGACTACTTTGAGGTCTATGTAAATCTATATTTGAATGTCAAATAGCTGCTCTGAGAGGGCAGCACCACATAGTCTCATTCCTTGGAGGAGATGGTTAGTGGGCTAGTAGATTTTTCCCCTGTGGAGAAGGACTCAGAAAAGGTCCAAAATCTGAAATGCCTTCAGGTGGTTTTCTACAGTTTTAAAATCAGTGGATGCTAAGGCCAGTGAATCTTGGTACCTCTTGACACCATCTGCAAGTTGAGCTATATATACATGAAAATAAAAAAAACATAGGGCACTAAGTTAGAGGGAAATGAACATGAAAAGGAGATAGAATGTGAGTAACCTAAGGCAAACTTTCTTATTTTATAATTTTGTTAAGTTGACACTGCCCTCCTTTATAGAGCTAATCACAGTATAACAATCAGAGTCCTTGAGTTTTGTGTCTCTCTTGCTCCACTTGACTGTAAGCCCTTGGAAGGTAGGAACCCAGATTTTAGTAGTTTTCTTTTTAAATCACTTGTCCCTAGGTATGGCCTGATACATGATAAATGTTCAATAAATTTTGGGTGAAAAAAAAGAATGTCATTTCAGGTTTCTGAAACTTTTGAATCTTCTCTCACATTCTTTATTCTGGTCAAATGTCTAATCAGATGTCTTCCCTGACCACCCTATCTAAAATTGTACATTCATGCTCCAGTGCTTTAACTTACTTGCTTTACTTGCTTTATTTCGCTCTATAGCAATTACCACTCCCTGAAATTATATTATATAATTAATTCTTATTCTGTGTATTGTCTCTCTCCTCGGCTAGAATCTAACTTTCATAATGACAGGGACTTTGTTTGCTTATTCACTGCTGAATCCCCAGTACTTAGAATAGTGTCCAACACAAAATAGCATCTCAATAAATATTTGATGAAGAATGTACCAGCAGTTCTAGGGATGGGCTCCCAAATAGTCTTACTCCATTAATTTTTGTTAAATTAGGATTCCAAAGAACATCCAATAAGTTTGGAAGACAATATTAAGCACAGACCCTTAGGCAGAGAAAAATTTCTTCTAATTCCAGGTTTCATTACTTCAAATAGTCAATAAAATGATAAGAAGAATAAAAAATACTAGAGCAGACATTGAGTAAGAAATCCTCTTGGCAGCATCAGTATATTATGTTTTTATTTTACTAGGGCAGGTAGTAGTTGTAAGTGCTTGTTTATTTCAAGAGTGGCATTATTTAAATTAATTTACTAGTTACAACCCTGCCTAAAAGTAATTTTTCCCATTTCAATTATCTTAATTTTCTGAAATATTTTCAAGGACATTGACTTCATGCTGAGGATAGAGAACATACTTGAAGAGCTGTATATAGCTCATGATTAACTAAAACTGTGCAATGGACCTCTTTATATATTTGGCAATTATTATACTTCTTTAAAATAAGATCAAAGAACAGAAAGAGTATTTTAACACCAAAAGGAGAGTATTTGCCTTGTTTTATTGAATACCCTGCATCTAACAGCTTAATGAGAATAGTCCCTTGTGTCAAATTCAAATTCTCATTTAGCACTTTTCCAAGTCAAATACCTTTCTACCTATCATATAATTTTGCCTTGAAGCATCTTGGCAATGGACAATATAGGGAGACTTCGAATCAAATTCTACTTTTAATCTAGAACTAGAAATAGTCCCTTCATCTTCCAGGCTTATCTTTACATGATATGTATGTTACACTTTCTTTTTCAGAAGTCCACCCTCTGGGTTTAGTTATGGACACTATCAAGCACAGACATATATAAACTTGTGCTTTTACAATGTTTCAAGTAGCACAAGGGAAGATAGTAGTGTATGACCATGATGTGAACAGAAATAATAGCACAAAATTCTGTGTGTGGAATAGGACATGATTAAATAACAAAAAATGATGTAAGAATCAAATTATTGCTTAGAGGTACTTAGAGGTTTGGAAACAGGTAAGGAGTGAATGTTGATAACAAAGACTGGGAAAATTAGGTGTTACTGGTTTTCTTGTTGTTTGGGGAAAGTGGTGTTTTCTGAAAGATTCACTGGTTGAGCAGAAGGTATGTAATTCTACAAACAAAAGCAAAAAGAGGCATCTTTACCATTAACTGCAAGCTTTTACAACTCTCTCTTCAATTTCCTTGTAACAGCTTCTGGGAGGTGTGTCGGGTGGTGTTCAGTAAGAGAAGACAGCATATTGATGTTGACAGAGATGAAGTAGTTATAAACTTGGCAAGGGATTCTTATTAGTTGTTATCTGTCTAACTTCTTTCCAACTTCTGCTGATTTGTGAGTAGAGTTGCTATGTTGTTTTCCACACTTTTTCTTTGCTTTTCTTTGGTAGCAGGGATGATGCCTTTTTTTGTTTGTTTGTTTGGATGGAAAAGTGTTTTCTATGCCTATTGCTATCACGTCAGGCTTTTCCTTAACCATTTCTTCTCTGTGGTGACATTTGAAAATGAACTTACAATGTTTTCCACCATGTATTGTAGGGGGATTATACACAAAAACTCTTTTAAGGGGCTTCCCTGGTGGCGCAGTGGTTAAGAATCTGCCTGCCAATTCAGGGAGCACAGGTTCGAGCCCTGGTCTGGGAAGATTCCACTTGCCGTGGAGCAGCTAAGCCCGTGAGCCACAACTACTGAGCCTGCGCTCTAGAGCCCACGTGCCACAACTACTGACGCCCATATGCCTAGAGCCTGTGCTCCTCAACAAGTAAAACCACCGCAATGAGAAGCCCACGCACCGCAACAAAGAGTAGCCCCCGCTCGCCACAACTAGAGAAAGCCCCCGCACAGCAACCAAGACCCAACACAGCCAAAAATAAAATAAATAAATTAAAGAAAAATTATTTTAAGGGATCTTGTTTTTTTCCTGCTTAGAACTGTTATCAGTTTCACACACTCTTAATCTTCTTATCTTTAAGTAGGATCCAGGAAGAAAAGAGAGAAGGAGTCTCAAAACATATTTTTCTAGTTTTCCTTGACTATTATCCAAGGAGGAAGTAAAACTCACTTACATAAGACAAGTAAATCCTTTATTATGATTTTATTTGAAAACTTATAACTCTAATTGTTACTCAGTCTTGTCATTAGGACCACTTTAAAAAAAATTTCAAGTGGAAATTATTTCCTCTGCCCTCAAGTAGCTGGGCTGTTATACTTTCCTTAACCAGTAGGCTGACTAGACTTTATCTTTGACTTCAGCATATTTCTGGCCTGCCCTTAAATGACAAATTAGTCTTAAAAGCCCATGGAATTAATGTTGAAAATGGTTCCTTTTTTTTTTCTATTAGCTCAACAATAGTGCACTATTCCCTATGCCCTTTTCCTCTTTTTGGGTACAGTAGCTATAAATTAGATTTTATTTCTTTTTGTAAATTAATAATTTATTTTTGGCTACATAGGATTTCTTTTCTTTTTTGTTTTTTGAATTTTATTTTATTTTTTAGACAGCAGATTCTCATTAGTTATCCATTTTATACATATTAGTGTATATATGTCAAACCCAATCTCCCAGTTCATACTTATTATTTTTGTTGCATTGGTAAATGGGAGTGTTTCTTTAATTTCTCTTTTAGATTGTTCATCATTAGTGTATAGGAATGCAAGAGATTTATGGGCATTAATTTTGTATCCTGTAACATTACCAAATTCATTGATTAGCTCTAGTACTTTTCTGGTGGCATCTTTAGGATTCTCTATGTATAGTATCATGTCATCTGCAAACAGTAACAGTTTTACTTCTTCTTTTCCAATTTGTATTCCTTTTATTTCTTTTTCTTCTCTGATTGCTGTGGCTAGGACTTCCAAAACTATGTTGAATAGTAGTGGTGAGAGTCAATATCCTTGTCTTGCTCCTGATCTTAGAGGAAATGCTTTCACTTTTTCACCATTGAGAAGGATGTTTGCTGTGGGTTTGTCATATATGGCATTTATTATGTTGAGGTAGGTTCACTCTATGCCCACTTTCTGGAGAGTTTTTATCATAAATGTGTGGTGAATTTTGTCAGAAGCTTTTCTGCAGCTATTGAGATGATCATATGGTTTTTATTCTTCAATTTGTTAATATAGTGTATCACATTGATTGATTTGTGTATATTGAAGAATCCTTGCATCCCTGGGATAAATCCCACTTGATCAAGGTGTATGATCCTTTTAATGTTTTCTTGGAATCTGTTTGCTAGTATATTTTTGAGGATTTTTGCATCTGTATTCATCAGTGTTATTGGTCTCTAATTTCCTTTTTTTGTAGTATCTTTGTCTGGTTTGTTATCAGGGTGATGGTGACCTCACAGAATGAGTTTGGGAGTTTTCCTTCCTCTGGAATTTTTTGGAAGAGTTTGAGAAGCTTGGAAGTTAACTCTTCTCTAAATGTTTGATAGAATTCACCTGTGAAGCCATCTGGTCCTTTACTTTTGTTGCTTTGAAGATTTTAAATCACAGTTTCAGTTTCATTACTTGTGATCAGTCTGTTCATATTTTCTATTTCTTCCTGGTTCAGTCTTGGAAGGTTATACCTTTCTAAGAATTTGTCCATTTCTTCCAGGTTGCCCATTTTATTGCCATAGAGTTGCTTGTAGTAGTCTCTTAGGATGCTTTGTATTACTGCAGGGCCTGTTGTAACCTCTCCTTTTTCATTTCTAATTTTATTGATTTGAGTCCTTTCCCTCTTTTTCTTCATGAGTCTGCCTAATGGTTTATCAATTTTGTTTACCTTCTCAAGGAACCAGCTTTTAACTTTATTGATATTTTCTATTCTTTTCTTTCTTTCTATTTCATTTATTTCTGCTCTGGTCTTTTTGGTTTCTTTCCTTCTACTAACTTTGGGTTTTGTGTGTTCTTCTTTTTCTAGTTTCTTTAGGTGTAAAGTTAGATTGTTTATTTGAGATGTTTGTTGTTTCTTTAGGTAGGATTGTATTGCTCTATACTTCCCTCTTAGAACTGCTTTTGCTGCATCCCATAGGTTTTGGATCATCGTGTTTTCATTATCATTCGTCTCTAGGTAATTTTGGATATCCTCTTTGATTTCTTCAGTGATCTCTTGGTTATTTAGTAACGTATTATTTAGCCTGCATACGTTTGTGTTTTTCACATTTTTTTCTCGTACTTGATTTCTCAACTCATAGCATTGTGGTCAGAAAAGATGCTTGATATGATTTCAATTATCTTAAATTTAATGAGGCTTGATTTGTGACCCAAGATGTGATCTATCCTGGAGAATGTTCTGTGCACATTGAGAAGAAAGTGTAATCTGCTGTTTTTGGATGGAATGTCCTATAATTATCAATTAAATCTATCTGGCCTATTGTATCATTTAAAGCTTGTGTTTCCTTCTTAATTTTCTGTTTGGGTGATCTGTCCATTGGTGTAAGTGAACTGTTAAAATCCCCCACTGTTTTTGTGTTACGGTCGACTTCCGCTTTTACAGCTGTTAGCAGGTGCCTTATGTATTGAGGTGCTCCTATGTTGGGTGCATATATATTTATAATTGTTATATATTTTTCTTGGATTGATCCCTTGATGATTATGTAGTGTCCTTCCTTGTCTCTTGTAACATTCTTTATTTTGAGATCTATTTTATCTGATATGAGCACTGCTACTCCAGCTTTCTTTTGATTTCCATTTGCATGGAATATCTTTTTTCATCCCCTCACTTTCAGTCTGTATGTGTCCCTAGGTCTGAAGTCCATCTCTTGTATACAGCATATATACGGGTCTTTTTTTTGTATCCATTCAGCCAGTCTGTGTCTTTTGTTGGAGCATTTAATCCATTTGTGTTTAAGTCAATTATCGATATGTATATTCCTATTACTATTTTCTTAATTGTTTTGGGTTTGTCATTTTAGGTCTTTTCTTTCTCTTGTATTTCCTACCTCATGAAGTTCCTTTAGCATTTGTTGTAAAGCTGTTTGGGTGATGCTGACTTCTCTTAGCTTTTTTGCTTGTCGGTAAAGATTTTAATTTCTCCATTGGATCTGAATGAGATCCTTGCCAGGTACAGTAATCCTGGTTTTAGGTTTTTCCCTTTCATCACTTTAAATATGTCCTGCCACTCCCTTCTGGCTTGCAGAGTTTCTGCTGAAAGATCAGTTGTTAACTTTATGGGGATTCCATTGTATGTTATTTGTTGCTTTTTCTCTTGCTGCTTTTAATATTTTTTCTTTGTATTTAATTTTTGATGGTTTGATTAATATGTCCTTGGATATATCTCATTTGGGACTCTCTGCACTTTCTGGACTTGATTGACTATTTCCTTTCCCATATTAAGGAAGTTTTCAACTATAATCTCTTCAAATATTTTCTTGGGTCCTTTCTCTCTCTCTTCTCCTTCTGGGACCCCTATCATGTGAATGTTGTTATGTTTTATGTTGTTTCAGAGGTCTCTTAGGCTGTCTTCATTTCTTTTCATTCTTTTTTCTTTATTCTGTTCCACAGCAGTGAATTCCACCATTCTGTCTTCCAGGTCACTTATCCATTCTTCTGCCTCAGTTATTCTGCTATTGATTCCTTCTCGTGTATTTTTCATTTAAGTTACTGTATTATTCATCTCTGTTTTTTTGTTCTTTAATTCTTCTAGGGCTTTGTTGAACATTCCTTGCATCTTCTCGCTATTTGCCTCCATTCTTTCTCCAAGGTCCTGGATCATCTTCACTATCATTATTCTGAATTCTTTTCTCTGGCACGTTGCCTATCTCCACTTCATTTAGTTGTTTTTCTGGGGTTTTGTCTTGTTCCTTCATCTGGTACATAGTGCCCTGCCTTTTCATCTTGTCTCTCTTTCTGTGAATGTGGTTGTAGTTCCACAGGCTGCAGGATTTTATTTCTTCTTGTTTCTGCTCTCTGCTCTCTGGTGGATGAGGCTATCTAAGAGGCTTGTGCAAGTTTCCTGATGGGAGAGACTGGTGATTGGTAGAGCTAGCTCTTGCTCTGGTGGGAAGAGCTCAATAAAACTTTAATCTGCTTGTCTGCTGATGGGTGGCGCTGGGTTCCCTCCCTGAGGCGAGGCCTGTTGTGTTCCAACACTGGAGCTTACCTGGGCTGTTTGGTGGGGCTCATGGCAGACCCTTGGTGGGCTCTTGCCAAGGAGTACTTCCCAGAACTTCTGCTGCCAGTGTCCTTGTCCTCATGGTGAGACACAGCCACCCCCTACCTCTGCAGTGGACCCTCCAACACTGGCAGGTAGGTCTGGTTCCGTCTCCTGTGGCGTCACTGCTCCTTCCCCTGGGTCCTGATGAGCACATTACTTTGTGTGTGCCCCCCAAGAGTGGAGTGTCTGTTTCCCCCAGTCCTGTTGAGGTCCTGCAATCCAATCCTGCTAGCCTTCAAAGTCTGAATCTCTAGGAATCCCTCCTCCTGTTGCCGGACCCCCTGGTTGGGAAGCCTGGCTTGAGGCTCAGAACCTTCACTCCAGTGGGTTGACTTCTGTGGTATAAGTATTCTCCAGTTTGCAAGTCACCCACCCAGCAGTCATGGGATTTGATTTTACTGTGATTGCGCCCCTCATCCGGTCTCACTCGGGCTTCTCCTTTGTCTTTGGATGTGGGGTATCTTTTTTGGTGAGTTCCAGTGTCTTTCTATCGATGATTCTTCAGCAGTTAGTTGTGATTCTGCTGCTCTCGCAAGAGGGAGTGGGAGCACGTCCTTCTACTCCACCATCTTGAACCAATCTAGATTTTATTTCTTAAAGCACAAAAAATCACCTTGATCACAGCATGGAACTTATTAGGTTATGTTACTTCAAAAGAAAATAATAAAAACAAATTGTGTAAGGGTGTTCATAAGTTATTTTACAAGGCAAAGTCATTCACAAATGGTTGCCCATATTTCTTATAGTCCCTCCCTTTTCACCTTCTCAGGAATCCATTATTAGCCACAAAATTCTTTCATATTTGGCTAAAGGTGTTTTATGAAAAAAAAAAGTGTTGTTTAAATAACTGCAACTGGGACTTCCCTGGTGATCCAGTGGTTCGGATTCCATGCTCCCAAGGCAGGGGGCCCAAGTTCGATCCCTGGTCAGGGAACTAGATCCTCCATGCTGCAGCTGACAGCCCACATGCTGCAATTAAAAGATCCCGCATGCTGCAACAAAGGTCCTGCATGCTACAACTAAGACCTAGCACAGCCAAATAAATAAATAAATAAATAGCTGCAGCTGTTTCTGTAGTCAAGGTGGGAAGAAGAACAAAGACAGCTGATTTGTTTGGGGAAACATATTAATGAGGCTTTAGTTATGAAGGTAAGACTTTGAGCTGAAAGTAGAGGTTGAAATAAATAGGAGCTAAATTGATCTCCTCTATAAGCATTTTGAATTTTCTCTCAAGCAGCCAGAGACAAGAGTAGGAATCAGGAATCTGTGGAAAAGAGTTAATGGGAGAATGGGCTCCAGAATCATGGCAGATTGTCAATAACAAAACATCACTATGACAGGAACTTATGTCTGATACTCAATTTTTACAAGTTGATACGTGCTCTGTCCAGTAGTCTCCCTCTGCTAGGCCAACTTAATAAAAAGTCCATTGCATGCAAAAGCACTGTGTTAGTGGTACCTTGAGGGGTCATGCAGAGTGGGTTTTATTGGGTAGGCCAAAAAGTTCATTCTGATTTTAAATAAACATGAAAGACACATTTTTCATTTTCACCAATAACTTTATTGAGCAACATATTCAACGTTTGGTTCTGCTACCCTCTGCGATTTTTCAGGCAACTTCATAATTCCATCTTCCCACAATTTTTTATCTTTTTGAGTAAAGAACTGTTCCCGTTGCCTTTTACAGTCTTCCAGGGAGTTGAACTTTTTCCATTAAGAGAGCTTTGTAAAGACCAAAATAAGTGGCAATCTGAAGGTGCAATGTCTGGTTAATACGGCAGAGGAATCAGAACTTCCCAGCCAAGCTGAACAGATTTTACCTGTTCATTAAAGAAACATGCGGTCTTGCAGTAGAAGATTATGTGCTTTTTCTTGACTAATTCTGGATGCTTTTCACTGAGTGCTGCTTTCACTTGGTCTAATTTGGAGCAATACTTGTTGGAATTAATCGTTTTTTTTTCCTGCAATGAGCTAATAATACAGAACTCCCTTCCAATCCCACCATATACACAACATCACCTTCTTTGGTTGAAGACCAGCCTTTGGTGTGGTTGCTGGTAGTTCATTTAACTTGCCCCATGAACTCTTCTGTTCCATGTTATTGTACAGTATCCATTTTTCATTACCTGTCACAATTTGTTTTAAAAACAGAATGTTTTTGTTACATTTAAGTAGGGAATCACATGCAGAAATATGGTCAAGAAGGTTTTTTGTGCTTAAATTATGTGGAACCCAAACATCAAAGTGACTAACATAACCAAGCTGGTGCAAATGATTTTCAGTGCTTGATTTGGATATTTTGAGTATGTCGGCTATCTTGCGTGTGTTATAATGTTGATTGTTCTCAGTTAATGTCTTGATTTGATCACTGTCAACTTCAATTGGTCTACCCAACCATGGAGCATCATAGAGTGAGAAATCTCCAGCAGGAAACTTTGCAAACCACTTTTGACATGTTCAATCAGTTGCAGCACTTCTCCATACACTGCACAAATCTGTTTTTGCATTTCAGTTGCATTTTTACCTTTCTTGGAATAATAACGCATAATATGCCTAAAATGTTGCTTTTTTTCTTCCATCTTCAATATTAAAATGGCTACACAAAAATTCACCAATTTTAATAAGTTTTTTTTAATGCATGCTGATATGACAGTTGTCACAATACAATCTAACAGAATTGTTTCGAATGAAATTTAAGACAACTAAGTGCTACTGGAGCCATTTTAAGGAAAAAAAACAAATAAACCTTCTGGCCAACTCAGTATCTACACGTGGAGTGAGTCAGTGAAGAGAGAGAATAAATATCAGTAATAATAGTGCCAAGATGGCTGAAGTAGATCAAGAATTGAACTAGAAGCTGGAATTCAGAATTAAAGGTATTAGCAACAACTAGGAAAAGCAAGAGAATATTGAGAAGAGTGTTGGACTTCCTGCAATTGTATAAGAATAGGGACTTGAATAGTTTTCATTTGATATTAAAAGAAAAAGTTAGTCTGGAAGGCTAGAGAACTAAGGACAGTAAATATGTGAGGGAGTATGAGCATAAACACACACCCTGGGGACATGGTAAATTTATGAATACTTATATTTTTATATAATTTTCATTATTGTACTTGGTCAGATTTGCTGTCTTTAAATAATGTTGTTCAAGATCTGTTTGTAGTACCTTTATATTTTGAGTGCTCCATTTTGTATTTTAGATTTATGAAGTATATTTATCACTCTATGTCTTTGCTGAAGCACTAGATATATATTGCTAGCTGTTTTTTATTTGAATTTTCAAATTAATGATTATAATATTACCATTAATTGATGATAAGATCCCTATTAAGCACTGCATTCCCTAGCATGTTCTCTGACACACCTAATCCTCTTCAGAAAGGGAATCATGTTAAAACAAATTTGGGAAACACTAAACCAGAATCTACCAAGAGCAGATTCTCAATTCACATCTATAAAGTAATGGCTCTAAAAGGAATCACAGAGAGAAAAAAAAAAATTTAATGTGGCTTTAAACAGATTTATATGACTGTTGAACTCACTTTTTACCAACTCCTTATTTATATCTTATGGATCTAATGTTCATTAAAACAAAAGAATCCAATGTGTTTTTATATTTTCATTTATTCCCAGAAAAGTAATATAAAAGATCTACTCATTAAAGGGAGAAAAAATTCACATAACTACATTTGTGTTTAATGCATCTTTACACATAGATTATACCAAAAACAAATTGTCCTTTTTATTCCATGAGGAAATTAAATTCAATCTTTTTCCATCTTATACTTTTACTTACGTTTACTGAGCATTTCTTCTCTGTTCTCTTCAATCCAACATTAGCTATCTACTCTGTTCCACTGAACGGGTATTACAAAGTATTGCTATGATGCTTTAATATAGTAATGAAGTTTCCCTTTCTGTGTATGAGTCCCTCATTTCTGAATCCAGTGCCTCATGTAGCTTATATGGCTCCCTCCACTAACCATGGTCCCATGAAAGTTCATGAAGCATAATTTTCATTCTTTTGGTGATGAGGCAAAACCAAAAATAACTAAAAGGAATTTGACCAATGTCTATGAGAAAGGCACTTCACCTTAACTTAGGGCTTCTTATTTCTAAACCTCTGGTTAGCTCAATGCCCTCTTTAATCCCAGCAGCCTACAATATGGGTTCCTGAAACACCTTGGAGCACAGACAACCATGGATCCAAACCAAATCCCCTCACTAAGATTGTAAGAAATGAGAGCACAGAAAGTTTAAGCTAATTAGCCAAGATCACACAGCTAGTTAGCAACGTAGAAAAGATGTTATTCAACCTAGTCCTGGCTTCTCTTTCTTATGGAACAATCCCATTTCTAATCCAAGATATTTTGGAGTTTCCAAAACCAACAACTACTACCTACAACATACACACACACACACAAGCCAAATAAATACCACACTTGTAAAATGACATCAGAGAGACATTTAGTTGGGCCATTTACTAAATTAAAAGAAAAATGCCAGAAACATTTTTCTTTGGAAAACCAAATACATTTTTTTAAATATATAAGGTTTATTGGGAAGAATTGCCTTTCTGTCTAGCACATACCTTGACATCATAGCCTGCCTGAAGAGTTGGTTGGTGTCAGGAACTCATATGTTGAAGGATTCCTGAGACCTCATTAATGTGACAGACAATAACACGTTTATGGTATGAACTTGAACTCTCAACTCTTATTCGCAAAAATTGGTCATGATTGTGCTTTTGGAGCTATTGAAGATGAGTGTGATAATAATATACAATATAAAGGAAGAAAAATGAAGATCCGGGCTTCCCTGGTGGCGCAGTGGTTGAGATTCCGCCTGCCGATGCAGGGGACACGGGTTTGTGTCCCGGTCTGGGAAGATCCACGTGCCGTGGAGCGGCTGGACCAGTGAGCCATGGCCACTGAGCCTGCGCGTCCGGAGGCTGTGCTCCACAATGGGAGAGGCCACAGCAGTGAGAGGCCCGCGTACCACTTTTATTCAGTTACTACATTTTCAATGGCTAACATGTACATGCAGAGATGATCAACATCACTAATCATCAGGGAACAGAAAATCAGAACCACATGAGATGTCATCTCACACCTGTCATAATGGCTATCATCAAATATACAAGAGATAAGTTGGCAAGGGTGTGGAGAAAGGCAACGCTTGTGTACAATTTGTAGGAATGCAAATGGTACAGCCATTATGGAAAACAGTATGGAGGTTTCTACAAAAATTTTAAATATAACTATATGATCCAGCAATCTCACTTCTGGCTATATATCTAAAGAAAACAAAATCACTATCTTGAAGAGATATCTTCACTCCTATGTTCTTTGAAGCATTATTTGTAATAGCTAAGATATGGGAACAACCTAAGTGTCCAGCAATGGATGAATGGATAAAGGAAATGTGTGTGTGTGTGTATATATAAAATGGAGTATTATCTATTATATATATTATATATAATATATATTGTGTATATTTACTGGAATATTAGTCAGACATAAATAATAAGGAAATCCTGCCATTTGTGACACATAGATGAACCTTGAGGGCATTATGCTAAGTGTAATAAGTCAGACATAGAAAGACAAATACTATATTATCATATGATAATATAATATTTGTCTTATATATGGAATCTAAAAACATTATACTCATAGAAACAGAGAGTCGAATAGTGGTTGCCAGGGGCTAAGGGGTGGGGGAAATGGGGAGCTGTTGGGTAAAAACTTTCAGATATAGGAGGAATGAGTTCTAGGAATCTAAGGTACATCATGGTGACTCCAGTTAACAGTACTGTGTTGTATACTTGAAAGTTGCTATGAAAGTAGAGTTTTAGTCTTCTCACCATAACAACAACAACAACAACAAATGGTAAGTATGTGAGGTTAAAGATGTGTTAACTAACCTCATTGTGGTAACCATTTCACAGTATATATGTGTATAAAATCAGCACATTGTACACCTTAAACTTATAAAATGTTGTGTGTCAATTATATCTCAGTAAAGCTGAAAAAAAATAAAACAGAATTACTACATTTTATCTTCATCATAGAGTCCTGTCAGGGATAATGGAGGAACTCTAACTCACAAGTTAACTTTGTATGTGCTTGTGGGAAGCACAGTAATCTAGAAGATGGAGTCATTCTTTTGTGGATACTAATATGTATAACTTTGATGATGTATACTGCTTGCTAATTTCCTAGAAGACGAAAGGAGTAGAGAAAATCTGCAAGAGGAATAGGAGATGCACAAGTATATAATAACCAAAAAAGGCTGAGTAAGAGTTTGTGGGATGACGCTCATTACTTTAATGTCAAAATTGATAGTTGGATTGGAAGGAAAGATAGAGAAATTGTAGGGAAGATGGTGATGTTACTTGAAAAAGGCTACAGGGAAATTGAGGTGTAGTGTGATAGTGACTTGTGAGGGAGCACTGAGCACGGTGTGTGGGGCTAATCAGGGGGAAATGGGCCTCAACAGAATGAAGAATTCTTGTCAGTGAAGGGAGAGAGGAAAGTTTGGATAGTTACAGGGGGTCAGCAATTCCAGAGTAGGGAGTGTGATCTGGGTACATGAGAGTATGAGATGGCAGGGTGAGCAACGGGCAGGGGAAGTAGTATACATCAAGCACCTTCCATGTGCCAGTCAGGAGGCCAGGAGAGTCACATTTATTATCTCACTGAAATCTTCCTAGTGGCCCTCTAAGTGTTATTTATTCCTGAATCCATATCCATGCTCTGTTTTCCCTCATATTACAATGGCTGAAGAGTTCAAGCCCATGTCAAAGGCCAGCCCTGCCATTTGTGCTCTGGATCCCATCACCTTAGTCTTTCTTTTTTGACTGAAACATTTCTAATGGCATTCAAACATGCTCTACTCTTTCCTATTTTAAAGAAATAAGCAAATGAAACTCCTAAACTAGCAAATCTCTCTTATCTACGGCCCTGCTTCTCTACTCCCTTTCATGGAAGAACTTGAAAGAGCTTTTCACAATCATTGACTCCATTTCCACATCTGTAATTGGCTTGTGAACACAGCTAAGGGTAGAGCAAGGGGAACAGACTTTCCCCTTGAGGCAAATTCTGCAAAAGTATTATGCTTTCATAATCGTTGTTAAGAATATGGTAAAAAACTATTAGAGTAAGCTGTGGGAAAGCATGACCATGAAACAGAGAAATTAGTCAAAGGTTTTCCATCTCTTAAAAATGCACTTGATCCCCCACCAATTGCCCCAAACCTGCCCCTCTGGCCAGGACACACCCGCAGCATCATGCTCACACTTCTGCTATTCAATTCACTGCAATCTGGCCCCTGTCCATTCCAACCAACCGAAACAGCTTTTGGTAAAATCATGGATGACCACCATGATGTAAAATCCACTGGTAATTCTGTCTTCATCTTTCTCAACATCTTGGTTGTATCTGATCCTGTTAATCATGTCTTCTTGAACCACTATTTCTCCTGGATTGCTTGACATTATACTGGCCTGATTTTTCTCCTACTTTACTGACTAGTCATTCTCACTTTCTTGACCTTTAATTCTTAGACTGCAGGGCATTGGGGCAGAGGAAGCATGCATGGTGTTTTGTATCTCATACTACTTTCATAGAAGAGTACAGTGGTTATAGAATCTTTTCTAGGTGCATGATTAGTGGCTGAACCTCCAGTGTCCTGTCTCCTGGAGCTAGAAGGTTAATATCTACATCTTGCATTAATTTCTAGTGCCTTCTTTGCACCTCTGCCTTCTGTCTGCATTTTGTGTCCCTATAGGAATGTGCCCTTTGAAATTTATCATTCTGAATCCACGTCTTACTTAACTAAAGTAGCAGATTAAAACAGACAGAGAGGGAATATAATATAGGACTGATGTCTATAAACTACAGTGTCATAGCAGAGAAAATATGCCATATTTCAATAGTATGAGGAAATAAAATTTCCTTGGCTTAAGGAATGAGAGTGGGTAATTTATAAAGATGATTAAAAGAATAAAATACATATAACTTGGCATAGGGGGAGGTCTAAAGTTCTACATATGTCTCCAATTGTGCAAACATTAGCAAAAGAAAAGGTAGATTTAGCTTAGTAAAAGATGCAAAGGAGCTGTAACTAAGAATAATGAAGTTATGCTTAAAGATACCAGAGAAGATGTGATGGAAATATTAGAATAAACATGTGGAGTAAGCCATGGAATGTCCTTTAAAGAGAGCCTTTATTAATAAAGGGAGACCAACTCTATGCAATGAAACAAGTGGCTATTTTGCAAGATCAGTGACATCCTCAACTCCAAGTCTGTGCAGCAGCAAAGAACACTACTACTCTGTCTTGTGTGGCCTTAATGGGTATAACAGTACCTGTGCTTCCCAACATATTTATAAATGGGTTCTAGGTCAACTTCTGCCTGTAGTTATGCCTTGATCTTTTAAAGACAATGATTACCAACTTTTTTTTTCCACACCAGAGCACATAAAGAAAACAAAAATATGTGTGTGGCAGATATCAGAGACCATCAGGGACTCTGGCTGCCTCAGATTCTGCTCAACCACCCCAAGGACTGAGGGGATCAATATGTTGGCTAACCTGGAACCCATTCTTGGCAAATCAGCGTTCTTTAAAACACTGATTAGGGAGCACTGTCCTAAAACCTTTTGTTTAGGCAAGGAAGGCAGCCAGTCTCTGATTCCCAATCCCTCTTCCATTTCCCCTCTTGCATTACCTTCTTATAACTGCTGTGAAATAAGTCCCTCCTTCTTTTACCTTCCCCCATTCCCTTCTCTGTCCAGTTATTGCTTTAATATCATAGCCCAAATGATTTCTCCCCAAATCCTTACAATGTGTAATCAGAGCCATAGTTAGTATATGCTTAGGAGGCAGTTGGGGATTTTTCCAGTTCTCTAAGAGACATCTGACTTTAACACTACTCTTTACACATTCAGATGGAGGGGGAGCTATTGCCATAAAGTTCTTAAACTGACCAATGGAAGTTTGCCCTGTTCATATTTAGGCTGTTCTTTTCATCCTGAAAGAGCCACAGTTTCCCAACCACCAGCAAAGAGTTATAATCCCTTTGAAATTGCCGAGTCTAATTAGTAATAACAAACTAAGATTCTGGAGTTATTGAGTCTAATTTTATGAATATCAACTATGGTGTTTTAATTATGTATTCCTAAACATACCTAGGGTTGAGTACTGTTTAAAAATTGGCAAAAGGAACCACTTGTAGGGCAATTAGTCAACCTGTAATAAACAGGCCTCTAAATGTATTAAACCTTGTACTCAGAATACTTGATAGAAAGCTCTAAACACTTATTAGAATGTCAAAACAATGGAGAAGATAGTCTTTACATATGAGGGAGTCCGTAGGTTAAGTGGAAAGTGCACAGAACCAAGATTTAGGAATTCTGGGTTCTCTCTGGACCTGGTTCTGTCATTTGGAAATATTGTGGACTTAGACCTACTGGATATTCCCAAATCTTAAAGTATTTTAAGTAGCATTTAAATAGTGTTTTTATTTTTTTTAATTTTAAATTTATTTTTGGCTGCATTGGGTCTTCATTGCTGTGTGCAGGCTTTCTCTAGTTGTGGCGAGCAGGGGCTGCTCTTCATTGTGGTCCGTAGGCTTCTCATTGCAGTGGTTTCTCTTGTTGCAGAGCACGAGCTCTAGGCACACAGGCATCAGTAGTTGTGGCATACAGGCTCAGTAGTTGTGGCTCGTGGGCTCTAGAGCGCAGGCTCAGTACTTGTGGCACATGAGCTTAGTTGTTCCACAGCATGTGGGATCTTCCCAGACCAGAGATCAAACCCATGCAGGCAGATTCTTAACAACTGTGCCACCAAGGAAGTCCCCTTAAATAGTATTTTTAAATGAATGATCTTTACATGGTGAACTGAATGCAAGCACGTACCTCCATTCTATCTTCTAATCCCCCTAAAATGATATTAAAGAAGTAAAAAGGGCGTAACTTACCAAATGAGAAAACAACCCCAATTGGCTAGGAGATGACAGCAGACGAGATAGCAAAAAAAAAAGCTGGAGGTTGGAAAGCAGACGGACAAGTGTTATACTGATTCAACAGACCCTGAATAAGTGAAACCTAAGCCTGCAAAGGAGGGGGGTTGGGAAGCAGGAAGCAATCACATTTTTACCAGAGAATCCCAGAAAGTTTCAAAAGCTAGAAATATCAAATAGTTCTTCAGGCAGGGCATTGGGTGAGACTGAAAACAGGCTGCCTGATGAAATGTCTTAAAACATGGAGTTAGACTCCCACCCCAGGTCCCCTTCCCATCCTGTCCCCCTAGACAGCTGTTTCTCCCACTCCTATTCTGGTTGGAGACTGAAAGTTTACTCTTTGCAACAGCTTAACCACTCAGGCTCTGCACTCAGAGACACCAGGCCCAACTGAGGGCAGAGGAGATGCTTTTTACTGAAAACAGGGAAAATAAGAGGAAGTCTACGTGTTAAACAGTAAAAGCTTCAATCGCCTTTCCATACTGAAGTCCAAGAAACTGGCAGCCAGGTTTCTCACCCAGTATACATTGAAGCAGGAAGACAGAAAGCTCTAAGAGGGATTCCTCCAAGAACATGGCATCGATAGCATACTGATATCTTTGAATGCATATTCAGAGGTTTTTCGATTTTTTAGAGAATTTGGGAGTGAATTAATTTTGGCACATAAAATACTAAGCAAATGAAAATATGAGCCAACTAATGAGCTCCAAAATATTTTTAAAAATAGTACAAGAAAAGGAAGGTAATCATAAAACATTGAGTAGTTGAGCTATAAATAATGTTATATCATCATAATAGTGTAAACATTGAACTGATTTAACCAAATACGGTGTATGTGTAGGACGAAGGGGGAATTTAGGAAAGCTGAATTCTCATCTTATAATAGGAAGTCAACAGATAGTATTTTAAATTGAAAAAAATGTTAAAATAACAGTGTAAGTGTGTAATTTAGATAGGGGGAGGTAAATATCAGAAGAAACAGAGGAAAGAGTTGGATGTGGTTTGCTTTTGCAGAGGATGGAGCAGGGATTGTTCTTGTCATTATAAGCCTAGTAGTACTAGTTGACTCTTTAAAGGTGGACATTTGTTACTGAGTGAAATTAATTTTTAAGAAAGTATTAAGTTTGACTAAATAACCTTCGAAGTCTGCTGCTTCGAAAATTCAAAGACTATGAAAAACTTTAATACTTTCTTCTCCCAAGAGCTTGAGCTTCACTCCCCTTCATTAGATTAGATGCTATGAAGGAAGAAGTTACATTAAACCTCCCAGGCTCTCACAGACCCCATAGTACATGAAGCACTCAAGTTACTCATGTGAATAGTTTACTCAGTACTCTGTAATAGCCTATATGGGAAAAGTATCTAAAAACGAGTGTATATATGTATATGTATAACTGATTCACTTTACTATATACCTGAGAATAACACAACATTGTAAATCAACTGTACTCCAATAACATTTTTAAAAAATCATTATGAATGAAAAAAATAAATTAAAAAAATGTTTGTGAATGTACTCCTTGTCACAGACATAAGGGAATTTTCCCTTTGGATATGGCATGACCACATATGTGCGTCCTCTGAAAAATAGATGGAGAGCAAATGTGAAAATAACCAACCCATAAGTGAAAGCTACCATGAATAGTACTAGTCTAAGAGAAATTTTTATGTTCCACAACTCACCTCAGGTTCCAGAGTTAGATAAGAGTTGTGCTGGTTATAATTTCTCCCTGGATTACAATTTGTATATCTTTCTCTTTAACTGGTTCTTGGTGTTTATTTTAAAAATTCAGTTACCAGTTCTTACACACAACACTGGCAGTAAGGCTGAAATTCCAGACTGAACCCATCTCTTGCCTCTTGGTAAATCCAAGTGCTGATTCTTCTCTGTCTCTCATTCATGTCTTTGTCCAGTCCCTGCATTAGTATCCAGTGTATTCTAATAAGAAATAAATTATATTTGACTCACTAAGAATTTCAGTTATACTTTTAAATATATCATGTTGGTGACCATCAAAATGGCATGTAAGTGTTGTTTACTAGTAGGTTTCAACACAGTGATATTTCTTTTTATATTTTTACTAATGGTTTCTTTGTTAGATGCCATCCATCTTTCATTGTCCATTTTCCACTCTGCTATATTTACCCTCATAAGCATTAAGAGCTTTGGGGGGGAGGGTGCCAGACCTAGTAAAACGCCAGCACAAGGAATTTTTCTCTGGGATATTTCTTCATCTCCCTTACTCTTCTCCCTTTCTCCTATTTGTCACATCAAATCTTTTCATATGATCGTAATCCTCATCCTGTCCTCTACCTCTACTCCTGAATATCTAGAGATTGCTGGTGGGATTCCTTCCACATGTGAGGAAGCATACCGTATCCAGCCCTATATTGCCCTCTCATACCTAACAAAATGTAACTGTATACATTTCAGTCCAGCTTGGGCTATGTTCTCTGCTAGGGAGATAGAACTGAAAGCCTAATTCAAGTGGTAAGAGTTGAGATTCCTTTAATGTAATTCTCCTCCTAGGTAATAGCTGTACCTTAATGGGCTCCTTCATTCTACAGTACCCAAAGAAGGTACAGGTGTCTGTGTATGTATGTGTGTGTTTAGGAGGGGATAGCAAGTAATAGAAGGCAGGGGATAAGGGGGATGAGAGGTGTTTCTGGTGCCATTCATGTCTCACTATGTGCAGGGAGTTGTATACTTTCCTTATACAGAGTGTTCTTTTTTTGAAGGTAGAACTTAATTTGAATGTTTTAATTTTGGCTTGGAAGATTACACATATTTATTTCGCATCATTCATTATTATATCGGAATATTATCACAGTTTTGGTAACTTGTATTTTCTTCAGGCTTCTTTTTTTCTTTCAGACCTCTAATAATTATGAACCCTTTTTGTATGTTTGGTATACTATTTTATTCTGTGTAAGGTTAGTGTGCTGTTTTAGCCAATAACAACAGAAAATGGCTTTTCTTTTTTTCTAAGCAATTAATCTGTTCATTTATTCATTAATTTTTAACAAGAAGGGGAATTCAATTCCCTGAAATATTTCCTTCTGGTTGATAATTCTTGATATTAGCTTGGGTTTTATGGTTTTTAGTCCAGCTGGTAGTGATGTAGGATTCCTGTGATCTAGGGAGAAGATTTTAGAAGTAATTAAGAGTGAATACCCCCTCATCTGCTTGTCTTCTCTTATAATAAGAAATTTTCTTATTTAAAAGTGCCAGCTCTTGATCAGGAAACTTGCACAAGCCTCTTAGATAGCCTTATCCACCAGAGGGCAGACAGCAGAAGCAAGAAGAACTACAATCCTGCATCCTGTGGAGCAAAAACCACATTCATAGAAAGACAGACAAAATGAGAAGGCAGAGCGCTATGTACCAGATGAAGGAACAGGATAAAATCCCAGAAAAACAACTAAATGAAGTAGAGATGGGAAACCTTCCAGAAAAGAATTCAGAGTAATGATAGTGAAGATGATCCAGGACGTCGAAAAAGAATGGAGAAAAAGAGCGAGAAGATGCAAGAAATGTTTAACAAAGATCTAGAAGAATTAAAGAACAAACAAACAGAGGTGAACAACACAATAACTGAAATGAAAAATTCACTAGAAGGAATCAGTAGCAGAATAACTGAGGCAGAAGAATGCGTAAGTGACCTGGAAAAGAGAATGGTAGAATTCACTGCTGGAGAACAGAATAAAGAAAAAAGAATGAAAAGAAGTGAAGACAGCCTAAGAGACCTCTGGGACAACATTAAGTGCAACAACATTCACATGATAGGGGTCCCAGAAGGAGAAGAGAGAGAAAGGACCAGAGAAAATATTTGAAGGGATTATAGTCGAAAACTTCCCTAACATGGGAAAGGAGATAACCAACCAAGTCGAGGAAGTGCAGAGATTCCCATACAGGATAAACCCAAGGGGAAACACACCGAGACACATAGTAATCACATTGGAAAAAATTAAAGACAAAGAAAAATTATAGAAAGCAGCAAGGGAAAAATGACAAATAACATATGAGGGAACTCCCATAATGTTAACAGCTGATTTCTCAGCAGAAACTCTACAAGCCAGAAGGGAGTGGCATGACATATTTAAAGTGATGAAAGGGAAGAACCTACAACCAAGATTACTCTATCAGGCAAGGATCTCATTCAGATTCAATGGAGAAATCAAAAGCTTTACAGACATGCAAAAGCTAAGAGGACTCAGCATCACCAAACAAGCTCTACAACAAATGCTAAAGGAACTTCTCTAAGTGGGAAACACAAGAGAAGAAAAGGATCTACAAAAACAACCCAAAACAATTAAGAAAATGGTCATAGGAACATACATGTCGATAATTACCTTAAACGTGAATGGATTAAATGCTCCAACCAAAAGACAGAGGCTTGCTGAATGGATACAAAAACAAGACCCATATATATGCTGTCTACAAGAGACCCACTTCAGACCTAGGGACACATTCAGACTGAAAGTGAGGGGATGGAAAAAGATATTCCATGCAAATGGAAATCAAAAGAAAGCTGGAGTAGCAATACTCATATCAGATAAAATAGACTTTAAAAGAAAGAAATTTACAAGAGACAAGGAATGACATGACATAATGATCAAGGGATCAATCCAACAAGAAGGTATAACAATTATAAATATATATGCACCCAACATAGGAGCACCTCAATACATAAGGCAACTGCTAACAGCTGTAAAAGAGGAAATTGACAGTAACACAGTAGTAGTGGGGGACATAAACACCTCACTTACACCAATGGATAGATCATCCAAACAGAAAATTAAGAAGGAAACACAAGCTTTAAATGACACAATAGACCAGGTAGATTTAATTGATATTTATAGAACATCCCATCCAAACACAGAAGATTACACTTTCTTCTCAATGTGCACAGAACATTCTCTAGGATAGATCACATCTTGAGTCACAAACCAAGCCTCAGTAAATTTAAGAAAATTGAAATCATATCAAGCATCTTTTGTGACCACAATGCTATGAGATGAGAAATCAATTACAGGGAAAAAAAAGTAAAAAACACAAACAGATGGAGGCTACACAATACGTTACTAAATAACCAAGAGATCACTGAGGAAATAAAAACAATACTTAGAGACAAATGATAATGAAAACACGATGATCCAAATCCTATGGGATGCAGCAAAAGCAGTTCTAAGAGGGAAGTTTATAACAATACAATCCGACTTCAAGAAACAAGAACAATCTCAAATAAACAATGTAACCTTACACCTAAAGGAACTAGAGAAAGAAGAACAAACAAAACCCAAAGTTAACAGAAGGAAATAAATCATAAACATCAGAGCAGAAATAAATGAAATAGAAAAACAAACAATTACTAAGATCAGTAAAACTAAAAGCTGCTTCTTGGAGAAGATAAACAAAATCGATAAACCATTAGCCAGACTCATCAAGAAAAAGAGGGAGAGGACTCAAATCAATAAAATTAGAAATGAAAAAGGAGAAGTTACAACAGACACCACAGAAATACAAAGCAACCTAAGAGACTACTACAAGCAACTCTATGCCAATAAAATGGAAAACCTGGAAGAAATGGACAAATTCTTAGGAAGGTATAACTTACCAAGACTGAACCAGGAAAAACTAGAAAATATGAAGAGACCAATCACAAGTAATGAAACTGTGATTAAAATTCTTCCAACAAACAAAAGTCCAGGACCAGATGGCTTCATAGGTGAATTATATCAAACAATTAGAGAAGAGCTAACACCCACACTGCTCAAGCTCTTCCAAAAATTTGCAGAGGAAGGAACACTCCCAAACTCATTCTATGAGGCCACCATCACACTGATACCAAAACCAGACAAAGATACTGCAAAAAAAGGAAATTACAGACCAATATCACTGATGAATATAGATGCAAAAATCCTCAACAAAATGCTAGCAAACAGAATCCAACAAAACATTAAAATGATCATGCACCATGATCAAATGGGATTTATCCCAGGGCTGCTAGGATTCTTCCATATACACAAATCAATCAATGTGATACACCATATTAACAACTTGAAGAAGAAAAACCATCTATTGATCACCTCAATAGATGCAGAAAAAGCTTTTGACAAAATTCAACACCTATTTGTGATAAAAACTCTCCAGAAAGTGGGCATAGAGGGAACATACCTCAACATAATAAAGTCCATATATGCCAAACCCACAGCAAACATCATTCTCAATGGCGAAAAAGTGAAAGCATTTCCTCTAAGATCAGGAACAAGACAAGGATGTCCACTTTCATCATTATTTTTCAACATAGTTTTGAAAGTCCTAGCCATGGTAATCAGAGAAGAAAAAGAAATAAAAGGAATACAAATTTAAAAAGAAGAAGTAAAACTGTCACTGTTTGCAGATGACATGATACTATACATAGAGAATCCTAAAGATGCCACCAGGAAACTACTAGAGCTAATCAATGAATTTGGTAAAGTTGCAGGATACAAAATTAATGCACAGAAATCTCTTGCATTCCTATACACTAATGGTGAAAAATCTAAAAGAGAAATTAAGGAAACACTCCCATTTACCATTGCAACAAAAACAATAAAATACTGAAGAATAAACTGACCTAGGGAGGCAAAAGAACTGTATGCAGAAAACGATAAGACACTGATGAAAGAAATTAAAGATGATACACACAGATGGAGAGATATACCATGTTTTTGGATTTGAAGAATCAATATTGTGAAAATGACTATACTACCCAAAGCAATCTACAGATTCAATGCATTCCCTATCAAATTACCAATATCATTTTTTACAGAACTACAACAAAAAATCTTAAAATTTGTATAGAGACACAAAAGTCTCCGAATAGCCAAAGCAGTCTTCAGGGAAAAATCGGAGCTGGAGGAATCAGACTCCCTGGCTTCAGACTATACTACAAAGCTACAGTAATCAAGACAGCATGGTTCTGGCAGAGAAACAGAAATATAGATCAATGGAACAGGATAGAAAGCCCAGAGATAATCCCCTGCACCTATGGTCAACTAATCTCTGACAAAGGAGGCAAGGGAGAAAAGGCAGTCTCTTCAATAAGTGGTGCTGGGAAAACTGGACAGCTACATGTAAAAGAATGAAAGTAGAGCACTCCCTAACACCATACACAAAAGTAAACTCAAAATGGATTAGAGACCTAAATTTAAGACCGGACACCATAAAACTCTTAGAGGAAAACTTAGGAAGAACACTCTTTGACATAAATCACACCAAGTTCTTTTTTGATCCACCTTCTAGAGTAATGGAAATAAACACAAAAATAAACAAATGGGACCTAATGAAACTTAAAAGCTTTTGTAAAGCAAAGGAAACTACAAACAAGACGAAAAGACAACCCTCACAATGGGAAAAATTATTTGCAAACGAATCAACAGACAAAGGGTTAATCTCCAAAATATCCAAACAGCTCATGCAGCTCAATATTAAAAAAACAAACAAACAACCCAATCCAAAGATGGACAGAAGACCTAAATAGACATTTCTTCAAAGAGGACATACAGATGGCCAAGAAGGACATGAAAAGCTGCTTAACATCACTAATTATTAGAGAAATGCAAATCAAAACTACAATGAGGTATCACCTCACACCAGTTAGAATGGGCATCATCAGAAAATCTACAAACAACACATCCTGGAGTGGGTGTGGAGAAAAGGAAACTCTCTTGCTCTGTTGGTGGGAATGTAATGTGATACAGCCCCTATGGAAAACAGTTTGGAGGTTCCTTAAAAAACTAAAATTAGAATTACCACATGACCCAGAAATCCTAATACTGGGCATATACCCAGAGAAAACCATAATTCAAAAAGACACATGCACCCCAATGTTCATTGCAGCACTATTTACAATAGCCAGGTCATGGAAGCAACCTAAATACCCATTGACAGCTGAATGGATAAAGAAGATGTGGTACATATATACAATGGACTATTACTCAGCCATTAAACAAAACAAAATTGGGTCATTTTTAGAGACGTGGATGAATCTAGAGACTGTCATACAGAGTGAAGTAAGTCAGAAAGAGAAAAACAAATATCGCAGAATAACGCACATATGTGGAACCTAGAAAAATGGTACAGATAAACCGTTTTGCAAGGCAGAAATTGAGACATAGATGTAAGGAGAAAATGTATGGACACCAAGTGGGGAAAGCAGTTTGGGGTGGGGGTGGGAGTGTGATGAATTGGGAGATTGGGATTGACATGTATACACTGATGTGTGTAAAATGGATGACTAAGAAGAACCTGCTATATAAAAAAATAAATAAAATAAAATTTAGAAAAAATAAAGAAAAGTACCAGCTCTAGGCTAATTCTTTTCAGAGTAGGCAGTTTAGGATTTGTGAGTAAGCCATGGAGTCTCCCCTGATTCAATCATCATAATTTGGAAAAAGAGACAATATGGTGAAAAATGGGGATGCTACTGAAAAACAGCTGTCATTGTCCTTCACCAAGAAAGATTGGATGGCATCACAGGAAATCTGTGGTATCAAATCATGCCTGAAACATATTTAATCTCAGAAAAGAAACTCTATTTCTGAGAGTCAATAGATTGAGGGGAAAAAGAAGAGAGAAAAAGAGATGGCAGTTGTATAGCAAACCCGATCAAAGAATGGTGACTCAGTAGCCTGAAGGATCTGTTTTGGAAACAGCTTCACAGACCACCACTAAGACCAAAGCTAAGGCTGCAATGCAGAGGTAAGGAGACAGCAAAGTGGGAGAAGAAGGAATAAAGACAGCACACCAGGAAGAGTATCCATTGGGACAGTCTAGGTAGAGAAGGCAGAGGAACCAAAGCTGTGAGGGGACAAGTTAGTTTGCCATAAGATATTAATGAGATTTTCATGTTGTGTGCCATGAGGCACATGGTAAAGAAAGAGTTCATTTAAAAATAGAGTAATCAGTCAAAGAATAGCAAAATTTTGTAGTACTATTTTCTTTTAGTTTTTATTGTGGTATAGTTGCAGTACTATTTCAATGCTTTTTCACTGATGCTATATTTTCATGCTTAGTGAACTAAATTATTGGCATGGTTTGTTTAGGGCAATACTGTCCAATGGAAATATAATGTGAGCTATATATATTATTTAAATTTTTCTACTAGCCAAATAAAAAATATATAAAATGAAGGGTGAAATTAAACTAATAATTTAACAAAAGGTATTAAATATCATAATTTCACCAAGTAATCTATTTAAATGGTTATTGATAAGATATAGTACATTCTTTTTTCATACAAATACGTAGAAACTCAGTGTGTATTTTGCACTTACAGTGCATCTTAATTTGCACTAGGCCCATTTCATGTGCTCAAAGTCATGTGTGGTTAACGGCTGCCATATTGGACAGTACAGGTTTAGAGGAACCCATCTTTTCATCACCACCTATGAAGTTGTCTTGAAAAGAAAACAAAACAGAATTTGATCAAGCTGCTAGATCTGTACTGTCTAATATGTGACCACTAGCAACATGTGTCAATTTAAATTTAAATTAATAAAAATTAATTAAAACTAAAAATGTAGTACCTTGGTTGCACTAGCTACATTTCAAGTTCTCAATAACCATATGTTATTAAGCAAGTGACTACTCTATTAGTCACCACAGGTTTAGAGACTTAATACTTCTACTATCTAAACTGAAAATTAGAGAAAAATATCAATTACAGGGCATTTGTATTAACTTTGATGAAAAAAATTCTTTTATCATTTCAGTCCAAAATCCTCTTTCACTTTATGAACTTCTTCCCTCCCCCTCTGCTCAATAAAAGCTTACTATGGCCTTGCCTACAGGATGCAAAATTTTTCAAGAGAATCTTGAACAATTCAGTTATGTTGATACCCCTTCTTTCTCAATAATTGCATTTTTTCAAGTTTCATAAGGATGTGTGGCATCCTGTGCTTAGAATATATGGCACATCTGAAAAGAGTTGTGAGGAGTGAATTTCTGAGTATGCTTCCATAACTTACAAAACATAATTTTAGCTGGTGCTATGACAATTGTAGAATGTGCAATTTGGAAGTTAAAAAGAAAGAAAGATGCAAACATATAGCAATACTTTTTTTACCCCTTCTACATTTTAGGCATTTTTTTTTTCTTGTCTATGCTCTGGGCAGTGTTCTAACTTCATATTTGCAAGTCAATGGGAAGGCCTGCTCAGCACTGAGGGTATTACATAGTTACAGACAATTAGTCTTTAAAAGGTCTGCTGCTTGGAAATTTGCCACTAAACTCAGTATAGCCTTAGCACATAATGTAAATTTTTAATGATTATAACTTTTCTAAATTCAGCCTTTAACTAGTCTTATAGTAGTGTTTTGAAACTTTTAAATCAAACATAACCCAATTAGGTTGGTGTTTGATTAAACTGAACTGCCACTTCACTGAAGTGTTTAAATAAATCAACATTAATATGCTTTTACTACAGTAAATAAAGTTATGTCTATATAGCTGAAATGTCAATACTCACACATGGCTCTTGAAAATTAAGTACTCCCTGCACTCTGAATAACGAATCCAGTATTAAAGTGGGGGAAACTATTGATTTCTTTTTATAGGCCTGTGGGAGTACTTTGTCCCAAAACTGTACAAGTTCTTAGTTCTTAAAAAATAATAAACCGAATAGCTGTTGAATTCTAAAACCACTGAGTTGTCCTAATAATGGTTCTGATTAATGAACTTTTCTCCCTAAAATGCAATACTAATTGATCCTTCAAAGAATAGCTAAAAGGAATCCGTTTCATTCTAACAGGATAAAATTATTAGGAGACCTTTGGCTGCTTTGCTTCCACAATCTACCACCAAGCACTTGCATTGTGAGCCCAACAGTAGATTTTCAATAGCAGATAGTCCTCATCAAAGGTTCACTAGCATGACATGGCAGAAAAACAATCCTGTTTCTGTCCATAGGCACAGCATGATAAATTTAAATATCTCATCTAAGTGTAAAGGAAGCTTTTCAGAAGCAGGACTTAGTTACACTGAAAAATGTAGCTTTCACTTTTCCATTTCTCTTGCTGTTCACAGATGGATGCTGTAAGATGGTGCTACATTTTCCATGACATCCATAGTTCTGTTGTTCCTTGTTATCCCCTCTTTATGTGGCCTTTAGCAGCCTATTTGATTTTTGACTGATCCCCTGAATCCTGTAAGGATGAGTTTCAAAGTACACTAAATTCTTATTTGAGTACCCCCTGTTAGTGTGTCCCTCACTTAAAAAAAAAAAAAAGGTAAAACTTAAGTAAATCTGCCTTGGAACACTTGTTTATCACAAGGAGATGTTTACACAGTCTACACTAGAACAACTATGATTAGTTAGACTTAAGTTTGTGTGACAGGGATAGAAAACCTTAAATAAGAGTAGCTTAGACAAAACAGGTTGTTTCTCTCATGCGTTCCAGTGCAGAGTTACCATAGCAGGGCTGATATGGTCTAGCCTGTTGGTTTCAGAGCTCTTCCATGTCTGGCCTCCACTATGAAGGATATCTCGTGGTCAAAGAGGGCTACCTCCAGCCATTCTGGCCAGCAAGAAGGAGGAAAGGAAAGAGAAGGACAGAACACTCCCTTTAAGGACATTTTCCAGGGTTTGTATACTCTACCTCCACTTATATCCCATTGACCAGGACTTAGTCTCCTGGTCACAATTAGCTACAAGGACCACTGAGAAATCTTTATGCTGGGTAACCATATGATCAGCTAAAAATTTGGAATTCTGTTACTAGAGGACAAAGGGGATATTGGGGAAAAACCAGGTGTCTGTGCCATACTCTTCTCTGGCATGGGATTTTTGTTCAGCCAAAGACCATTTCATGAGCCTGGCAGCCGCTGCTAGAAAAATAAAGGAAGTGACTAAGTTTCTGGTAGAACTTCCCCAAAGAATTACTTATAATGCCTTTTTCCCCCCTGGCTTACTATAATTTCAGAGCCCCTCTCACCACAGCATACGAAAATTTCTGCTACTCTCATAGGTCTTAAAATCCCTTGGATTTCAACTGTTTCTTATTGAAACTTCCTACACTCTCATGATAAGAAGTCACTTTCCAATTTTCCACTCTGGCATAATATGTCTGTCATGGGGAGAAAAAACATTGAATTCTTTTCTTATAGGCCTGAACTTTGTATTCTTTTCCATTCTGCCTTTTTTTTGTTGTTGTTGGCACACATTGAAGCACCTCTGCTGACATTAAAACTGTCTATATAACATAAAATTAATTGAAGTTTTGGAGTTGATCAAGTAATAATAATAATAACCACTGTGCTTCGAGTGCTTACTCTATGCCAGGCATTGTGCTATGGATTTTACTTATATTATCTCATTAAATCTTCAGAACCACCCTATGAAGTAGGATTATTATTATTGTCCTTAGGTTTCAAGTGGGGAAACCGAAGCTCTTAGAGGGAACATAATTTGTCCTAATCCCCACAGCTAATGAGTGATGGAATCCAGGATTCATACCTAGGAAAGCTGAATCCAGATTCCTCCCTCAGCCCAGTCTTAAGCACAATATGCCCTGACTGGTTAACATTATTCCACATGAAAAAAATCTAGATCCATGCTGTTCAATATGGTAGCCACGTGTGGGTACTTACATTTAAATTGGAATTAATTAATTTAAACAAAATTAAAATTTCAGCGCTTCATCATACCACCCACCTACCATGTGCTCCTTAGACACAAGTGGCTAGTGGCTAGCATATCGAATGGTGCAGATATGGAACATGCCTACCATCACAGCTAATCTCTTGGAGAGTACTGATCTAGATAACTCAGATCCTAACCTGGATTTTCTTATACTCTGAATTATCTGTCTGTGTAGATATGGGCAAAGTGAAATAGGTAGAACATCTTTAAGAAGATAGTGACTGAGTTTATCATTTTGCCTCATAAATTCTGTATTTATAAACAAACAGTTGAGAGAAAAATGTGAATATTCCTTGAATACTGTCCCTGAAATCATCACCAATCCATTATCATGTCCTCTTTATAACCTTTCTTATTGTTATATAAATGGTGAAATCCTGTCAGACACATAATATCAGCTCTACATAGTCAGTGTCTGATACAGCACAGCTTTGCCCTACATGGCATCTATTAGTCCTTTTAAAATTATAATGGAATAACTTGCTTCTTATTATTGTCAGTATTGTGCAGTGAATGTTTTGACAATGGTGAAAATAAAATGAGAAACACAAAGATGCATATCGGTGTGTAGGAGCCAAATACAATTACTTCTAATCTTTATCCTTTGCTATTTTACAAACTTATGATAAAGATTGAAAGGTGGGTATTTAGAAAAGAAACTGGATTCATCTGTGGATTTGATATACAATCAAATGCAAACTCCTATCCTTTAGAATCATCAATAGTTACAACTTCAAAACCTTTGTAGTAAAAGTGCTCAGTTTCACTAAATCACATCAGCTTTTACTGAAAAAGCCCAGTGGGTTTGCCTATTTGAAAATACTATATTAAAAGAGTACTCTGGTAGTTGGCAAGGGAAAGAGCACCAAAATGACTTAATATACCGTGGCCTAGACTTAGGCCCATTTTTCTTTTTTCAAAGGTGAAAAGAGAAACGTTTAACTTTAAAAAGCAACAATTTTCTGTAATTTGAATATCTATTCTTTCAGAAGTTAAAGTAGCAAACACCTAGGTTATTTAAATTTTAAAAGAAAAATGACAAGTTTCTTCTACTGAGCATCACAGTCAAACCAGTAATTTTCCTACCTGTATTCCTTTTGAATAAAGAGCTCCAACTGAAAGTAATAAAAAGTCATATTAAAGAAGCATATATTTTCACCTCTGTATACAAAAGGTTTTCTTAGCACTAACAGTTATTCTGGAAAAAATAGATTTGCATTTCAGTCAAAGAACATCAGCCATGGGACAGAACAGACATGATCTTTCAAAGTTCCATTTCAGTGCACCTCTGAGATAAAAGGAATGTTCTGACAATTTTCAGCACCCTGTGTTGCATTGTCTACTTTGAGGTACTATAGAAAATCCAAAAATATCCTTTGTCATTATAATGTCTACACCTCTGAACTGGTTAAAAAAATCAAAAACAAGCATTCTAAAGCAGGTATAGAAATTACAGTCCTGATTTGGAGAAATCAAGAAATTTAGGGGTGGGAGAGACAACATCATTAAGACCAATCCTTTTGAGAGAAAAGAAAACATAACCCGAGAGAACTTAGTATTGACTGTGCCTATATAAATCAAATCCTGAATTCTGAAAGATGAAATTTGGATGTAAAGCTCAGCTCTAAGATTAATTGTGGGACTTTGGCTAAGTCCGTTTCACTTTCCCTGGACCTCTGCTTCCTCCTCTCTTAAAAACAAAACAAAACAAAACAAAAATACATCTACATGTGGAACAACTCCTACAGAACACCACTGAATACTGACAGAAGACCTCAGCCTTCCAAAAAGGCAAGAAAATCTGCACATACCTGGCCGAGTGGCTGAGAGGGTCTTGGTGCTCTGGCCAGGTGTCAGGCGAGAGCCTCTGAGGTGAGAGAGCTGAGTTCAGGACATTGGACCATCAGAGACCTCCTGGCCCCACGTAATATCAATTGACGAGAGCTCTCCCAGAGATCTCTGTCTCAATGCTAAGACCCAGCTCCACTCAATGACCAGCAAGCTCCAGTGCTAGACACACAATGCCAAACAACTAGCAAGGCAAGGACACAACTCCACCCATTATCAGACAGGCTGACTAAAATCATAATAAGTCCACAGACACCACAAAACACACCACCAGACGTAGTCCTGCCCACCAGAAAGACAAGATCCAGCCTCAACCACCAGAACGCAGGCACTAGTCCCCTCCACCAGGAAGCCTACACAACCTACTGAACCAACCTTACCCACTGGGGGCAGACACCAAAAGCAACAGGAGCTATGAATCTGCAGCCTGAGCAAAGGAGACCCCAAATACAGTAAGTTAAGCAAAATGAGAAGACAGGGAAATATGCAGTAGATGAAGGAGCAAGGTAAAAACCCACCAGAGCAAACAAACAAAGAGGAAATGGGTAGTCTACCTGGAAAAGAATTCAGAGTAATGATAGTAAAGGATGATCAAAAATGTTGGAAATAAAATGGAGAGAATACAGAAACGTTTAACAAGGACCTAGAAGAACTAAAGAGCAAACAATGATGAACAACACAGTAAATGAAATTAAGAATTCTGTAGAAGGAATCAATAGCAGAATAACTGAGGCAGAAGAAAGGATAAGTGACCTGGAAGATAAAATAATGGAAATAACTACCTCAGAGCAGAATAAAGAAAAAAGAATGAAAAGAATTGAGGACAGTCTCAGAGACCTCTGGGACAACATTAAATGCACCAACATTTGAATTATAGGGGTCCCAGAAGAAGAAGAGAAAAAGAAAGGCTATGAGTAAATATTTGAAGAGATTATAGTTGAAAACTTCCCTAATATGGGAAAAGAAATAGTCAATCAAGTCCAGGAAGTGCAGAGAGTCCCATACAGGATAAATCCAAGGACATATTAATTAAACCATCAAAAATTAAATACAAAGAAAAAATATTAAAAGCTACAAGGGATAAAGCAACAAATAACATACAATGGAATCCCCCTAAAGTTAACAACTGATCTTTTAGCAGAAACTCTGCAAGCCAGAAGGGAGTGGCAGGACATATTTAAAGTGATGAAAGGGAAAAAACTACAACCAGGATTACTGTACCCAGCAAGGATCTCATTCAGATCCAATGGAGAAATTAAAACCTTTACAGACAGGCAAAAGCTAAGAGAAGTCAGCACCATCCAACCAGCTTTACAACAAATTCTAAAGGAGCTTCACGAGGTAGGAAATACAAGAGAAGGAAAAGACCTAAAATGACAAACGCAAAACAATTAAGAAAATAGTAATAGGAACATACATATCGATAATTATCTTAAATGTAAATGGATTAAATGCTCCAACAAAACAACAAAAGACATAGACTGGCTGAATGGATACAAAAACAAGACCCGTATATATGCTGTCTACGAGAGACGCACTTCAGACCCAGGGACACATACAGACTGAAAGTGAGGGGATGGAAAAAGATATTCCATGCAAATGGAAATCAAAAGAAAGATGGAGGAGCAATTCTCATATCAGAAAAAAATAGACTTTAAAATAAAGACTATTACAAAAGACAAAGAAGGACACTACATAATGATCAAGGGATCAATCCAAGAAGAAGATATAACAATTGTAAATATTTATGCACCCAACATAGGAGCACCTCGATACATAAGGCAAATGCTAGCAGGCATAAAAGGGGAAATCGACAGTAACACAATCATAGTAGGGGACTTTAACACCACACTTTCACCAATGGAAAGATCAACCAAAATGAAAATAAATAAGAAAACACAAGCTTTAAATGACACATTAAATAAGATGGACTTAATTGATATTTATAGGACATTCCATCCAAAAACAACAGAATGTACTTTCTTCTTAAGTGCTCATGGAACATTCTCCAGGATAGGTCATATCCTGGGTCACAAATCAAGCCTTGGTAAATTTAAGAAAATGGAAAGTGTATCAAGTATCTTTTCCGACCACAATGCTATGAGAGTAGATATCAATTACAGGATAAAAACTCTAAAAAATACTAACACATGGAGGCTAAACAGTACACTACTAAATAACCAAGAGATCACTCAAGAAATCAAAGAGGAAATCAAAAAATACCTACCCCGAATAGCCAAAGAAATCTTGAGAAAGCAGAATGGAACTGGAGAACTCAGTCTCCTTGAGTTCAGACTATACTACAAAGCTAAAGTATTCAAGACAGTATGGTACTGGCACAGAAACAGAAGTGTAGATCAATGGAACAGGATAGAAAACCCAGAGATAAACCCATGCACATATGGTCACCTTATCTTTGATAAAGGAGGCAAGAGTATACAAAGGAGAAAAGACAGACCCTTCAATAAATGATGCTGGGAAAACTGGACAGCTACATGTAAAAGAATGACATTAGAACACTCCCTAACATCATGAAAGGATGCTCAAAATCACTAATCATTAGAGAAATGCAAATCAAAAGTACAATGAGGTATCACCTCACACCTGTCAGAGTGCCCATCATCAAAAAATCTACAAACAATAAATGCTGGAGAGGGTGTGGAGAAAAATGAACCCTCTTGCACTGTTGGTGGGAATGTAAATTGATACAGCCACTATGGAGAACAGTATGGAGGTTCCTTAGAAAACTAAAAATAGAACTACCATATGTCCCAGCAATCCCACTACTGGGCACATACCCTGAGAAAACCATAATTGAAAAGCGACATTTACCACAGTGTTCATTACAACTCTGTTTACAATCGCTAGGACATGGAAGCAACCTAAGTGTGCATTGACAGATGAATGGATAAAGAAGATGTGGCATATATATACAATGGAATATTACTCAGCCATAAAAAGAAATTGAGTTATTTGTAGTGAGGTGGATGGACCTAGAGTCTGTCATACAGAGTGAAGTAAGTCAGAAAGAGAAAAACAAATACCGTATGCTAACACATGTCTATGGAATCTAAAAAAGCAAAAAAAAATTGGTTCTGAAGAGCCTAGAGGCAGGACAGGAATAAAACGCAGACGTAGAGAATGGACTTGATGGCACGGGGAGGGGGAAGGATAAGCTGGGGCAAAGTGAGAGAGTGACATGGGCATATATACACTGACAAATGTAAAATAGATAGCTAGTGGGAAGCAGCCGCATAGCACAGGGAGACCAACTAAGTGCTTTGTGACCACCTAGCGGGGTGGGATAGGGAGGGTGGGAGGGAGACACAAAAGGGAGAGGATATGGGGATATATGTATATGTACAGCTGATTCACTTTGTTATACAGCAGAAACTAACACAGCAATGTAAAGCAATTATACTCCAATAAAGATATTAACGAAAACTTAATAAAATAAATAGTATACTGTGAAAGAAAAGAAAAAGTTAAAACTCCTTTCAGGTCTTATGGTCTATGTATGATTTCCTGTTATTTGTCAAAGTTTAAACAGCTTGTTAGTATTTTCACAGACTCTACTAAAACACTGAATTAGCCTGAATACATTATTATTATTACTATCATTGTTGTTGTTAATTTAATTCTGGGGAAAACCCAAGCAAGCTAGTATCAGGAATTCATTAAAAAATGACTTCCAGGAAATATTTTTAGGTCAAACCACAGTCTTGGTCATTCTAATTTTCCATCCCTTGCTCTGGAGAGTGAGTGCTGATGTGCAGTGATGACCATGAAATCCTGAATAATCATAATTGCCCAGTAAAAATGCAACTCTGTATGCTAGATTTTACTCACATGAGCTGGAAATTTGCCTTGACCATTTAAAGATAATTTTCTAACCAGAATTAAAAACAACAAAAATGCTTTCTGCTCAACTTTTGTTTAGATAGTTCAATTACCTACAGTATTCTGTTCCCCAAGCATACCAGTTAATCAAGATTTTACTGTGCATTCTTTAAACCAGCTAGTAAGTTAATTAATTGGAGCAAGTGTATTGTTTGGCCTGCCTAGATGTCTGCACTGATGTGATCCGTTGCATTTTATTATTCTGTTTAGTAAAGAGCAAATTGCATGAACAGTGACATATGTAGGTTTGGCTAAGGCAAAGACACTTTGTATATGATGAGCATGGTCAGGCATTAGCAGAAGTAGTTGAAATTTCTGGTACCACAATTATCCAGTTTCCCAGCCAACTCAGTCAGTGATACTGAGGCCCCTTACCTACTTCTAGGAACACTTGCTAGTCAATTCTCTTCTCTCACCTTGTTTCCTATGCCGAGTCAAAATCTAGCTCCCTCCATTTAGCAGCTTTCCCTTACAGTGAACGGTAGGATCTCTCTATTGTGAGGAAGGAAGTGGGGCTTTTCATCATTGCATCTCTGGCACAGAACACAGAGTCTAGCAAATAGTAGATGCTTCATAAATGACTAATGAACTAAACAATGGAACAGGAACTGGGGATTATTTTTGACTAATAGGTTGCTCTTTCAGGGCCAGGTTTGTAGTTATATTAAATTAGATCTCTCCAACCAATTTTAGCCAAGATGAAACAGCATGTTATCTGAATGTATTTGGAAACTTATTTCTCTCTTTCACTCCCCCTGCTGTCAGTAAGAGAAAATTGGCCAAATCTTTGATAACAAATATCTTTCATATTTAGACATGTATAGTAGAGATTCAGTTAAATTTGTTGACTGAGTATATAGGAAACAAAGGCAGCTTACAACACAGAGAGCCATTTTACAGTTTTTTCCTTTGTTTTAAAACAAAACAAAACACCAAATTTATAACTTAGAATTAACTCAGTTTAGATGGTGACATTGACGAAGTGGAGAAGGCATGCCCACAGAAGTGAAGAGCTGACACACTAAATGAATGATTTTCTCTTAAATATGAACATAACTCAGCATCAAGTGAGGGAACTGCCATGTCAGTTTCCACGATGAAAGCCAAATAATTTAATGAGGATAATCACACAGGCAGTTTTCTGCCTAATTACTTCAAAGCTTAAAAATGCAAGAGTAGGATCAAGGCCATTTTATATCCAAGTGTAATCCTGACAACCAAGAACGAAGATGTTTGTAAATTGTTGGCAGATAATTATGAACAGTTGTCTGCTTCAGAGGTAAATGCAAATGTGCATGCTAGGGACATGCTTCATGACAGTCTGTTGACTGACCAAAAACTGAGGTGCTGAAAATGCTCTTCATGTTGGAAGAGCTTGCTTTCTGCTTCGTTGTTGAGTAAAGGAGAAGAATCTGATTAACATCAGCTACAATGTTGATGGTTCACCCCATGGTAAACAAGGACAATAGTCTCTTGCCTCCATCAACAGTATACAAGCTAGGCCCTTTGGCCAGCAGAATTCAGAGTTGGTCTTTGAGGGCTTCATGTTTCCATCCTTGATCTCAGTTCCAAATCCTCTAATCAAGGAACTGGCTTTTTTATCTTCATTTTATACTTACCAAGCTCATTGCAACTAAATTCTGAGAAACTTTCAATTTATTTCATGGAAAGTGTTGAATAATGTTCTGCTTCAACTGTTCTGACAAAGATTTGGAGCCACCTGGTCTGAATGGCTACTAAATAGGTGTGAACTTTTCTCATCACTCACCTGTCAGCTACTTTCCTTTGAGTCAAAGGAAGTGCAAACCTGTTGAGTTTCTAAAACCTACTGGCTATATGTACTGAAACTGTAAGTGAGGAAAGCATTTGAAATGATTTAGATATAGTCTTCTGGAAACAAAGCTATGAAGATGAAATAGGCAGCTCAATATAGTAATTGAATTTGACTGGAAAAAGTGAAACAAAACCAAAATTTTCTGGTAATGAAAAGACTGGCCCCTGAAGAGCATCAAGTCCAGTTTAAATAGTTAGAAAGGTCAACTAGGAAGGTAAGGATCTGAGGGTTCAAATGACACATACTTGGAGACAATACTGTTTAGTTTCTATTTTGACATAAAATAGAACTCCTCAAATGGAGTTTAATGAAACAGGGGGGTTATAAAAATGGCTCCTGGGTGGTTTGAGACCTGATCTCATAGTTCCATGATTATTTATATGAATTCATTTCTATCATACTCATATAAATATCTCTTATTGGCATCTCATCCTAAAAATACTAGTTTTGAACTCTGGTTGGGCATCCCTTTCTGTTCCTTGCTAGCCTAAGAAGTGGGCAAGGTATGGAGGAGCAGAGAGTCAGGACTAAAGCTATTTGGGGAAAAAATCAAAGATTGGAAATATGGCCTCAAGTTAGTAACCTACTGTCAATCTTGGAGAACAGCTAGAACTGATGAGTGTGAAGGATGTTGCAAAAAATATAAAAGACTCTCAGTGTTCAAATACAAAAAAGCTGTCCCTTTTATGTAAAATGCTGACAGCAGGGTTGTGTTACCATTGTTGTTTGAAGAAATGTGTTTTTTTCCCCTGTACTTTGTTTTAATTTAATTGCTGTTTTACAAGTTGCAGTGATTAGGGCCCACAACATAGAATATTCCCTTAGGCAGGAGTTCTATTAAATTTGGTAACCATGATAGGATACCTGGCTGTTGAGAGGTGACTCTTTTTAGGTTAATCTGGTGTTTGTGTCTCTTTCTCCTACCCTCATCCCTTGCTTCCCAACTCTGGAGGGAAGTTCCCTGAGGTGGTTTTCAGATTAGTGTTGCATTCACCCATGGGGTGAAAGGGAGATTGGAATTAGCTGAACACTGCAAGTTACTGGTGGTGGGAGAGTCAGGGAACATAGATGAAGGGAGGTGTGGAGACTTTGAATGGGAGGCAGGCTGAAATGCATTAGCACAGAAACCTGAAAGGCTTTCTACTGAACATTGATGCAAAAATTTCTCTCTCTGTCCCCATTCTTGAAAGTTGATCTCTTCTTTGTTTCTCCATAATACTTCAGTGAGGCAGTTGCCTTTGTTCTGGTCCCAGAACATGTCTTTATCAGTTTCCCTAACAATCTTGCCTGCTTACCACATCCAACCCTTGTTGCCTATTAATTTTTAACCACTTTATATACAAAATTACACTTGATTTCCTGAGTAACAGTTCCCTGAAGCAAAACCTACTAGTACCAACTATGATACTGACTAAACTCAAATGTGTCCTAGGAGCAGCTGCTGACATTTTGACTGAAAAATATGATGGTTGTAAGGCACAGAGCAAGTAGACTTTTGTCAGTTACATAAATGCCTGGACTAACTGGCCCCATGGAAATGTATTTTTGATTGGTGTCTCAGGGTTGTGAAACTCATCAAGGACCAACATAGATTTAATAAATACCAATGTGGCTTATGGGAGGAACTTGAGAACTCTTAAGTCTGTATACTCAAAATGATCAGTGTTATAATGGTGGGCAGCCTTTTCTTTAATACTATGGCTCCCTTTTTCTCATTCAAAATACATTTTTAATTAGCTTTTATTAAGTATGCTTCAGTGCAAAGAAGGCAAATTAGGGCAGGGTATAAACATAGCACTGGCAATATTATGGTGAAATTTGCTCAAAAGCTAAGGCAGAGGAGGCAATAGAGTTCTAAATGATATGCCAAAACTCTCCCTTCCCAGAATCCTCTTTGAAATGCTATCTGAGTTAATGTGCTATTTCTTTAAATATAGACCACATTTAAACCATTTTCTAGACCAGAAGCGCTGTCAGGAGTGTGCTTTAATAATTTTGCACTTGGGGTAAGTTGGAAGGATTGGTTGGTGCTGGTGAATTCAAAAGGAGTACCAGTTTGGTAAGTTCAGGTTTTAGCATTCCATAGAAAGTTAGAAATTGCCTCACGTGGTCACCAGTGTCTAAACCAGTGGTTCTTAATAGGGGTATCTAGGAAATTTAAAAATGCTGGCAAATGCACACACACATAGACACACACATGCACACACACACAGACAAATTATAGAGACCCTTTCCACCCACATTTTCTCTCCACTGGAGGTTCACATTCCATAGATCTGGAGTAGAGCCTAAGCATCTGCATTTTTAAATGCTCCACAGGACATTCTGCTGTAAAGCCAACATCGAAAAACCCCTGCCCCATATGTTTAAATTTCATCTGGAGGTAGATGCTTTATTGTGTAACTGATTTATTTAACAAATACAATTTGCCAAGCACTGTTACAGGTGCTTTAAAATATTAGCTCATTTAACAGTGTCATATCAATCCTATGAGGTAGGTACTGTTATCACCATCCCCATTTTGCAAATCAAGGTAAAGAGAGGTACTTAGCTTGTTCAAAATGCTACCAACAATCTTCTATCATAAGTAAAAAGGCACAAAAATTATATCACAGAAATTTACTGATTATTCTTAAGTTAATTGTATATCAAAATCCTGTGAACATTATGAAATAACTGTATATGATGATAACTTATGACATTAACCAGAGTAAGAGAAGACACCTCGACCTGGTTTATGAATATTAAGGAGCACATGAATCAACTTTACTCTCTCCTAAAACAAGATGAATAGCTGAAAAATAGGCTCTGCCATGAAACCTTATTCCAGGGGAAGGGAAGGGAGAAACAGGACACAAATCAAACCCATGTGAGTGTTTGCTATTATTATTTAAACATATGATTGTAGTCTTCTCTTCTTGCATTTTTACAAATCAAGAAAAACCCTGGACTTCCCTGGTGGTGCAGTGGTTAAGAATCTGCCTGTCAATGCAGGGGACACGGGTTCAATCCCTGGTCCAGGAAGATCCCACCTGCCGCTGAGCAACTAAGACCGTGCACCACAACTAGTGAGCCTACGCTCTAGAGCCTGTGAACCACAACTACTGAGCCTGCACGCCTAGAGCCTGTGCTCTGCAACAAGAGAAGCTACTGCCTTGAGAAGCCCATGCACCACAACGTAGAGTAGCCCCTGCTCGAAACAACTAGAGAAAGCCTGCATGCAGCAACAAAGACTCAGTGGAGCCAAAAATAAAAATAAATTAAAAAAAGAAGAAAAGTCCTGGCCTTCTTGATGACCTTGAAATGGACTCCAGCAATATCAGTGTTATGACCTGTTACCACTAAATCCAGCAACCAGAACTTCAGAAACTAGTCCATATATTTAGTCTTCTCTGTTTGTTAATCCATTTTGCTGTGCTGACCTTTCAGAACAGTCTTTTATCAGTAAGTAAGATCAGTGAGTAATCTACATATAAAGGAACCTGAGTTCTAGTCTCAGCTCTGAGACAAATGAGATCTATGTTCTTTCTCTCCCTTCTCAAAGCCTCAGTTTCTTCATCTGTAAGGTGGATGGGTTTGCCTTGGATGATCTCTCCAAAGTCTCTACCAGTATTAACATTGTTAAGAGGCATTGTGACAGGAAGTTTATGACTTATACTTCTTCAAAGCAACAATGAGTTCCTGCCTAACTCCTGGATCTATGAGTGAGCATCAATTAGAAAGAATGTAGTGCTCTGTGGTGGGCAGCTGACTTCTCTTACCTAGCAGAAATGAATCTGTCAACTTTCATTAGGTGTTGTCAGGTAACATCATGCTCAGTGATTTCACCAGAAGTGTTAGGCTAACATTCAATTACACCACGATTCTAAAGAGGCAGTGCATTCTACTCTTTAAATTCCTGAGAATTAGGGATGCTGCAAAACATGTAAAATGGTTGATAGGATGCAAGAAATTGTTCCCTTTGCCTTTGTTTTTTTTTTTTTTTTTTTTTTGCAGTACGCGGGCCTCTCACTGTTGTGGCCTCTCCCGTTGCAGAGCACAGGCTCTGGACATGCAGGCTCAGTGGCCATGGCTCACGGGCCCAGCCATTCCATGGCATGTGGGATCTTCCCGGAGCGGGGCACGAACCCGTGTCCCCTGCATCGGCAGGCGGACTCTCAACCACTGCGCCACCAGGGAAGCCCCCATTTGCATTTTAATGCTTCCATTTTGAGATTGTTGATGCTGCATCTGGTTTTACCATGTTTTAAAATTTGTCAAGATCAGAAGAAGAGGTTTCTGGAAAGCTACTGAGCCTCTTTGTGCTTTTAGCCACACTGCTCCTTGATCTGTCCTCCAAGATAGAAGAAGGTGAGGAAAACTTCCTCCTAGGGAAAGTGACTCAAGAAAGAGCCAGGTAGCGGCTGTGGTGAGGAAGGAGGAGGCTTGAGGTAATCATTTTTTTCTTCCAACAGGAGTTGAACTGTCAGAGCCTTTGCATTATCAGCTTTTCTCTTTTAATCTAAAAGTTAAAAGCTATTGTTCTCATTGGAATTGATTTTCTGTTTCTTGCTTTACTTCATCAACCTTTTGGTGAGGAGCCATGGAATAATTCAAGATGTTCTCTCTAAGGTACCAAGCAAGTCAGCATGGCTAGCCCCTGATCATTGGCCCCTTGCCTGGGTGATGAAGGGCACACCATAACTTCTTTTGCTGGGCATAGGATGGCTTGTGATTTTCTTGATATGCTTGTTGCCTGATATTTCAAGAGTTGCTCTAAATGTGGCTTGGGAATCCAAGAGGACTGGGCAAGGCCAGGCTGAAGAGACTGTTTTGCCCCTTGGAGAATATTATCTTACAAAGGCTCCTTACTATCTAGGCAAAAAGAAAAAATACGCTCCTCTGCCCCTGGCTTCAACAGAGCCGTTTTCTAATTAGCACTTTATTTGGCAGCAAATGTTTGCTGTGTGCCAGACACTGAGGAAACATCCAATCAGAGTCCTTAGGTGAATATCCTCTACCATGAAGGGCACCTGCCCTCAGGCTTTTCTCCTTTGCTTAGGAAGGCCTTCATTATCCTAAGATCTGAAAGCAATCTTTTTTTCCCCCCAAAATTTGCTTACTTTTAAAGAGAGTTTTTATGTTTTCTTAGATTTCAAAAGTCATAATGAATATATTCACCTTTCAAACAATATGAAAGCATACAGAACAAAACATGAAGGTCCTCTTTAACCTCTTATCCCATTCTCAATGGTCTCATTTGCATCTTTCCAGTTCCCTTTCTATATATTTACATACACATGTATATATAAGCCTATGTGATTTTTCTTTGTGTCCAATGAAACATTCTGCCATGTGGAAAATGTTATAAATCTGCACTAACCAATATGGTAGCTCTTAGATACATGTGGCTGTTTAATACTTGAAATATGTCTAGTGTGACTGAGGAACTGAGTTTTGTAATTTTAAGTAATTTTAATTAGTTTAAATTAAAATTTTAGTAGACACATGTGGCCTTTGGCTATTACTGGGCAGTGCAAATCGAAATAGGAGGAACCAGGAACTCAGAGAAGAAAACAACAGTGGTGTGAGGAGTATACCACTGGGTACTGGGATACCAGTGTTTTCCTGGAGATGCATCATCTCACTTAATCTTCACAAGCCCATGAGATAGGTTCTATTAACAGATATAAGAAGCAAGTCACAGAGAGATTAGGTACCTATCCAAGACACAAAGTGTTAGAGGGTTGATTCCAACCTAGACAGTCTAGCTCCAGAAAGTACCTCCCTGAGCTTAAGCATGTGGAGGACCATGTGGTGAACTGGAAATGGCATGAGCTTTGGCATAGACAAAACTAGGTTTGAATCTTGATCCTGCCACTTACTGGGCTCCTTAACTGTGTGACTTTGGGCAAGTCATTTAGCCTCCTTGAGTCTTGGTTATCAAGTATGTAAAATGAGACTCATAATTCTTTCTTTCCCACCATCAATGGGATATTCACTTAAGACAGAGCAACATGCTTTCCCCTCTTCCATCCTCCTTATCAACAATATTTATTTGCCTTTGGGTGATGACTACCTGTAGCTGGGGATATGGTCAAGGGCCATGAAACAGATAAAAATTAAATGAGTTTAAAATAGATTAAAATTAAGCATGTGCATTGATCTTTGTGGGCCAGACCTTATAAGCACAGAATTCTAGTCAGCTGAGATAACTGAGGATTTACCTCAAGGGAGACAAGGGAGTCTCCTGGACTACCTCACTGAGTATAAGGCTAAAGGCAGGGAGCAGTTTAGTTTACTGGAGATAAATTTGTTAATGCTTAGGCTTTATAATCAGACTATGGATCAAGTCCCAGTTCTAATGCTTACTACTTGTGTGAACTTATGAAGGTCATCTACCCTCTTTCTTGATCAGTTTCCTCATCTATAAAATGGGGGTAATAATAGTACCTACCTCCTACCTCATTGTATTGTGAGGATTCAGTGAAAATTTCATGGTAAATACTTAATGCCTAACACAAGGTACGCTGCTACTACCATTTTCACTTCTATTAACAGCAGCAACTGAGTGGCTCATTCATCACCACCACCAACCACAGCATGCAGATGCTGGGGACTTAGGTTCTGATCTCAACTCTGCAACACCCTCAGAGACAGGGCAGCTCTTCAAATGCTCTTCAGGTGTTTACTTTGTCCAAGCAGGATAATGAAAACTTCCTATAGGGCTGCTGTGATAATTAATTAGGAACAGCTAGCAGATCTCTTGCATACATAGGACATATGGATCCATCTACTTGAAAGTGTCTTCTTAGAGTAGCTACAAAGGAGACAGTTTCTTTGATATACTGGGAGTGTCCTGACTTTAGTCTAGATTTCATGATATATCCAATATCTTTACTGGGCCCTCTTTCCACTTAACCTCAGCCCCAACTACATGATGTCCTATAACATTTGAGGAAAGAAAATATTTAAAGCCTATTTCCTTGAGATTCAGTGCTGGGTTTACTTTTGTGTTCTTGAATTTCCATTCACTTTCTTAGCTCTGAAAGAAAGGTAGGCACTTCTGACTACGTGGTTTATGAACCTTGTCACACACAGTTCATTTGGAGTAATGTAATTTTGTAACACATTTGAAACACAAGCTTGCAACATACTCTGTTGCATGATTCTTTCTCCAAGATCTACTGGAAATGTCAGTCCATTTAAAGGGAGGTGTTAAACTTTAACATAATGTTTATGAAGCTCTTCCAAGGAAGAATACTGTGTAAGTCATAACATCAATCCAAATGGTCAGTCACTATTTTTAAAACTTTTTATTGGAGTATAGTTGATTTACAATGTTGTGTTAGTTGGTCTGTCACTATTAATTCAGTCTAAGTATAGGAGAAACCAGTCTGCACTGGTAATGAATCTAAACAGTAGAATATGTGAAAAGGAGTGATGGGTAGTTTGTGATGAGTAGGAATCATGCTGGGCCTGCTTTAATGAAAGATAAGATTAATTTTTAATTGTAATCACTGTAATAATAGGATGGTATTAAAGTATTTGAAAGTACAGTTTGGTCTATTAAGTAGTTTGAATATTCCTCCAGCATTTCTGTTTATACTGATTATATGCTTAGCAAAGCCTTTCTTCATACATAACACAAGGTCAACTTAAGCCCAACCTGTGTCCAAATCATCACAAAACTTGAGTTTATCAGGTCCACATTAATGAGGACTTATTACAATAATAAATCTAGGAAGAGCAAAACCTAGAGAAGGCTCTAGATTATGCTGTCTTTTACTGCTTTGTTTTTTCTTATTATAAATTTCACCTTTAGTGCCACTCTACATGTGATGTTGGGATTAGAACAGTCCCCTGAAAACACCAGAACTAAATGTGTATTTTTAAATAGAGACCCACTTATTAGTGCCAGTTAATCTCCAATGAATGTAATGTCAGTAAAATGATAATACAAAAATGTTAAATTTTATTGCTAATCTTAAATTCTGCTTTAAGGTAAAGAAAAACCTTAATACTATGGCTAAAGAGTCAAGTCACACTAGATTAGCATTCTTGTACATTAATAATGAAAATAGCTGAGTGTAATTAGTGTCATTTAAAGTTTTGTGAATCAGAGATATGGCCTTACAAATTAAATGGTTTGAATACCGGATAAAAAGTCTAGGGAAATAATTCTTATTAAAAAGTTAAAACCTTCCCTTCTCTTCTAACAGGAAATTTATCATTGGTATAGAATTACATACCATTCACCCTGCAGCATGAAAATGATGGAACTTTGTAGACCATAAAAGTGTAATAAAGGAGCCACTAAAATTGATTTTAATTTAGGTAGATTACCATTGTTTTCTTCCTTAAATGGAGGGAGTGTTCTGTACTCCTCCAACCTATTTTCAGCCATGATACTCTTTCTACACGCACGATTAGGCACTCCTCCCCCCACATTTGAGGATGTTTAAATGTCCCTTGTTTTTCCCATCTCAACTCCAAAACCTTTTTCAGTCTAGCAAGAGAAGAGGAAACATATAGAAGTGGATGTGCCAAAATTTCCAACAAGTGCACAGATAAACTAAATTGTGAGACAGGTGAAGTGGCTCCCCATTGTTCTTCCAACTCTCTGCATGCTTCTCCTTCTCTAACCCTCCCAACTGTAATATGCCCAGTGGTCTTCTTCCTAGCCCAGGTTCTTCTAGTATGATGCCTCAGACAAGCCTGCACTCCTTTTCTGTCTCTGATGCCGCAAAACTTACTTGTTCTGAGTCCATTTAATCAGACCACTGATGTTTACCAAGAGTGTTAGTTGTAGTAATGGCAGTAGGAGGAATCATAAAGTAACAATGAAAACAATAGCCAGTGTTGAGTATAATGACTATTTTATTGTGCTCCAGGTGCTCTTCAAGTATTTTATATTCAGTACTTCATTTTTTTTTTTTTTTTTTTTTGCGGTACACGGGCCTCTCACTGTTGTGGCCTCTCCCGTTGTGGAGCACAGGCTCCGGACACGCAGGCTCAGTGGCCATGGCTCATGGGCCCAGCCACTCCGCAGCATGTGGGATCTTCCTGGACTGGGGCACGAACCTGTGTCCCCTGCATCAGCAGGCGGACTCTCAACCACTGCGCCACCAGGGAAGCCCTCAGTACTTCATTTAATCCTCACTTTTACAGATGATGAAATTGAGACTTAGGAAGATTAAATGACTTATCTAAGGTCCCACAGTGAGTAAGAAGACTCACTCTTGTTTGTTTAATTCCAAATGTCCAATCTCTTAACTGCTACTACTCTAGACTGCCTTCTTAGATTTAGGAAAAACAATAAGAGTTAATATCCCTGAAAGTGTTTTGAAAAAAGTCCTTAATGGTTGTTACCTCTTAAGTATTTATAGTTTGTTATCAGATTTTGCTGCATTCTCTCTTATTGAAAAAGTGCAGGGTGGGGAGAGAGAGAGAGGGTAAGGTAGGTGAGGAAAAGAAGGGATGGAAGAGGAAGAATAATTAACTCTCATCCTGGAGTGGATAGTTTGCCCTATTCGAGAATCCAAATGGATAAGCTCTAGGCTTCTCATGCTCTTTGGTAAGGATGTGCCACCCAAAGCTGAGGTGATGCAGTGAAAATGACATAAATATCCCCCATCTCCCTTCTGCGTTCATGAACAAATTCCTCGCCCAATCATTTGTGGCCAGGGTAGCAGGGTTGGTTTTACTCAACACAAGTCATAGTAACTTAGTAAGCAAGAACTTTTTCAGGACACTTTCCTTAAAAGGTCTATAGACACAGGCCAAGCAGGCCTCTGAGGTTACCTCAACTTCTCCTAGAGCCTACTGAGTACAAATCTGTATGATTCTCCTAGGGCTAAATTAGATGATGGACAATATAAAAATTGGACTCAGCCTCCAGATGATAGGAAGAGTGCCATTGCCCTGGGTATAAGAGTTCTTCCAACCCCAAGACTATGCACTGAAATATTTGCTGCTATACCAGTGCTTATTCCCCACTTCCAAAACCACTGCTCTCTGCTGGGTACACTCTGGGGTCTTACGGGTTTCAACTCCCATTTCTAATTAGCCGTGCATGAGTCTGACTCCCTGAATGTAAAAAAAATTGTTTTCTTTAATATGAACCATAAGAGCTCAGGATCCAGCTGGCCCTAGATACTTAAGGGAACTGTTCAGCTCTGCTTTAGTGGCAATTGCCTTTGCTGGTTGAAAGCTCTGTTTTGCTCCCCAACTGTGTTTGTGTGTGACTTATATAAATTAGCAACTTTGGGAACTGCAGGTGATTTTAAGATACAAACTTTTACTTTAATAAAAGCATAAGTGAGAACCATACCTTCTGAAACTAACCTGAAATATATACTCTTGCATTCACTTCCTGACCATACTCTAGCTTTCTTCTCCAGCTGGAGCAGCCCTTCACCAGAGATGGCCTGGGTTCATTGCAAAGACAGCCAGGTCTCAAAGATGCACCTGGCATTGACTTTCCCATAGTGTCTTTGAGGTTAAGAATTTCTGGGTCATCTTCCTTCTGATTCTCTTCTGTTACTGACTTACTAGACATGATCCCTGACAAAGTCCACACATATGGGAATTGGCCTTAGAACAGGAAAAACCAAGTCATTGGACACTAGACCTTTGAATACACCATCCTGGTTTGCCTAGGATTGTTCCAGGTTTAGCACTGAAAGTCCTACGTCAAGAGAAACCCCTACATCCAAAGGAAACCAGGATGGTTGGTTACCCTACTAGACTTGTCTTAGGCCATATAGTACAATAGAAATAACACTGGTCTTCAAAGATCTGGGTTCAAGTCCTACCAGTGTCACTTATTATATTTAACCATATCTTCTTCAGTTTGTTCATAGTATTTAACAAGATTTTAATTCTATATTATTCTCTATAGTATTAGAGAGTAAACTCAATGAGTGCTAGTATCATGTCTTCTTTGTTCCCTGGTGCATCTTCAACACTTAGCACAATGCCTCGCATGAAGTAGGCACTCAACACTTACCTAATGAATGAATGAGTTAATAAGTCATGTATTTGCACTAGCCCTCCATTTTCTCATCCATAATGGAAATATAATTACTTCCAAGAATTGAGACAATCTATGTGTGAGAGAGACAGTGTATATATTTCATAGGACACACAAAAAAACCACTGATGATTGTGATTATGATGTGTGCTTGATAAAAATACCTGCCTTTTACTGAGGAATGTACTGAGTTCTAGGCCCTATCAATGTTTTATTTTGTTTCATCTTTATAATTATCCTTCAAATAGGTGTAAGTAGGTATTATACCCATTTTAGAAATGAGGAAACTAAGATTGCAAAGAGTTATGGTCAACTACAAAGTTAGAGGGCACAGTCCTCAAGATAACCCTCACTTGTGACACCAACTGCAAGTTTGGATGGTTCCTAAAACCACCCTCATGTAAGATAATTCACTAGAAGGACTCACAAAACTTACTGAAAGCTATCATATTCACAGTTATGGTTTATTACAAGGAAAGAACACACGTTGAAATCAGCTAAAGGAAGAAGCACATAGGACAGAATCCAGGAGAAATACCAAATGTAAAGCTTCCATTATCTTCTCCCTGTGGATTCAGGACACATTACTCTCCTGGCATTGATGTGTGCCAATATGCATGGAGCATTGCCAAACCAGAAAGCTCAGGCAAGCTCAGTGCTCAGAGTTTTTATTGAGGCTCTGTTATATAGACATGACTGATTGATTGCCGACATGGTTAATTTCAATTTCCAGACTGATACCAAAGCACCTACTCTAAATCACATTGTTATTGTCTGGTTAGCCCAAAGGCCCAGACAAAGAAATATTATCTTCTAGAAGCTGAAGGAAAAGTCCAGATCTCTTTTTTGAACAAGTTTAGATTCTTTACTATATAGAGGTGCAGAGATGTTAATCAACTTGCCAGAGGTTGCAGAGCTAGTACATGTAAACTCTAGTCAACCTCCCTCCAGTACCCATGCTTTTAGTTTCTATTATTTTCCCTGTGTGTCTGACAAATGATGTTTTAATGTGCTATAAAATAATGTGTACTTTTATATATACATCAAAGAAAGGCTTGATTAGAAGTAAAAATAATGGGCAGAAGGCAGAAATATTACTCCTCCCCCATCTACCTTTTCCCTCCCACTGTTCTCCAACTTGAACCATTTTTTTATGCCATGAACCCTAACCTAGGTCCACACTGGGAAAAATGTAAAGTAGATGAAGGTGGATAGATAGTTTGTCTAGGGTATACTCCTATTCCACTAACCTCCTCTCTTGTTCACTCAGACTCATAAACACACTCACATATACACACGCACATGCTCAAGAATGCGCACACACACACACACACATCTTCTCACAATGGGCTCTATTCTCCATGGCCTATTTGAGAAATTCCATCTTAAGTGTTAAATAAAATTTGAAAATTCTTCCCAGGGCCATTTTTTTAAAAAAAATATGAGGCTCTTGAACATAGAACAATCATGAAGGCAAAGAAATTAATATAATTTGATGAGATTTAAAACAGGGGTTTGTGAAGCTATACTATCTTACTGGATATCCTCAAATTCACAATACGGCCAGCTATCCCATTCACTTGTGTGGTGCTAGGGGCCAGAGACAGGGGTGGAAAAACAGCAAGTACAAAGAGGAGAGAGAAACAGGGAAGGAAGGCAGGAGAGACACTCTGAAGCTCTGAAATAATCTACGCCTGTTCAGAAGTGGGGAAACAGAATTCAAAGGTCCACATCACACAGAAGACCATCCAAAGCTTAAATAAACCAGAGCAGGCTTAGGGTATATTTAACAAAACGAAGGTAAGGAGTTTGATAAAGCCCATTTTTTGGTTATATCTTTCTAACAGAAAAGGACAAATAATACAAAATTACAGCTAATTTATTATAGAGGCTAGCAGAAGAAACAGCACTAGCCTTAGAGACAGGCACACCAGAGTTTAAATCCCAACGCTACTAATAGCTATGTGACCATAGGAAGATTATATACCTTCTCTAACCCTCAGTTTCTCACCAGTACAACTAGTGCTAATAATAGAACAAATCTCATAGGACATTTACAGTGATTAAATAAGTGTTTAGCACAGTGTTTGGCACAAGGCAAACATCCAATAAATGAGTTATAATAATGATGATGATGATATGTACTGTTTTCATCTATAAAATGGAGATAACTGTCCTGCTGTATCACAGGGCTATGGGAACATCTTTTGCTATACTGAATGTGAAAATGCTTTCCAAGAAGTGCATTACCAGGTCTTTGAGGTCATTGTTGCCTCTAATCCTTATTTGGCAATGGGCAATAGCACATAAAAGGTTGATGACTGGAGTATGTACTGAGCCATTCTCTCAGGTGTGACAAAAACATTAGCAAACTTTTGTTAACCTGCTTGGTACAATGGTAACATCTTGCATTATGGGGGTCATACATACAGATTTGAATCCAGGATATGCCACTTTCAAGTTGTGTGACCTACATATTTTCCTAGAGAAAATGGAAAATGCTTAGACTTTCTGAGACTCAGTACTCTTACCTGTAAAACAGGAGTGATAGCAAATACCTTGCAAGTTATGTAAAGGACCTATCACAGTGTATTACATTCTTTTGCCCCTCAGTGTTTCCAGAGATTAAAGAATGAGCATTTTCTTTAACAGATAAACAATAGATACAATAAAATATTTTTATACAAACCACTTGTCACACACACATACATAATGTGTACATGTATAAATACATAAATATATATATATACATGCATACATTGGAAAGACTCTCTTTCCCCCATTGAATGACCTTGCCCCCCCCAGTTAAAATCAATTGACCATAGATGTATGTGTGCTTTCCTAGACTCTCAGTTCTATTCCATTGATCCATGTGTCTATACTTAATGCCACTATCACACTGTAGCTTTGCAGTGAGTTTTAAAATCAGAAAGTGTGAATCCTCCAACTTTGTTCTTCATTTACAAATTATTTTCATTATTCAGAGTCCCTTGTACTTCCACAAGAACTTTCAAATTAGCCTGTCCATTTTTTCCAAAAAACAAAAAAAGGGAGTTATTTTGATAGGTAGTGCATTGAGTCTGTACATCACCTTGGGGAGTATTGTTATCTTAACAACATTAAGTCTTCCCATCCATGAATACAGTATGTCTTTTCATTTTTTTAGGTCTTTTAAAATTTCTTTAAGTGATGTCTTACAGTATCAGTGTATAATTCTTACATTTCCTTGGCTAAATGTATTTCTAAGGATTTTACTCTTTTTCATGCTATTAATGGGATTTTTTTCTTAATTTTATTTTCAGATTATTTTTGCTATTGTATATTTTTGTATATTGATCTTGTATTTTGCAACCTTGATGAATACACTAGTTATCTTTAATAGATTTTTAGTGGATTCCTGAGCATTTTATAAATAGAAGATCATGTCATCTGAAAGTAGTTTTATTTCTTTACCAATCTGGATTATTTTAATTCATTTTCTTGCCCAATTGCCCTGCTATTACCCTGTACCTCCAATACAATGTTCAGTAAAAGTAGAAAGAGTGGGCATTCTTACTTCATTCTTGACATTTGGGAAAAACCTTTCAGTCTTTCACCACTATGTATTCTTCTAGCTCTGGGTTTTTCATAGATTACTTTTATCAGGATAAGGAAATTCCTTTGTATTCTTAGTTTATTGAGTGTTTTTTATCATGAAATGGTATTGGGTTTTGTCAAATGTTTTTTCTGTGTCTCTTGAGATGATGATGTGGGTTTTTATCTCTTTATTCTATTCATATTACAAAGGTTCAGAAATCAAGACTATGTGATCCTGGCATAAGAATAGACATAAAGATTAATGGAATAGATTTGAGAGTCCAGAAGAAACCCCATATATCTATGGTCAATTGAGTTTTTAATAAGGGTGCAAAAAACACTCAATGGGGAATGAATAGTGTTTACAACAAATGGCACTAGAACAGCTGGATATCCACATGTGAAAGAGTGAATTTGGACACTTATCTAACACTATATACAAAACTTAAAATAAAAATGGATCATATATATCATATATATACATATGATATATATATCAACTAAAACTATAAAACTCTTAGAAGAAAACATAGGTGTAAATCATTTTGATCTTGGATTAGGCAGTGGGTTTTAGATATGAAACTTAAAGTACAAGCACCAAAGAAAAAGTAGATAAATTAGACTGCATCAAAATGAACAACTTTTGTGCACAAAGGATACAATGAAGAAAACGAAAAGTCAACTCACATAATGGGAGAAAAAGTTTGCAAGTCATATATCCAGAATATATCAAGAACTCTTATAAATCAACAAAAGATAACTCATTTTTTATGGGTTGGGCTTGAATAGATATTTCGCCAAAGAAGATATACTAATGGCCAATAAGCACATGAAAAGATGCTCAATATTATCAGTCATTAGGGAAATGCAAATCAAAGCCACTATGAGATACCATTTCACATCACTTAGAATGACTATAATTAATTTAAAAAAAGAAAAAATAATGAGTGTTGGTGAGAATATGGAGAAATTGGAAACCTAATGCATTGCTGATGGGAAGGTAAAATGGTACAGCCATTATGGAAAATAGTTTGGCAATTTCTCAGAAAGCTAAACCTAGAGTTACCATATGACCCAGCAATTACATTCCTAGATATATACTCAAGAGAAATGAAAATGTGTATCCATGCACACACTCATACATGAATATTCATAGCAGCATTATTCATAACAGTCAAAAAGTGGAAACAACCCAAATGTCCATCAACTGATGAATGGGAAAAAACAGTGTGTTATATTCAATATATTCAGATATGCATATGTTGTTTGTTGTATAGCAGTAATTAACTATAATTGGAAAATATCCTGTTTTATGGTTCTCTGAATTCTCAGTGATTTTTCCTTTCCCCTAACTCAAACTACTTTCCCTTAGCATAATCCTTTCCCTGCCCCACATACAAACTGCCTCAATAGAAATATAAGCAATGTAAGTAGGGTTTCCAGTATAGATTTTAGTATTGATGGGGCTACTACAGAATCTCCTGGTGTGGGCTATGTTTGAGATATGTAACTATATGCCTGGAACGGTGGAAAACAAAGCTGGGAAATGTACCCATTATATAGGGAAAAGGGTTCGCATTTTGTCCCTTTTCCTTTCTCTAAGAATGGAACACAATGCTTATTCCAGAAGATAAGTGAAAAATACTTCTGAGATAGCATGTGGTAGAAGTGTCTACACCTTCACTGGGACCCTTGAGAAGCAAAATGTCCTTTTTAAGGCTGGACAACTCTGAGTTTTAACATTATCTCCCTCCTCATAGTATGATGCATCCATACATCTCTTATAGAATTTTTGTCTTTTACTGGCCCCTTCAATTTCCTCCTTCTGCCTCCTGCCCTTAATCCTTATTTTTAATTTCTCTGCGTCTGTTTTCTACTCTGTTTCCTTGATAAAGAACAGTTTACAATTCTTTCATTTTTACTATCTAGACAGGATTTTCATAACTAGGTCTGCCTACTTCTCTTGATCAGTCCCTTCCTTTCTGGCCTCCCTAATCTGCTCTCTGGTTCTACCTGTAATTCTTGGCTGGATTCCCCATTTGATCCTGCTACTGGTCACCTAACAGGAAAAATCCCCACAGGGTATCTTTCACTTTGAAACACTTTTTTGTCTTGCCTCTGAGTCACAGAAATTTGGTCACCTAAGTAAAGGAAATATATTTTCAAATACAGGGTGTCTTCCTGGGCACAATTTGAAATGACTCCTAGAAAAATCTCTGATCGTGTGTTCCCAAATATTTAGATATATTTTGATCTGCAGGCCTTCCTTATGCTGTCCACACTTTGTTTGAAAGGAGTGTGCTTCATAAAGCATCAGACTGAATACAAGAAAATCAATAAGCAATCTGTGTGATAGTTAATTAAGGTGCCAGAATGAATTACTGTTTCTTCCCCTCCTGATTTGGGTCATAGTCGCATTTGATTTGGGAAGTTGTCCATTTTCAGTTATGGTTTGTTCTGTGTTCTTCTGATGTGACTGGAATGAATGACTGACAAGAAAAATCACGTCATGTCAGAAAACTATGGGGTAAATGTAACATGGCGAAGGTGTGGTTTGAAAAAAGTTATTTCCAAGACAGGGCTGATATTAGGACAAGGTAGTGGGGGAGAAAATTCTCTCTTCACATCTGTAGTCAAGACTGTGATGAAGCCAACTGTGTTCTCTATACATTGCTCTCAGTTTGTGTGTATTAATTCAGCAAACATTTAGTGAGCAAATACTTGGTCAGGCACTGTACAATGCACTAGGGGTGCAGCCATGTACAAGAATGTTGTGACCCCTGAGAGAATTTATAGTCTAAAAAGGGAGACCAATATTAAACAGTCACATACATAGTTCATTAATTATAATTTTAAGTGCTTCCATAATAAGCTTCAGCTAACTGGATTTTTCCACAACCTTAAGATCACTACTATTCAAACTAAAGCCAGGAAACATCTTGAAAGCTTTCTATGCCCTTCTGTATATCATAAAGTCTTAAGACATAAGTAAATAATGGATAAAGGGATTCCTTCTCAGGGATGCAGTGGGAGGTCTTAAGTAACCCTAGTTTGGAGTTTAGAGTATCAGACAACATGTTCCAACCAAAGAAAGTCTTCAATAGTATAATTCAGCTAATTTCCTAATCCCAGTCTCTGCTTCCTTGGTGCTTATCTTAGAGATACCAGTCCTCACTGAACATGGCCTGAAGACTGACTGGTAAAAATGATCAAGAACAGCCTGTTTTGGTAGATAGTGAATGCTGGTGGGAGGGGTGGGGGGATGATGGCAGTTCTCTGGCAGAGAGGCATTCTTAACAGGAAGGATTTTCTGGATTGCCTGGTGTTAAAAATATCAAAATGATTGAATGAAGGAGGCTGGAGAATTCAACAAGTGAATAGGTTCCTACTTATACTGGATGGTGTAGGTTATTAGCAGCCTGAAGGTAGGGGGCCTGAAGCAGATATCTTCAGGCATAGGATTCTGTGAAGTTTAACTTGCTGAGACACTAGAAGAATTGCTGAATGCCAACTCCACTTTCCTTAAATGTGCATTTAAAGAGCACTTGCTGGTGCCAATTTATTCTTAGCTCTGTGGGTCTTCCTATGTATATGTCACATAGACAGGGAAATTGCTTATATTTGATTCAAGGGTCCCAGCTTAAATGTGCTCACAGTTTTCATAACTCAATTTAGTGTAATTATACTCAACTTAGAGAATGAGTAACTGCCCCTTTCTTACCCCTATGGGTATGTGATTAATTGGCTTCATAGTAAAAATGTCTTCATCACAGACCTAAGCTCCAGTGGGCTCCCAGAAGGTTAGGTTTTAAATCTAGATAGAGTTTATTTGGTGCTACCTCATTAAACTTGGATAAGTCAAGTTTAAAAACTCAGTCTTTTCTGATCAGCAAGGGCAGGACAAGCCTAAAGTAAACACAAGAGTTTACCTAGCAGCTATTCCAGACAGATGCCAAATGCTAGGTGACTAGCACACCTTTATGCCTGAGAATGCTACATTTTAATGATTAGTCCTATTTTAGAATATGTGGCACATAGAGTCTTTCTGAGATCTTTTGGGGATAACATTTTTGGGATAGTCATTCTGACTCCATTTGCACATAAGCTGTCACCAGTATCTACTTGGTCTGGGCAATATTAAACATCTTTGATCTGAGGCATATTCAGATATGTGTATAACCAGTATAATGCATATGTAAATGCATCTGTGGTTATCTGAGCATGAATGTGTGTGGTGATAGTTGTCTGTTCCTCTAATTCTGGTGGTGACTGTGCCATTCCAACAGCCTTAGTGATTATGACCTTCTATCTAACCTGCCTGAAAATAATTAGACATTACTGCTTAAGTGGATGGTTAAGAAAGTGCAGGTAGATGATTCAAAGGACCAAATCAGGTTTTCTTTCTTTACTTTGTGAGACAGTGTACTGTGGTCATTAGGAACACGGACTCATGTGACCTAGGTTTGAATCATGGAACCACAGGTTACAAAGCCTCCCTATGTCTCAGTATCCTCATCTGTAAAATGGAGATTAATGGTGGTACCAATCTCATGGGTAGTTGTGAGGATTAGGGAGATTAATCCATGTGAAATGCTTAGCACAGTACCTGAAACATAGATATCACTCAATGAATGTTAGTCTTGTTATTATCCTTCGAATAAAGCCCCAATCCCCCCTCCCACTTTTCACCCTCTTCACCACTGCTGTAATCCAAGTCACTTTCACCTTTTGCCCAAATTCATTCTCAGCAGTATAATAAGTATAATCTTAAAACATAAATCCTATCAAGGTGTCCTCCTATTTAAAAACTCTCCTTTACTTAGAATAAAACCCAAACTTCTTTCCCTGGTCTACAGAGTTTTAGGTGATCTGATCCATCCTCCGCCTTAGATCTCCCATTCTACTACTCTGCCCTTTCTCACTGAGCCCCAGCTGTGCTTGCCTGCTTGCTGTTACTGAAGTCATACAAACATGTCCTGCCTTATAGCCTTTGCACAAGGTATTTCTTGTGCCTGAACAGTCTTTCCTCTAATTTTTATGTGGCTTGGCTCCTTGTCATTTTGCCTCATCAGAGAGACCTTCTGGGCCACCAACTCTAAAAGAACTGCCTAAGCACTACCCACCCAACAACCTGTTTTAAATTTTTGCATAGCACTTACCAATCTTATAGGTCTCTGTTTGTTTGTTTGTTTATAGTCTGTCTCCTCTTACCAGAATGTAATGTTTATGAGAACAGGGTTATTGTTCACTACTTTATTCATTCCATATTTATTTATTGAGGGCCCACTATGTACCAGGCACTGTTCTAGGGTCCCTGGAGATATTGCAGTATATAAAGAGGTAAAAATCACTGCTCTCTTGAAGTTTATTTTCTACTAGGTTTAGATAGACAGTAAGAAAAGAAATTGTAAACTGTATCTATACCAGAGGATGAAAAGCAGGAAAGGAAGTTAATGAATGCCCTGTGGTGATGGTGATGGTGGTGGTGGTGGTGATGGTGATGTGTGTGTGTGTGTGTGTGTGTGTGTGTGTGTGTGTGTGTGTGACAATTTTTAAAAAGATTGTTAGGAAAGGCCACAATGATGTGGGAACATTTGAGAAAAGACATGAGGGTTGAGGGTTGGAGCCATCTGTATTTTGGGGGGAAGATCAAATATAAATGCCCAGATATGGAACACACAGAGTATAGTCAAAGAATATCAAGGAACCCAGTGTGGCTGGAATGGAATAAGTGAATGAGGCTGGGAGTGACAGGAGGGGTGGCCACATCATGTAGGGCATGGTAGGTCATGGTAAGGTCTCTGGATTTTCTTCTAAGCTACATGGAGTGCCAGTGGCTCAATTTGAATAGAGAAGTGGCATGACATATTTTTTAGAAGCATCAATCTGGCTTCTGGATGGAGAATAAACAGTAGGAGGGCAAGGGTAGAAGGAGAGAGACTAATTAATAGATCATTGCAAAAATACAGTGTAAGAGATGATGGGGATGTATCGATAGAACAGGTGGTAACAGTGGAGCTGGTGAGAAGTAGTCAGAGTAAAGTCTGTATGTGTTTAAAAACACAGGCAACAATATTTGCTAATGGATTGGAATGAGGGATGTGAGAGAACGAGAACAAAGATGAGGGCATTTTTTCCCCGCTCAAATGAAAGGTGAAGTTGCTGTTTACTATGATGAGGAAGACTGTGAGAGGTTTCTGGGAATAGAGGAACTGTGAGTGCAGTCTTAAACATATTTGGTTCAACATCTTTTAGACATCATTTTGAGACACAAATGAAATATCTTTGGTGCCTAGAACAGTGCAAGCACTGTTCAGCACTCAGTAAATATTTTTAACTGAATGAATGAATGCCGTTTAACTTGCCTCTACCTCCTCTCAGTCACAACCACTTCATATTACCAAGTCATTCTACTCTCTCTCCATGGATTCTCACATTTGATATCAAGTGAGACTTTTAAAAAATTTGATAATTTCCTTTGACCTCTTTCTAAGGTATCTCTATTTAGTCTCACACATTCTGTTTTCTGGGAGTATCAAGAAAGCCCTGTTTGCTCTGATTTCCCTTCTGTGGGGAAGGAAAATGGCTAGGATGCCTGTTATTAATCTTCTTACATCAATACTTACATTGTAAACCTATGCCATCTTCTTTGATTAGTCACAGAGAAGACTACTTATACTGACTTGACTAATGAACTTAGTATGCAAGTTTTCATGTAATAAGATGATCTGACCAACTTTCTCTTGCAGTTCTTCAAATACCTCCCCAATCCAGATTTTATAGCAAAGCCAGAAAATTCCAGAATATCCACGCAGTTCACTAATGTTAATAAAGGTGTGTGTGTGTACATGTGTGGGCTTAGAGTCTCTGGGTACATAAATATGTACAACTGGATGTGTACACCCATCTTTGCAACTTGATGGTGGACAAGGCAGAACAGGGGTGCTGGGTCCAAGAAAGACAATGAGAGTGAGTGTCTTCTAAGATTATATGACAGATCGCCTCTACCAATTTTTTCATATTCCACATATATGCATTAATACATGATATTTGCTTTTCTCTTTCTGACTTACTTCACTCTGTATGACATTCTCTAGGTCCATCCATGTCTCTACAAATGACCCAATTTCATTCCATTTTATGGCTGAGTAATATTCCATTGTATATATGTACTACATCTTGTTTATCCATTCCTCTGTTGATGGACATTTAGGTTGTTTCCATGTCCTGGTTATTTTAAATAGTGCTGCAATGAACACTGGAGTGCATGTGTCTTTTTGAATTATGGTTCTCTCTGGATATATGCCCAGTAGTGGGATCGCTGGGTCACATGGTAGTTCTACTTTTAGTTTTTAAGGAACCTCTGTACTGCTCTCCATAGTGGCTGTATCAATTTACATTCCCACCAACAGTGTAATAGGATTCCCTTTTCTCTACACCCTCTCCAGCATTTACTGTCTGTGGATTTTGTGATGATGGCCATTCTGATCAGACGATCTTATTTACGAAGCAGAAATAGACACACCAACATAGAGAACCAAGGGGGAAAGGGGGAGTGTGATGAATTGGGAGATTGGGATTGACATATATACACTATTGATACTATGTATAAAATAGATAACTAATGAGAACCTACTGTATAGCACAGGGAACTCTACTCAATGCTCTGTGGTGACCTAAATGGGAAGGAAATCCAGAAAAGAGGGGATATATGTATACGTATAGCTGATTCATTTGCTGTACAGTAGAAACTAACACAACATTGTAAAGCAACTGTACTCCAATATTTTTTTTTTTTTTTTGTGGTACGCAGGCCTCTCACTGTTGTGGCTCCTCCCATTGCGGAGCACAGGCTCCGGACGCACAGGCTAAGCGGCCATGGCTCACAGGCCTAGCTGCTCCACGGCATGTGGGATCTTCCCGGACTGGGGCACGAACCCGTGTCCCCTGAATCGGCAGGTGGACTCTCAACCACTGCGCCACCAGGGAAGCCCCCATAAAATATTTTAACAAAAATTATGTGACAGAGATTTACATACTAGCACCAGCACAGACAAGTCCTTTCAAACTTAGGGCAGGCACAGTGACCCAAGATTAGTTTTGCCATCTTGAGGGTTAGGTGGAAGATTAAGTTACTGATTCCTTAATAAAAGACAAATGATAATTATTTTGTGTAGGGTGGTTTTTAAATGCTTAGGTAGAAGTCTGCTGGGGTGGCTTCTTCTCCTGAAGGGATTGCCTTAATCACTAGAAGTTACCCAGAAGATCCAGTAACTGGGTTGGCTATAGTGCAAAGTTGGCAAACAATATTTCTGTCAGAGAAGGTCCTGAGCTCCAGGGCCTTTCTCTTCATTGGTGGTTTCTAGTGCTGCTGAGAGTTGCAGGCTGAGCAGAACCAGAAATTCCTTCTGAGACCTGCCAGTAGCACTAGCCCTGGGCCCAGAAAAGGATTTTGGGCCATGAAAGATGAGTCATTGGCTATAACAATTTTATTTCCACAAAGAGGAATATTTGGGGAACATCAGC
>NW_020185318.1:484668-490498 GCF_003031525.2 Neophocaena asiaeorientalis asiaeorientalis
ATATTGAAGGGAGTGAGTTGTTTTGTTATAGGTGTGTGTGTGTGTGTGTGTGTGTGGTTGTAGGCATGGGTGGTGTAAGATCTAAAAATTAAATTCAAAGAATATAAGAATTGGGAAGCAAGGAGCAAATTTATTTTGAAATCAGGTGAGTATAGCTGAATGGACAGTGAATATAAATGTGAATAGCCTTTTGTGGTGCAAAAAGGGCTGAAGTTCTTAGTTGGACTCTGGAATAGTCAGGGGACAGGAAGAGCTCATTGGTCCCTGGGCAATGGTCGATGTTGCTAGAGGTCCAGAAAGGGAAGATTTATTCATTCAATCAACAAACAGTTTTTCCCAAGTGCTTTCTTGGTTTTTTGCATGACAAAAATATTATTTTGCCTTACGCTTGATTGAATACAATTCTAGGTTGAAAATAATTTTTCCTGATACAAATTAAGGCATTGCTACAACTGATTACTGTCTTTCTTATTTAGCAAAAATTTAACTCTACAATATTATTCAATATTTATTTCAAAGAGTGAAACTATTGAAAGGTCTGAGTAACATTTCCCTGATATGAAATTCTCATTGTATATGAGATGGTATTTATTTTATAACAGATTTCCTAATGTTTTATTATATTGCTCCACTGTTGCTAATAAGTTTGGTATCTGTATGATTCTCACCTTTGTAATTAATTTTTGCTTCTTGGAAGTTTGCTGAATGTTGCCTTATTCTTCATATGCTAAAATTTCACCATGTCCTTTTTGCTTATGAGCATACACATACATATATCCATTTGTAAATGTGTGAGTGTATATGTGTGCACACGTACACATGTGTGTATTCAACAAACATTTGTGTTTTTTTATTGGAGTATAACTGCTTTGCAATGTTGTGTTAGTTTCTGCTGTACAACGAAGTGAATCAGCTATATGTACACATATATCCCCTCCCTCTTGGACCTCCCTCCCACTCCCACCCCCCATCTCACCCATCAGAGAGCACCGAAATGAGCTCCCTGTGCTATACTGCAAGTTCCCACTAGCTATCTATTTTAACCATGGTAGTAGTGTATTTAGGTCAAACCTAATCTCCCAATTCATCAAACCCTCCCCTTCCCCCACTGTGTCCACACATCTGTTCTCTACATCTGTGTCTCTATTCCTGCCCTGAAAATAGGTTCATATGTACTATTTTTCTAGATTCCACATATATAAGTTAATATATGATATATGTTTTTCTCTTTCTGACTTACATCACTCTGTATGACACACCCTAGGTCCAACCATGTCTCTACAAATGACCCAATTTCCTTCCTTTTGAAGGCTGAGTAATACTTCCTCTAAGAGTATTTTTTTTCTTTTTGCGGTATGCGGGCCTCTCACTGTTGTGACCTCTCCCGTTACGGAGCACAGGCGCCAGATGCGCAGGCTCAGTGGCCATGGCTCATGGGCCCAGCCGCTCTGCGGCATGTGGGATCTTCCTGGACGGGGGCACAAACCCGTGTCCCCTGCATTGGCAGGCAGACTCTCAACCACTGCGCCACCAGGGAAGCCCTCCTCTAAGAGTTTTATAGTGTCCAGGATTACATTTAGGTCTTTAATTCATTTTGACTTTATTTTTCTGTACAGTGTTAGGGAGTGTTCTAATTTCATTCTTTTACATGTAGCTTTCCAGTTTTCCCAGCACCACTTATTGAAGAGGCTGTCTATTCTACATTGTATATTCTTGACTCCTTTATCATAGATTAGGTGACCAGAGGTGCGTGGGTTTAAATCTGGGAGTTCTAACCTCTTCCACTGATCTATATTTCTGTTTTTGTGCCAGTACCATACTGTCTTGGTTACTGTAGCTTTGTATTGTAGTCTGAAGTCAGGGAACGTGATTCCTCCAGCTCTCTCTTTCTTTCTCAAGATTGCTTTGGCTATTCGGGGTCTTATGTGTTACCATACAAATTGTGAAATTTTTTGTTCTAATTCTGCGAAAAATACCATTGGTAATTTGATAGGGATTGCATTGAATCTACAGATTGCTTTTGGTAGTATAGTCATTTTCACAATATTGATTCTTCCAATCCAAGAACATGGTATATCTCTCCATCTGTTTGTGTCATCTTTGATTTCTTTCATTAGTGTCTTATAATTTTCTGTGTACAGGTCTTTTGCCTCCTTAGGTAGGTTTATTCCTAGATATTTTATTCTTTTTGTTGCAGTGGTAAATGGGATTGTCTCCTTAATTTCTCTTTCTGGTTTTTTGTTGTTAGTGTATAGGAATGCCAGAGATTTCTGTGTATTAATTTTGTATCCTGCAACTTTACCAAATTCACTGATTAGCTCTAGTAGTTGTCTGGTGATATCTTTCAGATTTTCTAAGTATAGTATCATGTCATCTGCAAACAGTGACAGTTTTACTTGTTCTTTTCCAATCTGGATTCCTTTTATTTCTTTTTCTTCTCTGATTTCTGTGGCTAGGACTTCCAAGACTCTGTTGAATAATAATGTTGAGAGTGGACATCCTTGTCTTGTTCCTGATCTTAGTGGAAATACTTTCGGTTTTTTACCATTGAGAATGAAGTTTGCTGTGGGTTTGTTATATATGGCCTTTATTATGTTAAGTTAGGTTCCCTCTAGGCCCACCTTCTGGAGAGTATTCATCATGAATGGGTGTGGAATTTTGTCAAAAGCTTTTTCTGCATCTATTGGGATGATCATATAGTTTTTATTCTTTAATTTGTTAATGTGGTGTACCACGTTGATTGATTTGCATATATTGAAGAATCCTTGCATCGCTGGGATAAATCCCACTTGAACATGGTGTATGATCCTTATAATGTTTTGTTGGATTCTGTTTGCTAGTGTTTTGTTGAGGTTTTTTTGCTTCTATGTTCATCAGTGATATTGGTCTGTAATTTTCTTCTTTTTTTAATATATTTGTCTGGTATTGGTATCAGGGTGATGGTGGCCTCATAGAACCAGTTTGGGAGTGTTCATTCCTCTGCAATTTTTTGGAAGAGTTTGAGAAGGATAGGTGTTAGCTCTTTTCTAAATGTTTGGTAGAATTCACCTGTGAAGCCATCGGGTCCTGGACTTCTGTTTGTTGGAAGATTTTTAATAAGTTTCAATTTCATTACTTGTGTTTGGTCTGTTTATACTTTCTACTTCTTCCTGGTTCAGTCTTCAAGGGTTGTACCTTTCCCAGAATTTTTCCATTTCTTCCAGGTTGTCCATTTTATTGGCATATAGTTGCTTGTAGTAATCTCTCATGATCCTTTGTATTTCTCTGGTGTCAATTGTAATTTTTCCTTTTTCATTTCTAATTTTATTGATTTGAGTCCTCTCCATTTTTTTTTGATGAGTCTGGCTAAAGATTTATCAATTTTGTTTATCTTCTCAAAGTACCAACTTTAGTTTTATTGGTCATTGCTCTTGTTTTCTTTTTTTCTATTTTATTAATTTCTGCTCTGATCCTTATGGTTTCTTTCCTTCTACTAACTTTGGGTTTTGTTTGTCATTCATTCTCTAGTTGATTTAGGTGTAAGGTTAGATTGTTTATTTGAGGTTTTTCTTGTTTCATGAGGTGAGATTGAATTACTATAAACTTCCCTGTTAGAACCGATTTTACTGCGACCTATGGGTTTTGGGTCATTGTGGTTTTGTTGTCATTTATTTCTGTGCGTTTTTAAATTTTCTGTTTGATTTCTTTAGTGATTGCTTGGCTATTTAGCAGCACACTGTTTAGCCTCCATGTGTTTGTGTTTTTTACAGTTTTTTTTCCTGTAATTGTTTTCTAATCTCATAGAGTTGTGGTCAGAAAAGATGCTTGATATGATTTCAGTTTTCTTAAATTTTCTGAGGCCTGACTTGGAGTCAAGATGTGATCTATCCTTGAGAATATTCTTTCCATGTGCACTTGAGAAGAGAGTGGATTCTGCCACTTTTGGGTGGAATGTCATATAAATATCAATTAAATCTATCTGGTCTGTTGTGTCATTTAAAGTTTCTGTTCCTTATTTATTTTCTATTTGGATGATCTGTCCATTGGTGTAAGTGGGGTGTTAATGTCCCCCACTATTATTGTGATACTGTTGATTTCTCCTTTTATGGCTGTTAGCATTTGCCTTATGTATTGAGGTGCTCCTATGTTGGATGCATAAATATTTATAATTTTTTATATCTTCTTCTTGGATTGATCCCTTGATCATTATGTAGTGTCCTTCCTTATCTCTTGTAATAGTCTTTATTTGAAAGTCTATTTTATCTGATGTGAGAATTGTTACTCCAGGTTCCTTTTGATTTCCATTTGTATGGAATATATTTTTCCATCCTCTCACTTTCAAGCTGTATGTGTTTCTAGGTCTGAAGTGGGTCTCTTGTAGATAGTATGTGTATGGGTCTTCTTTTTGTATCCATTTAGCCAGTCTGTGTCTTTTGGTTGGAGCATTTAATCCATTTACATTCAAGGTAATTATCAATATGTATGTTCCTATTATCATTTTCTTAATTGTTTTGGGTTCATTTTTGTGGGTCTTTTCTTCTTTTGTGTTTCCCATCAAGAGAAGTTCCTTTAGCAATTGTTGTAAAGCTGGTTTGGTGTTGCTGAATTCTCCTAGTTTTTGCTTGTCTTTAAAGGTTTTAATTTCTCCATTGAATGTGAGTGAGATCCTTGCTGGGTAGAGTAATCTTTGTTGTAGGTTTTTCCGTTTCATCACTTTAAATATACTCTGCCACTCCTCTGGCCTGCAGAGTTTCTGCTGAAAAATCAGCTGATACCCTTATGTTGTTTCCCTTGTATGTTATTTGTTGCTTTTTCCTTGCTGCTTTTAGTATTGTTTCTTTGAATTTACTTTTTGTTAGTTTGATTAAATGTGTCTTGGTGTGTTTCTTCTAGGGTTTATCCTGTATGGGACTCTCTGCTCTTCCTGGACTTAGGTGGCTATTTTCTTCTCATGTAAGGGACGTTTTTGACTATAATCTCTTCAAATATTTTTTCAGATCCTTTCTCTTTCTCTTCTTCTTCTGGAACCCCTGTAATTCAAATGTTGGTACATTTAATATTGTCCCAGAAGTCTCTAAGTCTGTCTTCAGTTCTTTTCATTCTTTTTTCTTTATTCTGCTCCTTGATGGTTATTTCCACCATTCCATCTTCCAGGTCACTTATTTGTTCTGCTGCCTCAGTTATTCTCTGTTGATTCCTTCTAGAGTATTTTTCATTTCAGTTATTGTGTTGTTCATCACTGTTTGTTTGTTCTTTAGTTCTTCTAGGTCTTTGTTAAACATTTTTTGTATTTTCTCAATCCATGACTCCATTCTGTTTCTGAGATTTTGGATCATCTTTACTATCATTACTCTGTATTCTTTTTCAGGTAGGTTGCCTATTTCCTCTTCATTTATTTGGTCTTGTAGGTGTTTACTTTGCTCCTTCATCTGTAACGTATTTTTTTTGTCATCTCATTTTTCTTGTTGTTGGGTTGGGCTGTGTTCCTGTCTTATTAGTTGTTTGACCTGTGGTGTCCAGCACTGGTGCTTGTAACCAGTTGTGTGGAGCCTGGTCTTGATGTAGAGATTAGGACCTCTGGGATGCCTCACTCTGATTAATATTCCCTGGGGTCTGAGGTTCTCTGTTAGTCCAGTGGTTTGGACTCAGTGCTCCCACCACAGGAGCTCTGGGCTGACCCTGTCTGGGTGCCAAGATCCCGCAAGCCACGTGACATGGCAAAAAAATAAATAAATAAATAAGGCAGAGCAATAATAAAGAATAAAAATAAAAAATAAAATAAAACTAGAAAAAGAAAGAAAATTATTAGAAAAAGTAAAAGTATAAATGAAACAAAAGCAACAATGTAAAA
>NW_020185318.1:490544-502414 GCF_003031525.2 Neophocaena asiaeorientalis asiaeorientalis
CACAAAAGCAAAAAAAAAAAAAAAAAAAAAAAAGCCAGAAAAGGCCTTGGCTGTGGGGAGGCAGGGCTTAGGCAGGGGCATGGCTTAGGTGGGGGAGGGCGTTAGGAGGGGAGGGCCTAGTCTCAGGGCCCATGGTACTGTAAAAGGCGTTGGGGGGTTGGGGCTTCGAGGCTTTCGCAGGAGCAGGGTTTAGGCAGGGGGTGGGGCCTAGTCTCAGGACCCACACAGCTGGAGAAGGCCCTGTGGGGAGGTGGAGGGTGGGGCCTAGGCTCTTCCTGGCTAGCAGGGCCCTCAGAGTGAGAAGGGTCAGGCCTGGGACCGTGGCAGGCTCCCTAGGGCCCAAGTGAGAGGTGGAAACTCTGGCCTATTTCCTTCATATCCTCCTGTCCCTTGAGGGTCTCTCTCTGTTCTCGCCAATCTCCTCACCATGAATGGACCCATACTGAGTGTGGGAATCCCTCCTCTCCCCCAGCCGCCCCTCAGGGGCACCAGTCCCATTCTCCTGCCCTCTCGTTCCCCCCACGTCCTACCTGGTCACTCGGGGATTCCTCCCCTTAGGTGTCCAAGGTCCCCCACCAGTGCCTGGTAGTTGTCCTAGTTGTGAGGACATGTTAACTCTGTGTCCTCCTACTCCGCCATCTTGACTCTACCCCCCAACACACATGTATTGATTAGTCATTCTGGGCTCTATTAAGGCCTTAGTTTACAGTGATAAATCAGACAGACATGATCCATTTTTCTGGAATTCACATCTCAGTGGTTCAGATTGACAACTATGTCAGGAAATAAATTCAATAATAAAAAGTGTGATAAATGCTATTGAATGTTGACCACAGACACTGTTGTGGTGATTTAGTCTTCATACTTCAAAGCCTGGATGGATCCTACCACACTCTAGCACTTTTCATTACTTGAAATGATCTCAATTCTTCATTTATATATTTATTTTCTATTTCTTCCAACTTTACTCAAATCTCCAAGAGAGAAAGGCTTTGGCTGCCTTGTTTACAGCTATATTTTCAGGGGCTTGCTCAGTGTTCGGTAATTATTAGTTTGGTGGTTGAATGCAAGCATTTTTATCTTCATGTTATCTTCACATTAGCCCTGTTAGGTGGGAAATACAGAAACTATCATACTGACCCTATAAGATAAGGATATGAGACTTTGGATTGATATAGACTTGGGGGTCAGAATAAAATAAAGACTCTCCTACTACTAATAATTATTATAATGCTTTTATGAATGCTTACTGTATGTAAGCTATGGTGCTAGATTCCCTGTATAGATTACTTTGTTGAATTCTCACAACAATTCTGTGAGGTAAGTACTATCATTACCCCCTTTTTATATATGAGGATTCTGAGGTGAAATGACCCATTCAGGGTCATACATCTAGGAGGTGACACAGTCCAGAGTTAATTCCAGTGTGTGTTCTCAATGCTTATGCTCTCTCTACTACACCAAGGTGCTTGACTGGGGCTGTGAGGGCTGCCTGAGCTTTATCTGTGCTGTAGGAGAATGCCAAATAGTGTGTTTCTGACTTATTTCCCTGGCATTTGGACTCATTATTTTAGTTTGAGTACTGCAGAGAAAGAAACTAGAACAAGAAAGAGAAAGTTAGTTCCTCAAGCTTATGTGTTCTCTCACTGATAAAGCTAAGGCCAGAACTAGAGCTCCTGACTTGCAGTTCAGTTTTGTTTGATACAGCCATGTTATCTCCTCCCTTGTCTCAGTGACTTTCAAATTTAGTTCCTCCTAGAAAGGTTTGTTTTCTGAATGGGGCTACAAATATTAAAGTCTCCTTGTATTTTGTGAACCTTGACGATGATTGTATAGATCCATTTCTGGGCAGCTTCCAATTCTGTACTTTCTATTGAGGAGAAGGGAAATAGCCTGAGCAAAGTAGAATGTAAGGTCTCCTTGGTTTGAAGACCTATCCTCAACTTTATAGTGATAAAAATTCATAACCAACTTGTGGAAGAGATGTAGTCAAGAAGATCCAAAATAAAAGCACATGGTGTTAAGAACAGCTAGACAGAATGAGTTCACTGAAGTTTGACCAGTACAGATACAGTGAATAAGAGCTTCCTACTTGGTGCAGATTTCAGGGGCCTGAAAACATGGAAGTCCCATCATTTGCTCTTTAAAATATTTGTATATGACTTTTATTAAATTTGGAAATATAAGAATACCTAGAGTGAGGAAATATAGAAAGGTAATGTCACAAACCATTTGTTACCAATTCATTTATCAGTGCAGCTGTCACATAGGAAAAGTATAAAGAATGTGACATAGAATAGCTAAATTTAGATGAGAGGAAGTATTCATGATTAAGAGCTTGGCCTCTGGAGTCATTCTGCCTTCATTAAAGCCTGGCTCTTCCGTCTGCTACCTTCACAGCCATGGAGGAGTCACTTTTCCTTTCTGTGCCTCAGTTACTCCATCTATAAAATGGGGCTAATTATAATATCTACAGCCTAGGAGTTTTCTAAATACAAAATGAGATTAATTGAAGAAATGGCTTAGAACAGTGTTTGGCATAGCAGTAAATGGTAACAATTACTATTGTTGTCATATGGGAGAAAAGATCAGAAAATTAAAACTTGTTTCCTTATACTATACCATGTGATTCAGTAAACATTTATTGTGCCCTCCCTCTGAGCCAAGCACTGTGCTAGGCACAGGAAAGAAGGCTGAGATGCATCCCCTGCCCTCAAGAGGTGTCCAATCTAAGATGATACAGATTTTATAAAGCCATTTTTTTTCTAAGTGAACATTTCCAACCACAGGCATTATTTGCCACCATTTATCTCCTTCTCTTTATCACTTAGCTTTCAGCATACATAATTTTAAAGACCAGATGGTGTTAAACTGCCTATTTTAGGACTGGTTGTAAAAGTTCATTCTTTATCTTACTTTTAACACAGTATCTTAATGAGAAGAACATTCACAAAGCATTTTTAGAGTACTTATTCTTAGTGGGTACCTTGGGAATGATATAAAAAGGAATGCAGCTATCAGGCTTTAGGGAAAGTACCAGCCTTGAAATCAGAAAATTTGAGTTTGGGTAAGGACTTTGACCAGTTGAGTGACCTTGGATGAGTCATTTAACAGCTGTGTTGCTGAGAATATTAAATGAATTAGAAAATGGAAAGCAGCTGGATTCAAGAATTATCCTGTTATTCAGTCTTTCATTCATTCAGCAGAAGACGAAAGGGTCTCTGCTTTAAATGAGGTCATTTCCCTTGAGGGGATGGAAAAAGGTATTCCATGCAAATGGAAATCGAAAGAAAGCTGGCGTAGCAATACTTATATCAGAAAACATTTGACTTTAAAATAAAGACTGTTACAAGAGACAAAGAAGGACACTACATAGTGATCAAGGGATCAATCCAAGAAGATCTAACAATTGTAAATATATATGCACCCAACATAGGAGAACCTAAATATATAAGGTAAATTTTAAGAGACATAAAAGGAGAAATCTACAGTAACACAATAATAGTAGGGGACTTTAACATCCCACTTACATCAAAGGACAGATCTTCCAGACAGAAACTCAGTAAGGAAATATAGGCCTTAAATGACACATTAGACGAAATGGACTTAATTGATATATATACAGCATTCCATCTGAAAACAGCAGAATACAATTTCTTCTCAAGTGCCCATGAAATGTTCTCCAGCATAGATCACATACTAGGCTACAAAACAAGGCTCATTAAATTTAAGAAAATTGAAATTGTATCAAGCATCTTTTATGACCACAAAGCTATGAGACTAGAAATCAACTACAAGAAAATAAAACTGCAAAGAACACAAAAACATGGAAACTAAAAAATATACTACTAGACAACCAGTGGATCACTGACTAAATCAAAGAGGAAATAAAAAACAATACCTAGAGACAAATGAAAATGAAAACATGACAGTCCAACCTATGGGACACAGCAAAAGCAGTTCTAAGAGGGAAGTTTATAGTGATACAAGCTCACCTCTGGAAATAAGAAAATTCTCAAACAACCTAACCTTACACCTAAAGGAGCTAGAGAAGGAAGAACAAACAAAACCCAAAGTTAGTAGAAGGAAAGAAATCATGAAGATCAGAGCAGAAATAAATGAAATAGAATCCAGAAAACCCAACAGAATAGATCAATGAAACTAAAATCTGGTTCTTTATAAAGAACTCATTTTCTTTGAGAAGATTTAGAAAGACATAAAAGCCATAACTTGCTTCCCATTCTCCCATCCTCTACCATGGCACCAAAATTTTATTTTGCCAAGTTATCAGTGACTTTATTGTCAATAAATCCTATGGTCACTTCTAGATCCTCATTTTATGTGACTTTTCAACAGTATTCGCCATACTTGGCCAGTCTCTCTTTGACACAGTGTCTTCCTTGTGCTTCTGTGACACAGTCTTCTGGTTTCCTTTATAGCTGCTCTTTCTCAGACTCCTTTTTAAGCCCCTCTTCCATTATCTACAAATTATATGACAGAAGTCCTCAAGGATCAGTCATATCTAGACCCTCTTTTCTTCACACAATTCTACCCTCCCTAGGCTTCAGTTACCATCTGTACATAAAGGAGACCCAGATCTATTCATCTTTAGCCAAGCTGTCCTGGGCTAAAAACCCACATAGCCAACTGCCTTGTCAACAACTGAATCTGGACGTCCATATCCTACAAGCATCTTAAACTCAAAATGTTACAAGATGAATTTATCAACTAATCTCTCTTCTGCAACACATTCAGCTACTCCTTTAATTGTTCCCATTTCAGTAAAGGGTAAGACCATCCACCCATTATGCCAGAAATGTAGGTTTCACCCTTGAGAGTATTCTTCTTCATCCCTCCCCAGTCTAATCCATTAGCAAGTTCGGTTGCTATTTACACCAAAATATATCTTTCTTTTTTTCTTTTTTTCTTCATTGGGTCTTCATTGCTGTGCATGGGCTTTCTCTAGTTGCGGCGAGCAGGGGCTACTCTTCATTGCGGTGTGCAGGCTTCTTTTTGTGGTGGCTTCTCTTGTTGTGGAGCACGGGCTCTAGGCATGCAGGCTTCAGTAGTTGTGGCTTGCAGGCTCTAGAAAGCAGGCTTAGTAGTTGTAACACATGGGCTTAGTTGCTCCGTGGCATGTGGGATCTTCCCAGGCCAGGGATCAAACCCATGTTCCCTGCATTGGCAGGTGGATTCTTAACCACTGTGTCACCAGGGAAGTCCCAAAATATATCTTGTCTATGTTAAAATCTATTAATCTTCTATGCTACCACCCTTGTCTAAGCCTCAGTTGTGTCTGTGCTAGACCACTGAAATAGTCTCTTAACTGAATCCAGCACAGGCACTCCTTCTTCACACCCAAAGTCCATTTACCTGAATGATTGTTTACAAATGTAAATTGAATACTTTCATGTCCTTGTTTGAAACTCCTTAATAGATTTACATTGCCCTTAGAATAAATCTCCCAAATCATTACCTTTCTCCAACTTCATTTTTACCTTTCTCCCACTGCACTTCCCTCCTCACTCTACATACTGAGCTTCCTCTCTCAGTGCTTTCATGCATGCTTTTTCTCTCTCCCCTCCTCACATTTCAGGTTATAATTTAAGTATCACTTCCATCAGGAAAACTTCCTTAACCAACCTTTGACCCAGGGTAGGTTAGTCTACGTATTTTGTATAGAACCCAGCACTTTACCTTTCTTCCCACTCAGAACCAATTTCATTACTTATTCAATGTTTGTCCTCTATATTAAACAGTAAGTTCCTTGAGTGTGACTGTGTCTATCTTATTCACCAAGCACAATACCTGGCATATAAGTAGACACTTGTTAAAAATGAATCTTACACAAATGTTCATAGCAGCATCACTCATAATAACCAAAGAATAGAAATTATCCACATGTCCATCATCTTATGTATGGATAAAAAATTGTGGTATATCCATACCATGGAATATTATTTAGCCATAAAATAATAAATTATTGATTAAAGTTATAGCACAAGTGAACCTTGAAAACATTATGATAAATGAAAGAAGCCAGTCACAAAAGACCATGAAATGTATGGTTCTATTTAAGAAGAAATATCCAAAATAGGCAAATCCATAGAAATGGAAAGTAGATTAGTGGCTGCCAGAGGCTAGGAAGAGGAGGGAATATGACTGCCAAAGAGTATGAAGTTACTGTTTGTTCTAAAATTTAGATACTGGTGATGGACCTACAACTCTGTAAATATAATAAACACCACTGAAGTTTACACTTTAAATGAGTGGATTGATGGTATGTGAATTAAATCTTGATAAAGTTCTTAAAAGTGCGTGTATGTAATGTAAACTACATATCACTGTGTAAGTGTTTAAACAATGTAAACTGTACTGAGTGATTTTTAATTTGCTGGAGGGTAAAGAAACAGGAAATAATAAAGGTCTTACAAATTACACACACCCATTTCATGCATCTGTTTTTTATCTACTTGGGACTTTGCAACTGGGAGAGAGCAAGCATTGGGACCTAAATTTGGAAAGGACCTCAGAGACTCTATAATTCAACTGTTTCACTCTACATGTGAGTAAATGGGGGTACAAAGGTAAAATGACTCACCAAGTTCACACAGAAAATTAATAACCAAACCTATACTAAATCCCTTGTCTCCTGAGTCTCATTTCAGGGTTCTTTCCATTATACCCATCCAAATTGGTCTCCTTAAGAACTTTCCCAGAAGCCCTTCCTGACAACTTCTTCTTATAAATTATTGTTCACCCCCATCTTCAAGGGAAGCTGAGAAATGTACTTTCTCTTAGTAAGGCAAAGGAGGAATGGACTTTGAGAAGGCAATTTGTAGTTTCTGCCACAGATCCTTTTGCTGGAAATTTTGGATAGGCCAGTATTTAGACCTAGAAGAATCCGTTGTTATCTGAGGTTACTTCTGAAGTCAGCATCAATTTTTCAAATAGAGTGTGAAAGCAAAAGTCACACATTGAACCCCTTTCATGATAAACATCTCTAGCACCAGTCGAGAGCAGTTCCTGAGTAAACTGCATTTGGCAGGGACTGGCTGCAAGGTATCACTGGCTCAAATGAATGCGAATTTATTTTAGAAAAATATCAAGGCAACACTCACTATTCTGGAATAAAGATAGGAGGTGAAGCACCCTTTTGGAATGCAAATTGCAACCTGGAATGTAAAAAATACTGAGAGACTTCTTGTTGTCTTTTTTAAAAACAGTAAAAGTTCAAAATTTTGCCTTACATGTTCTTCTTTGCTATGTCTAATTAAGTAGCTAACAGGAAAAGGTTGACAAGAACAGATAATATTTCTATATAAAATTGTTCAAGAAAACCCAAATTGTTCTAGAATGTAAAAAAAAAAATTGCAGGGATTTAAGTATTTTTAATCCTCCACTTTATTCTTGGCCACAGTAGTAGTCCTATGTCCCAGCTTACCACTCCCCCTCCCTGTATCCTCAAGTCCATTCTCTAGTAAGTCTGTGTCTACATTCCCGTCTAGCCCCTAGATTCTTCATGACCATTTTTTTTTCTTAAGATTCAGTATATATGTGTTAGCATACGGTATTTATTTTTCTCTTTCTGACTTACTTCACTCTCTATGACAGACTCTAGGTCCATCCACCTCACTACAAATAACTCAATTTCATTTCTTTTTATGGCCGAGTAATATTCCATTGTCTATATGTGCCACATCGTCTTTATCCATTCATCTGTTGACGGACACTTACGTTGCTTTCACATCCTGGCTATTGTAATTAGTGCTTCAATGAATATTTTGGTACATGACTTTTTTTGAATTATGGTTTTCTCATGGTATATGCCCAGTAGTGGGATTGCTGGGTCATATGGTAGTTCTATTTTGAGTTTTTTAAGGAACCTCCATACTGTTCTCCATAGTTGCTGTATGAATTTACATTCGCACCAACAGTGCAAGAGTGTTCCCTTTTCTCCACACCCTCTCAAGCATTTATTGTTTGTAGATTTTTTGATGATGGCCATTCTGAGCGGTGTGAGATGACAACTCATTGTAGTTTTATGTTTGTTTGTTTGTTTGTTTGTTTTTACCAGTACACAGGCCTCTCACTGTTGTGGCTTCTCCCATTGCAGAGCACAGGCTCTGGATGTGCAGGCTCAGCAGCCATGGCTCACGGGCCCAGCCGCTCCGCAGCATGTGGGATCTTCCCGGACTGGGGCACGAACCCATGTCCCCTGCATCAGCAGGCGGACTCTCAACCACTGTGCCACCAGGGAAGCCCTCATTGTAGTTTCTATTTCCATTTCTCTAATGATTAATGATGGTGAGCGTTCTTTCATGTGTTTGTCGGCATCTGTATATCTTCTTTGGAGAAATGTCTATTTAGGTCTTCTGCCCATTTTTGTATTGGGTGTTTGTGTTTTTAATATTGAGCTGCATGAGCTGCTTGTAAATTTTGTAGACTAATCCCCTGTCAGTTGCTTCATCTGCAAATATTTTCTCCCATTCTGAGGGTTGTCTTTTCGTCTTGTTTATGGTTTCCTTTGCTGTGCAAAAGCTTTTAAGTTTCATTAGGTCCCATTTGTTTCTTTTTGTTTCTATTTCCATTTCTCTAGGAGGTGGGTCAAAAAGGACCTTGCTGTGATTTATGTCACAGAGGGTTCTGCCTATATTTTCCTCTAAGAGCTCGATAGTATCTGGCCTTACATTTAGGTCTTTAATCCATTTTGAGTTTACTTTTTGTGTATGGTTTTATGGAGTGTTCTAATTGCATTCTTTTACACATAGCTGTCCAGGTTTCCCAGCACCACTTATTGAAGAGGCTATCTTTTCTCCACTGTATATTCTTGCCTCCTTTATCAAAGATAAGGTGACCATATGTGCATGGGCTTATCTCTGGGTTTTCTATCCTGTTCCATTGATCTATATTTCTGTTTTTGTGCCAGTACCATACTGTCTTGATTACAGTAGCTTTGTAGTATAGTCTGAAGTCAGAGAGCCTGATTCCTCTAGCCCCATTTTTCTTTCTCAAAATTGCTTTGGCTATTTGCGGTCTTTTGTGTTTCCATACAAATTGTGAAATTTTTTGTTCTAATTCTGTGAAAAATGCCAGTGGTAGTTTGATAGGGATTGCATTGAATCTGTAGAATGCTTTGGGTAGTATACTCATTTTCACAATATTGATTCTTCCCATCCAAAAACATGGTATATCTCTCCATCTATTTGTATCATCTTTAATTTCTTTCATCAGCATCTTATAATTTTCTGCATACAGGCCTATTGTCTCCTTAGGTAGGTGTATTCTGAGATATTTTATTCTTTTTATTGCAGTGGTAAATGGGAGTGTGTTCTTACTTTTACTTTCAGAATTTTCATCAGTAGTGTATAGGTATGCAAGAGACTTCTGTGCCATAATTTTGTATCCTGCTACTTTACCAAATACACTGATTAACTCTAGTATCCTGGTAACATCTTTAGGAATGTCTAAGTATAGTATCATGTTATCTGCAAACAGTGACAGCTTTACTTCTACTTTTCCGGTTTGGATTCCTTTTATTTCTTTTTCTTCCCTTACTGCTGTGGCTAAAACTTCCAAAATTATGTTGAATAATAGTGGTTAGAGTGGGCACACTTGTTTTGTTCCTGATATTAGTGGAAATGGTTTCAGGTTTCACCACTGAGGACAATGTTGGCTATGGGTGTGTCATATATGGCCTTTATTATGTTGAGGAAAGTTCCCTCTATGCCTACTTTCTGCAGGGTTTTTATCATAAATGGGTGTTGAATTTTCTCTGCATCTATTGAGATGATTGTATAGTTTTCTCCTTCAATTCGTTAATATGGTGTATCACATTGATTGATTTGCATAGATTGAAGAATCCTTGCATCCCTGGGATGAACCCCACTTGATCATGGTGTATGATCCTCTTAATGTGCCGATGGATTCTGTTTGCTAGTATTTTGTTGAGTATTTTTGAATCTATGTTCATCCGTGATATTGGCCTGTAGTTTTCTTTCTCTGTGACATCCTTGTCTGGCTTTGGTATCAGGGTGATGGTGGCCTTGTAGAATGAGTTTGGGAGTGTTCCTCCCTCTGCTATCTTTTGGAAGAGTTTAAGAAGGATAGGTGTTAGCTCTTCTCTAAATGTTTGATAGAATTCGCCTGTGAAGCCGTCTCGTCCTGGGCTTTTGTTTGTTGGAAGATTTTTAATCACAGTTTCCATCTCAGTGCCTGTGATTGGTCTGTTCACACTTTCTATTTCTTCCTGGTTCAGTCTCGGAAGGTTGTGCATTTCTAAGAATTTGTCCATTTCTTCCAGGTTGTCCACTTTATTGGCATATAGTTGCTTGTAGTAATCTCTCATGATCCTTTGTATTTCTGCAGTGTCAGTTGTTACTTCTCCTTTTTCACTTCTAGTTCTACTGATTTGAGTCTTCTCCCTTTGTTTCCTGATGAGTCTGCCTAATGGTTTAACAATTTTGTTTATCTTCTCAAAGAACCAGCTTTAGTTTTATTGATCTTTTCTATCGTTTCCTTCATTTCTTTTTTCTTTATTTTTGATCTGATCTTTATGATTTCTTTCCATCCGATAACTTTGGTGGGTTTTTTTCCTCTTCTTTCTCTAATTGCCTTAGGTGTAATGCTAGGTTGTTTTTTTTAGCTGTTTCTTATTTCTTAAGGTAGGATTGTATTGCTATAAACTTCCCTCTTAGAACTGCTTTTGCTGCATCCCATAGGTTTTGGCTCATCGTGTTTTCATTGTCATTTGTTTCTAAGTATTTTTTGATTTCTTCTTTGATTTCTTCAGTGGTCTCATGGCTATTCAGTAGTGTGTGGTTTAGCCCCCATGTGCTTGTATTTTTTCCAGATTTTTTCCTGTAATTGATATCTAGTCTCATAGCAGTGTGGTTGGAAAAGAGACTTGATACAATTTCAGTTTTCTTAAATTTACCAAAGCCTGATTTATGACCCAAGATATGATGTATCCTGGAGAATGTTCCATGAGCACTTGAGAAGAATGTGTATTCTGTTGTTTTTGGATGGAATGTCCTATAAATATCAATTAAGTCCATCTTGTTTAATGTATCATTTAAAGCTTGTGTTTCCTTATTTATTTTCATTTTGGATGGTCTGTCTGTTGGTGAAAGTGGGGTGTTAGGTCTCCTACTATGATTTTTAACTCTTGATTTCCCCTTTTATGGCTGTTAGTATTTGCCTTATGTATTGAGGTGCTCCTATGTTGGGTGCATAAATATTTACAATTGTTATGTCTTCTTCTTGGATCAATCCCTTGATCATTATGTAGTGTCCTTCTTTGTCTCTTGTAATAGTCTTTGTTTTAAAGTCTATTTTGTCTGATATGAGAATTGCTACTCCAGCTTTCTTTTGATTTCCCTTTGCTTGGAATATCTTTTTCCATCCTCTCACTTTCAGTCTGTATGTGTCCCTAGTTCTGATGTGGGTCTCTTGTAGACAGCATATATACAGGTCTTGTTTTTGTATCCATTCAGCCAGTCTATGTCTTTTAGTTGGATCATTTAACCCATTTACATTTAAGGTAATTATCGATATGTATGTTTCTATTACCATATTCTTAATTGTTTTGGGTTTGATATTGTAGGTCTTTTCCTTCTCTTGTGTTTCCTGCCTAGAGATGTTACTTTAGCAATTGTCGTAAAGCAGGTTTGGTGGTGTTGAATTCTCTGAACATTTGCTTGTCTGTAAACGTTTTAACTTCCCTTTCAAATCTGAATAAGATCCTTGCTGTGTAGTAACCTTGGTTGTAGGCTTTTCTCCTTCATCACTTTCAGTATGTCCTGCCTCCCTTCTGGCTTGCAGAGTTTCTGCTGAAAGATCAGCTGTTAACCTTATGGGGATTCCCTTGT
>NW_020185318.1:502716-505541 GCF_003031525.2 Neophocaena asiaeorientalis asiaeorientalis
CGGAAGGTTGTGCATTTCTAAGAATTTGTCCATTTCTTCCAGGTTGTCCACTTTATTGGCATATAGTTGCTTGTAGTAATCTCTCATGATCCTTTGTATTTCTGCAGTGTCAGTTGTTACTTCTCCTTTTTCACTTCTAGTTCTACTGATTTGAGTCTTCTCCCTTTGTTTCCTGATGAGTCTGCCTAATGGTTTAACAATTTTGTTTATCTTCTCAAAGAACCAGCTTTAGTTTTATTGATCTTTTCTATCGTTTCCTTCATTTCTTTTTTCTTTATTTTTGATCTGATCTTTATGATTTCTTTCCATCCGATAACTTTGGTGGGTTTTTTTCCTCTTCTTTCTCTAATTGCCTTAGGTGTAATGCTAGGTTGTTTTTTTTAGCTGTTTCTTATTTCTTAAGGTAGGATTGTATTGCTATAAACTTCCCTCTTAGAACTGCTTTTGCTGCATCCCATAGGTTTTGGCTCATCGTGTTTTCATTGTCATTTGTTTCTAAGTATTTTTTGATTTCTTCTTTGATTTCTTCAGTGGTCTCATGGCTATTCAGTAGTGTGTGGTTTAGCCCCCATGTGCTTGTATTTTTTCCAGATTTTTTCCTGTAATTGATATCTAGTCTCATAGCAGTGTGGTTGGAAAAGAGACTTGATACAATTTCAGTTTTCTTAAATTTACCAAAGCCTGATTTATGACCCAAGATATGATGTATCCTGGAGAATGTTCCATGAGCACTTGAGAAGAATGTGTATTCTGTTGTTTTTGGATGGAATGTCCTATAAATATCAATTAAGTCCATCTTGTTTAATGTATCATTTAAAGCTTGTGTTTCCTTATTTATTTTCATTTTGGATGGTCTGTCTGTTGGTGAAAGTGGGGTGTTAGGTCTCCTACTATGATTTTTAACTCTTGATTTCCCCTTTTATGGCTGTTAGTATTTGCCTTATGTATTGAGGTGCTCCTATGTTGGGTGCATAAATATTTACAATTGTTATGTCTTCTTCTTGGATCAATCCCTTGATCATTATGTAGTGTCCTTCTTTGTCTCTTGTAATAGTCTTTGTTTTAAAGTCTATTTTGTCTGATATGAGAATTGCTACTCCAGCTTTCTTTTGATTTCCCTTTGCTTGGAATATCTTTTTCCATCCTCTCACTTTCAGTCTGTATGTGTCCCTAGTTCTGATGTGGGTCTCTTGTAGACAGCATATATACAGGTCTTGTTTTTGTATCCATTCAGCCAGTCTATGTCTTTTAGTTGGATCATTTAACCCATTTACATTTAAGGTAATTATCGATATGTATGTTTCTATTACCATATTCTTAATTGTTTTGGGTTTGATATTGTAGGTCTTTTCCTTCTCTTGTGTTTCCTGCCTAGAGATGTTACTTTAGCAATTGTCGTAAAGCAGGTTTGGTGGTGTTGAATTCTCTGAACATTTGCTTGTCTGTAAACGTTTTAACTTCCCTTTCAAATCTGAATAAGATCCTTGCTGTGTAGTAACCTTGGTTGTAGGCTTTTCTCCTTCATCACTTTCAGTATGTCCTGCCTCCCTTCTGGCTTGCAGAGTTTCTGCTGAAAGATCAGCTGTTAACCTTATGGGGATTCCGTTATGTGTTATTTTCCCCTTGCTGCTTTTAATATGTTTTCTTTGTATTTAATTTTTGATAGTTTGATTAATATGTGTCTCGGCATGTTTCTTCTTGGATTTATCTGTATTGGACTCTTTGTGCTTCCTGGGCTTGACTAATTACTTCCTTTCCCATATTAGGGAAGTTTTCAACTATAATCTCTTCAAATATTTTCTCATAGCCTTTCTTTTTCTCTTCAACTTCTGGGACCCCTATACTTCAAATGTTGGTGCATTTAATGTTGTCCCAGAGGTCCGGGGGACTGTCCTTAATTCTTTTCATTCTTTTTTCTTTATTCTGCTCTGCAGTAGTTATTTCCACTATTTTATATTCCAGGTCACTTATCTGTTCTTCTGCCTCAGTTATTCTGCTATTGAGCCCTTCTAGAGAATTTTTAATTTCATTTATTGTGTTGTTCATCACTGTTTGTTTGCTCTTTCATTCTTCTAGCTCCTTGTTAATCGTTTCTTGTTTTTTCTCCATTCTATTTCCAAGATTGGATCACCTTTACTATCATTATTCTTAATTCTTTTTCAGGTAGACTGCCTATTTCCTCTACATTTGTTAGGTCTGATGGGTTTTTGCCTTGTTCCTTCATCCGCTTTGTGTTTCTCTGTCTTCTCATTTTGCTTAACTTACTGTGTTTGGGGTCTCCTTTTTGCAGTCTACAGGTTCATAGTTCCCATTGTTTTTGGTCTCTGTCCCCAGTGGCTAAGGTTGTTTCAGTGGGTTGTGTAGGATTCCTGGTGGAGGGGAGTAGTGCCTTTGTTCTGGTGGATCAGGCTGGATCTTGTCTCTCTGGTGGGCAGGTCCACGTCTGGTGGTGTGTTTTGGGGCATTTGTGGCCTTATTATGATTTTAGGCAGCCTATCTGCTAATGGATGGGGTGGTGTTTTTGTCTTGCTAGTTGTGTGGCATAGGGTGTCCAACACTGTAGCTTGCTGATCGTTGAGTGGAGCTGGATCTTGGTGTTGAGATGGAGATCTCTGGGGGTTTTTCGCCATTTGATATTATGTGGAGCTGGGAGGTCTCTTGTGGACCAGTGTCCTGAACTTGGCTCTCCCACCTCAGTGGCCCAGCCCTGACGCCTGCCTGGAGCACCAAGAGCATGTCCTCCACACGACTCAGAATAAAAGGGAGAAAAAGAAAAGAAAAGAAAGAAAGAAAGAAGGAATAAAATAAAGTTATTAAAATAAAAA
>NW_020185318.1:505616-518509 GCF_003031525.2 Neophocaena asiaeorientalis asiaeorientalis
CTCAGACAGGACGGGGTTAAAGGAGCCGCTGATTCGTGGGCTCCGGCTCACTCAGGCTGGGGGGAGGGAGGGGTATGGAGTTCAGTGCGAGCCTGCGGCAGCAGAGGCCGGCATGACGTTGCACCAGCCTGAGGTGCACCGTGCGTTCTCCTGGGGAAGTTGTCCCTGGATCACGGGACCCTGGCGGTGGCGGTCTGCACAGGCTTCTAGGAGGGGTGGTGTGGATAATGACCTGTGCTCACACACAGGCTTCTTGGTGGTGGCAGCAGCAGCCTTAGCGTCTCATGCCGTCTCTGGGGTCAGCGCTTTTAGCCGTGGCTCACACCAGTCTCTGGAGCTCGTTTAAACTGTTCTCTGAATCCTCTCTCCTCGCACACCAGGAAACAATGGTCTCTTGCTCCTTCGGCAGCTCCAGACTTTTTCCGGACTCCCTCCCTGCTAGCTGTGGTGCACTAACCCCTTCAGGTTGTGTTCACACCACTCCGCTTTGCCCTCTGCACCCCTGTTGCTGTCCTCTCCTCCGCAGCTCCAAAGCTTTCCCCCTCTGCCACCTGTGGTCTCCGCCCGCAAAGGGGCTTCCTAGTGTGTGGAAACCTTTCCTCCTTCACAGCTCCCTCCCACTGGTGCAGGTCCCGTCCCTATCCTTTTGTCTCTGTTTATTCTTTTATCTTTTGCCCTACCCAGGTACATGGAGAGTTTCTTGCCTTTTGGGAGGTCTAAGGTGTTGTGCCAGCGTTCAGTAGGTGTTCTGTAGGAGTTGTTCCACATGTAGTTGTATTTCTGATGTATCTGTGGGGAGGAAGGTGATCTCCATGTCTCACTCTTCTGCCATCTTGAAGCTCCCCGGCCATAGTAGTAGTCCTTTTAATAAGATGTGATTGACCACATTTTTCATATTTTTTTATTTGTTTTCTCTATTTGTGGGAGACAACCTCTCTAAATTAAAATCGTATTTGGGAGGTCTAGGTTGCAGATGGTATAGCAGCCTCTTTTCTCTTGTAGTTTGCAACAGTGTTCCCGAAGGAAATATATGTTAATGGTGCTGAAAATACCTAGAAGCTTGAGGACAAAAAAGAAAGTGTGGCTAGTTCTCTCCTGTATGCTGTATTCTGATAAAGAAACCAGGTCTGCAGGATCCCTTTTACTTTGTTGACTTAGCTTCATATCAACCCCAAGCGTTATGTAAGATTGTCCATTTGTAGGGAAGAACATGCAATGACAACAATTCCTCTTGATAAGTTAATTATCTGTCCTGAAGAATGCTTCAAGTTTCTTGATCTGCTAATGATATTAGATAGCATGGGTTGTTTTGAGGCATTTTAATGAGTACCCATGAAGTAACGGCAGTCTTCAGGAAAATATTTCTGACTTCTAATTAACTTATAAAGTTTCTTTGGGCGTATGTTTTGGTTGTTGTTGTTTTGAAACTGAGAATCAAAGAAGGAAATTATATGGGAGGTAGTTAATGCATTCTTTCTGAATCTCTCTCTAGATGACATAAATTAATGGCTGGTCTCCTTTCTCATGCTCCCATTCATGAAAAGAAAGAAATTAAGACAGTGATGATGTTTAACTATTATAGGAGGAATTCATCTTTGGTCAGAATTGTCTAGAGCTTTCCAACTCTGACATCTACATACTTTACTGTGCTACTTCCTAGGCCAGTGAACCAACTCAGCCTCTGCCAAATGGAACAGTTTAAATTTTAGTGATTTTGGCCCCAAACCTTATTGTCTGTATCCACTGCATGAAGAGGACACCCTTTTCTGAAGCGTGAGGAATTCTATTACCCAGCAGCCTGGGACAAGTTAAATTAGTCTATAGACAATTTAACTACAGGAGCACTTGCCTCTAGGAAAACTATTAATTTTCTTTAAAGTGACTATATTGCTGTTGTCAGGGACTTTCTAAAAAATTTTTTTTGTTTCCACAGAGCCTTGTTTAAAGAAAAGTATGTTGACTGACTACATACTCTTTTCTTGCTCTTCACCCCCACAAAAAAAAGATCACACATGCAAATATGCAAATATATGCAGATACTTAGCTAAATTTTGTTTGAACTTTCTATGGGTTTTCTGGACAATTAAAGTAGGGCTTTTATAGGTTAAAAAGAAAACCAAGACTCTGGAACTGGACTTATACTATTCTCTGCAGTAATTAAAATGTTTCACATAAAGGCATTATATACAAAAGTAAATGGAAAAGTATGTGAATAAGACATTTTGGGGAATGTAAGGTGTGTAGTCTATTAGTTAAAAGCACAAGGTCACAGAGTATATATTAGTTTACGTTTTTGAATGTATGTGCCCACTTGCATTTTTCGTAAACATGAAAGCCTCAAATGCAACACAGCTCTGTGTGGGTCAAGTCCCACATCTCCACTCCACCCTCTTGCAGAGGTAGGCATCCTCTGCAGTCAACATTACTACCAAGAAAATTGTTAAAAGAGATGAATTCTGCTTTTCGCTTTCTAGATGCTCTCAAGAGCAGCAAGTATTCCTTGAGGGAATTATGCAGGTTCATTCTTTACTGTTTTCCTCTAAAGTGATCATATTATCTGTAAAGGGCCGTACTGGTCTCAGACCTACATTAGAAGTGGCATTGAAATAATTGCTAAGCCTGCCTAACAAGTAAATAAAAGAAAAAAGCTGTCTGCACAGATCTCACCACTGGTAACCAAAGGCAAGTGTCTTGCATCTGTTGCAATTGGTACAAGGGCAGATGGCTGTAATTATGTGGGGTTGACACCAAATCTCTACTTAAGAGCCCAGAGCTCTATTAGCAGTGCATTCTCCAGAGTCTGACTACCAGCAAACGGGAAATAAGCTTATCTACATTGAAGGAGCACAGCTATTCCCTTGGGGAGCTTCATTAGTGATAGCAGTAATGCTGTTATGTGCTGCTGTTGGGCTCTACTCTGTGTAGCTCATGCTAAGTGGGAATGACATTCTTCTCCTAGCCTCTTTCCTCACTTCCTCTTCCATAAATAACAGCATAAAATATCTTTTTAAAATTTAAGTATGCTTTTGAAGATTATTTTTAAACATCTTTTTTTTGCCAAAACATTTTTTTCCAATATAGAACTGGTATTTTGGTGAGAAATTAGAGTTGTAGAGTGATGGCATTAATGCCTTTCACTCTTTCTCAGGCTCATGAAACATCCCCTATCTGGAGCCCTGTTTTTTCTTGGCTAACTTAACATTGCTGACAAATGTACCTGTAGGACAACTTCAGTTTCATCTAGGTCCAGAGAAAAATTGCCAAGATATTTCAGAAAACTCCTTTTTTAAAAATTAAGTTTTTCCCTAAAGAGCCATCTAATAAAATGACATCTTCATGAAACAATTATTTGCAACCATTTTAGGACTTCTAATTTGGTGAACTTTTTATTGTCATACGTCATTTCTGTGTATCTCTGGTGTATCTTGTACATCAAAATCACTATTTAGAATATTTTGTGTTTTGAAAGTAAGAGATTTTAAAAAGAAAAGAATATGACACTTTCTTATAAGTCAAGTATAAATGTAGAGATTCAGTATCTTAGAGTCAAGACTGGATTGCCCAGTTGTTTGTTGGAAACCAGTGGGTTTGATCAGGGGTAGGATGGGGAGACTAGTATAGTAGAGAGAATGCAGTATTTTGTTTGGGGATTTTGGGGTTTTCTGGGGGGATCGTTAGAAACATTATTTTCCTGACATCTTGATTCTAATGGAACAGTAGTAACCCCTTGGGTTAAACCCTTAAAAAGGAAAAGTTGCCTTCCCAGAGTTGACACAGTTAGGCACTCAGCACATGACTGAATAGGCACTGGTCTTGAGATGGTATCATTCATTCCAACCAACTTATACCATTCACAAGAGGGACTGATGGAGAGTAACCCAGCCACACTACTGGATAAACAAGCCAAAGTTTAAAGTTTGTTGTTGTTGTTGTTGAGGTCACTAACATAACTTAGGCACATGAAGTAAGTGACCCACTTTCTAGGACTGTGTAAAGACAGATATAAACTCCACTTTTCAACTTTATCTGTTCATCGTTGCCTGCCAGCCTTAAAGTAAATCTTGGACCCATAAACCTCAGCAAATATTCAAATGGAAATTCTGAAATAGTTGTTGAATGTGACTAAGTTCTCACACCACTGTAGAAAACAAGAGTCTATCTATACGTACTGTGACTGATTCAAGAAAATATTTCAGGTGGACTTATCCAACAATTTATATGGGGCCTTTGGTGAGCCAGAACCAAAAAACCAATAAATGAAGAGTTAATCCGTAATTCACCAAAGGTCATAGCCATCAGCCCCAATAACTGAAGGAAGACAATAGTGCACATTGCCTCTGACAACTGGGACTGGTGAGCTGAGAGGAGAGAACAGCCCCAGGCAGCTACTGGCCTGTTTTCTTGTCTCAGGGGCAGCTGGTAACACCAACTGAGTAACACACTTACTCCATTCACAAATGTGCAAGTAAATTGAAGCCAATTTGTGTTAGGACTAAATTATTCCAAAGAGGTGGCTGAGCAGACCAGCCTTTTACTACTACAGCTCTGTGGGTACGTTTAAGAAAAGAAAAAGTAAAAAGAATACCAATCTAACCAAATAAAGAAATGATAAAAAAAAGAAAGAGAAAAACATATTACAAAAGCCTTAAAATCTCCATGGGCTTATACACAATTTCTGATCTTCTGAAATATATTGCTTTTCTTTTCTCTGGATTTGGCATTTCAGTGACAGCTAACTATTCCTGTATGGGGAACCTCACTCACAGATAGCTATTCCCCTGTAAGCAGAGACGTTTGAGTATATTAGGAAATATCCATCATGTGTGATAGTTCAAAAAAGTGTGGTACAGAACCCTAATAAAAATGAGATGCAAAAAATTAAAATAGATTGGTGTTTCTGTTTTTCTTTTGTTATCAGCAACTATGTACATTATTTTAGCATATTTATTGGAGTATAATTGCTTTACAGTGTTGTGTTAGTTTCTGCTATATAACAAAGTGAATCAGCTATACATATACATATATCACCATATCTCCTCCCTCTTGTGTCTCCTTCTCACCCTCCCTATCCCACCCCTCTAGGTGGTCACAAAGTACCGAGCTGATCTCCCTGTGCTATGCGGCTGCTTCCCACTAGCTATCTGTTTTACTTTTGGTAGTGTATATATGTCCATGCTACTCTCTCACTTCATCCCAGCTTACCCTTCCCCCTCCCTGTGTCCTCAAGTCCATTCTCTACATCTGTGTCTTATTCTTCCTGTCCTGCCCCTAGGTTCATCAGAACCTTTTTTTTTTTAGATTCCATATATATGTGTTAGCATACGGTATTTGTTTTTCTCTTTCTGACTTATTTCACTCTGTATTTCAGACTCTAGGTCCATCCATCCGACTACAAATAACTCAATTTTATTTCTTTTTATGGCTGAGTAATATTCCATTGTATATATGTGCCACATCTTCTGATACACTGATTAGCCCAGACAGTGTCTTGGGGACAGACCTTATAGATGTCAGTCTTGCAGAGAAACCAAGCTAAGTGTGGTTGTTACATTTCATAGGACCCATTTTGACTTGTGATATAGCCAAGGTTTTTAGCTACAAGCCCTGTCATAACAGGGTTCTGTTGTGTTTTATACAGTTCAATAAATCAACTTGACCACCTATGTCTCGTGTGGGGGAGAACGTAGGTCAGGTTTAAAAGAAATGACGAAGCAAGCAAGAAGAATTTTAGTACAACTTGAGGTCTGTCATCGTGTCTTTAGAAGCTATTTGATTGCAAGGAACAGAAACTGTCACAAGCTCAGCTAAGTAAAGGAAAATGCATTTTAAAGGTAAAGGGAGTCTCATGGAACCCATTCTTATAGAGAATTGGAAATTGTCAGGCAGCTCATCTATCCATTCTCATTCTCTCTAGCCACACAATCTGTCATCTCTGCTTCTCTCGGCACTGCTGCTTCATCCTGCCTTTTGCAGAATGCCTTTCACCAGTCTGATTCTTAATTTCTACTTTTCCATATCTCCAGCTCACCTGGGGCTTTACCTATTCTGCTCTCAAATGTTTTGGACCTTACACTTCTGGCGCCCAATAACTTCTGATCTATAACTTCTGACCTATTTAGTCTTGTTTCTCTTTGTTCAAATTCTTAAGAGAATTGGATTGGCTTTTTTGGTCAATGAATCAACTCACTCCCAGCGTGTGTGTCCACCCAAGCAGTGTTGGGGTCAAAAGGTTTAGAAAAAGAATGTACAGCTGTGAACAATGCAGTTTAAGCTGAAAGAGTTAGTTGGATACTGCAGACAAATTGACTGATGTGTCAGAAACAGACATTATTGTCACAATGATGATAATGATGACTATAGTCATTAAATTACTGCAGTAATTAAAATCTACATTTACAGAGCTTTTGTCAAGCATATTACATATGCTGTTATTTAATCTTCACAACAACCCTGTAAAGTAGATTTTATTATTATCCCAGTTTTTACTGACAGAAAAATTGTTAATAATAATAACATAATCTATAAATTAATAATAATAACATAAATAAATCTATAAATTGTTAATAATAATAACATAATCTGTATATTACTCCCACGTTCATATAGAGGGAGAAAAGGATTAGAACCTCAAGAAATATTTATGTCTATGAGGATGAAAGAGAATAAATATTCTCTCTCATTTGAGTTATTCCAGAGCTTTCAGGTAAATGAAATAGCTTTTAAATATTCGTGATCAGAGCATTACCCATTTGTCTCTTTGCCTTAATATTTATCTGAGTTCAAATTAGATATGCCTTTTAGCATAGACCAAGAGTAAAATCCAGCACTTTGGAGTGGAAGCCGAAGCTGGTGTATGTGATGTTACTGCCCTCTTCCTGAGCTACCGTTTTATTGCTCTTCTGGGAATCCAGTTAAATTATAGCTGCTGATATATTGTGGATTGTGGATCTAAATTCTGGCTTTGACCAAGTCAAGGGCTGGTTTCTTTGGGCAGTATTTCATCTCCTGTTTTATCTGTGCTGTCACCTAAATTTAGCACTTAGACTATACTCTCCTATGTCTGCAGAAGTTTTAAATTATTTTCCAGCGATGCATACCGTGTCCATGCAGAGCTGTGTGTGACAGATTTGCAGTAAAATCTCGGAGCTCTCCAACTCCTTTTTGTAATAAATTAGATCAGTAGCTCCCACGGATTTGACTTTGGGATGGGTTGTAAGGTGATGTGTTTCCCACAAAACTGATTGAGTTCTCTTCAGTGTATTTTTGTCCTGCTGTGCATTTTACCATCTGGCAGACCAATCAGCTTCTTGAAAGCAAAAGATGGCTGCTCTCCCCCGTACCTTAGAAGGTGTCAAATACCTGGTGCATTAAGACCCTTCCCCGCTAATTGCAGGAATGACAGCTGTGTGCAGAGCAGTAATAGTGTTCTAAATTGAGGAATCTTGAATAAGACATAAATCCAAATTCTATACCTTTTTTATATGGGCTTCAACAAGCATCAACTGTAATTGGTAGAACAGCCTGACCTATTAATCCATAGATAAAAATGATTCAATTAAAGTGAAATATAAATATTGAAGGTAGTGTAAAACCAAATGAGGCACATCACAGAATTTATGTGCAAATAAACTCACTGAATAAAAATTATCTAGTACATACAAAGTCCATATGCTGTCTTGGTAATGCTATAATTAAGTCAGAGAGTCATGTCATACTGGCCTTTTCCATCTGCTCTGTGATCTGTTAAGGGACCCATTCAAACAGAATGACAGCTGACCTCAAAAAGATACATTCTGTTACTGCCCATTTTAATAGAGCTGTTAGTTATGCACATTTTGTCTTCATTTATACTGGGCTCTGAGTGGTTTTCCATTAAATCAAGTAAAATGGAGCATCTGCTTTTCTATTAAATGAGTTTATTTAAACCACTATTTTATTTTCTGAATATTTTTTCAGTTTTCACAAGCAGTAGATTATATTGAAGAGTTTTTTAAAATTGCATTTTGTTCTATAAATTTAAGTGGCATTAAAAAGAGACAGTGATAAAAATAGCAAAATAGAAGCACCCATGTTTTTTGCTTTCTAGTTTTTGTTATCTGATCAAAGCAAGATGGTTCATACTTGGAGCCTCAAGATATTGCATGTATGTAATTGACAAGAAAGACGTGAATGAGGAATCGATATTTATAATACTAATTGATTTCATTTATTTTACTTCCCTTGTGCATGTCTTATTGTCATTCTTGCCATTATCTTAATGTTGTTGTTTCCAATAACACTCAGGCAAGTCATTTTAAAGGCAGGGGATCTGGAACACAGATGTGTCAGGTGTAAAGGCTCTCAGCCTCAGAGACATTCAAACTGGCTAAAGGAAACCCCACCAAATGGTGCAGCTAAAGATCCAGTATTTGTCCATCTGTTTGTATCCAGGTTATCTTGTGATAGTCTATTTAATTTCTGGTCTTTGGAGTGTCTCTGTTTCAACAGTACTTCAATGTACTTCTGTTATTAGAACTCCGCAAGGGAAAAATTGGTAACCCTTGAAACCAGGGTGAACTTTAGTAGATTATGGTTTTGTCCTGTTCTGAACAAACGGTACAAGTTTTAACAAGAGGGTCTGCTCTAGCTAAACTCCCAACTTCTTGGAGGGGGTTGTTAAATGTCTCCTCTTTGGGTTTGGAAGATAAAAAAGGAAGAAAGAAACTACACTCGTGTGATGTAATGGAGAGTGCTTGGATACCAAAGTTTTAAAATATACACCAGTTTTAAAATGCCTTAAATAAAATTTGAACCACAACAAGGGACAAGCAGTATCCACAGAGTGAGTCAGACTAACTCACATGAGAGGCTGGAGGGTTTAAAGAGGGTGATAATCAGGCAAATCCCCATTGCTCTCTGGGGAAGCATGACCTTGACGTAGCCGTTCCTGAATCAAATAAGAGAACTTAATTTGCCAATGTGAAAATCGTTTGTACACAGGATCTTATTTATAAGCAAAAATCCAAATGGAATTTCCTAGCAGAATGTATTTGAGTGTATCTACAAGAGGCAAGAATCATATTCATCCATTTATGCAGTGGGGAAACTTTTGTTGACCATCTAATACATTCCCACCATTGTCTTAGTTTCAGGGGATGTGTTAGTGAACAAAATGAAGTTTGTATTCTCATAAAGCAAATATTCCAGTGGGGGGAAGGCAGACAATAAGCAAATAAACCTGTTATCTGTTCTGTACAGTGCTCAGGACCTGTTAATTAGTCTAGCATTTGGATGTTGGTTCAAAGACAAATATTTATGATGCTTTCCTGAGATTCCAAAGAGCATGTTGATAAGCAAAAATGCAATGGAACACGTGTACTCATTTCAATGAAATAATGTACATGTTAGTCATTTACTTTGAAAACTTTCCTTTTGTTTTGCCCAAGTCCATATAGTACTTGATTGTGGTGCAGTGGGAAGAATACAGGATTGGATTCTGCCAAGACACCTTCACCTAAAGTATGTTTTTTTTTTTTAAATAGAATTTATTTATTTGTAAAAACTTTTATTGAAATATAGTTGATTTACAATGTTGTGTTAGTTTCGGTTGTACAACAACGTGATTCAGTTATACATACGTACATATATATATATTCCTTTTTAGATTCTTTTCCATTGTAGGTTATTATAATATATTGAGTATAGTTCCCTGTGCTATACAGTAAGCCCTTGTTGGTTATCTATTTTATATACAGTAGTGTGTATATTAAACCCCAGACTCCTAATTTATTCCTCCCCCCTTTCCCCTTTGGTGACCATAAGTTTGTTTTATATGTCTGTGAGTCTGTTTCTGTTTTGTAAATAAGTTCATTTGTGTCTTTTCTTTTTTTAGATTCCACATATAAGCAATATTATATGATAGTTGTCTTTCTCTTTCTGACTTACTTCACTTAGTATGATAATCTCTAGGTCCATCCATGTTGCTACAAACCTAAGGTACTTATATCCTGGTGGAGAAAAACAGTGATCTCTAAAAAAAGATAAAAATTAAAATGAGAAGCTGAGCCATAGAAATAAAGATGAGGGGATGTGGTCAGGAAAATTTTATTTTTGTGATCATATTTAAGGATTTGTTTTAATATTGGGACAATCTCCAAGTAGCTTAGGTTAGTTGGTGGGAGTCCCATCTTAGGATGGCCTCATAGTTAAAGATTCAGTCTTTGAACGAGGTAGCTTAGATCTATCCCAAACTCTTACCCCAACAAGTCATCATACAAATGCAAGCAACAAATCACAAGCAGGAGTACATATTCCCCACTACTGGAAAGAAGAATGGATCAACCATATCCCCTTTCTGTTCGATCAGTGATGCATGGGAATAATTGGTAGATATATTATCTGAGATTTAGTTGGTGAATTAGAACCATGGATACTGCCAGACCTTTCAGAACAAAGAGAGTACTGAAAGAGAATTTTTTGTGAGTGTTGATAGTTGTGGTAATGTGGAAGGGGATTATTAAATACATATTTAAATATTCAAAACTAAAGCTATGCATTCTGGAATGCACGTGAACTAATATTTCTCTTTCCTTGTGTGACCTTGAGATAGGGCTACATTTATCAAAGTTCTCATTTTATCCCTCTCTACAGTCCTTCAAAACCTACAGACTTTTAAACAAAGACCCTCCATAACTAATCAACATATCTGTTCCTGGGCCTCTCCCAAGATGATTTAGAGATGAGTAACCTCAAACCTGGCTTAGTTCAGTGCTATAATCATTTATAGTTTCTTTTTGGAGGCAGAAAATTCTCATCAACTTCACTCCTATTAATCATGTATCTAAATGTGGCATCGTCAGGACAATTTCAAAGTTTTTTAAGGCACAACCATGACTTCCCATCATTTGCAAATTGGCTCATAACAGCCCTGGCACTTTGTTAAAGTGCTACCTAGTCATTATTCCACCCTGTACTACAAAGCCTTTATGCTGCCAATAGCCCATCTTGCCTTTCTGGAGGTCTCTCACCATGCTACTTTTAAAACAGTGATTTTTAAACTTTGCAGTGGATGGGGGTGGGAGGGGAGTAGACCAGGTCATTTTTGAGAATCTGGAGAAAATTGTGAAATCTTTCCACAGAAGAAAAATGCACATATACACACGGTTTTACATACATTTTCAGGGGATTTATAGACTTGTGAAGCCCATCCATAGACCTCAGATTACAAGGTCTCAGCATCAAGATGATATGAGTCACAAACTTATTTATTTGAAGTAAATATTATGTATGCCTACTTATAGGCTCATTTATATAATCATATTTTTAAATTATTGAAAAATGTATCTATTTCTATTTTTTCCCTCTGAATTTCTCTTTGAATTTTCTCACCTACTTTGAAAGACTTGATTTTTCATTAAGTTAGTTATAGTGACAAGTGTGTACATTTTGAATAAAATGTTCAGAGTATGTTTTTATGATTCTTAAATGTATTATCTTGCTTTATTTATTTATTCACTTATTTTTACTTAAAGAATAATTTTTTATGCACCCCACACCTTAAACAGCCATATGTTTGCCTAAGGACAGTCTTGATATTCTTTGTTCCAATGACATAGAGCTTGTGTTACTTTCTCTTACAACTGCTTGCCATTGATGTCCAAGCATTTAGAATAGTTGATACTGTTTGTTAAATATGAATAAATTTCCTCACTAAAGTTATAGTGGTTAATGTTATAAATTCCAAGAGGGAAGGGGTTGTCTCTGTTTTGTTTTCCTTTGCCCATTCCCAGAGTTTAGCACAGTGCCTGGCAGACAGAAGTTGCTCAAAAACTGTGTGTGGAATGTATAATAAGGCACCAACCTTGCTAATTTGGAAAAAAAAGCTTAATGTTTTAAAAAGTCATTTAATCATTCTAATCCTGCAAGCTTCTTCAACGCTCATCCATTTTTCTCAAAGTCATGTGCTAGCTCTTCACTAATTCTGGCTGAATCGTGATTATAGTGACAGGTATCCCATGGGAGGAAGGCCAGACAAAATAACAAAACATTTTTGAAGGAATTCAATTTTATTTCACTCAAGCACAGAAATTCCAACTAAGCTAAGAAAAACTGTTTCTAAATAGATGTTCCATTGTATTTAAGAAGTAGGTAATAGTAATTTATTACTTTTTTTCTCAGTAGATATTTACAAGGTACTTAAAATTATTTCTTTCAAATAGTTAAATATAGTCCTACAAAATACAATTTCAGAATTAGAAGGACCTTAGAAACTATTTAGTTCAAGTTCCCACCCAGTATAGGAAATCTTTTGACAATATCCATTGCAATGACCACAAACATGTTATTTTTAAAGGCAGTATATTCCATTGTTGAAAAGTTCTTCACTAATATTGACTCAAATTCTGCCTCCCTGTAATTGTTCTGTATTTGGTCCTAGTTAAGCCTCTGTAGGCACACAACATAAGTTTACTTTATTTTCCACATGTAAATGCTTCATTTATTTGATGACATCAAGTGGAGTTGACAGACTTACCTATTGACCTAGTATGTAACTCTACACTAGTCTCTACTAGCTCGTGTCTGAGAAATTTTAAGCAAGGAATAAGCTGTAAGAAGTCACTTGGAGAATAGAGATTATATCCACAATTTTCTCCCTGATCTGTCCCCTCTCCACAGGGAATCAGTTCTCAAGATTCATTGATCATGAGAATATGGACATGGAATCATGCTGGTGAACATTCCTACATAGTTGACACTAGATAATTGACACTAGATGTTCTCTATGTAAGCTTATGACCACCATTCATTTGTTTAGTGTGTTCCTTCTTCCTCCCTGCATATATTGAAACGCAAACTTCATCAAGCTTCCTTTCTGAAATTTTACAAGCTCCAAGCTAGTGGTATCAGTGCTGCTT
>NW_020185318.1:518577-543058 GCF_003031525.2 Neophocaena asiaeorientalis asiaeorientalis
AGCTCTCCATCTAGCCATTTGTTAAAGAGGTGAAAGTGTTATTCTTACTGGCTGGAGTTGAGTGTAGCAGGTGCATCAAAGTGAATTAATATGCCTCTGAAATGGGCCAGAAATTTTAATTGTGGGAAACTATTCTTTTCATCTTAGTTCTCATTACAGATGACTAGGCAGGGAAGGCTTATGTCGTGACGTAGATGTCAAGTGTATTAATTTTCTCTGAATGCCAGCATAATATTTTCTTATTAACAAACACAACAAGGCAGAATACCAGAGATTCAGTATTCTTCCCAAGTTGATCAAGTATTGCTGTAAGGTTCTGCCAGAAGGGCATCACCATATATAATAATGAGCATAAGCCTCCCCTCTATGACCTTTGATATTTTGCCCAGAAATGTTGTTGAGAGTTGGAAATTAATTACAGTATAGCAAAAAGCTATGAACATTAGCTAAAGCTTCATCTTTGCCTCCTTTTTTATTTCTGAAAATTTGAGTCTGGTGATATTCCTCCCATTTACATGTATGCTATAGAGACTCCCCAAAGAGCAAGCAAGGAAAGGGATGTAATTGCTAGATGCATTTGAGTAGATCTCAGATAAGGACAGGGTAATCAGTGAAGTTATAAAGCAGTTAGAAACCAATAACATTTTTCCCAAGCAATACTTACAATATTTGAAAGACTGACGGCCTTGGAGATAGATTTTTTCATTCCAGCAAAGGAAGAACTGTATTGCAAACTACTTTCCCCCAACAACTGTCAACCAAATATTTGTTCAATATGTTTATCATGGATTTTTATTATTTTATATGTAGGTGTGTGCATTTTATCATGAATAAGTTATGTGACTGAGGGCTATTAGTACCTTAGTTTGAGCATGAGTGTAAGTTCTATGTGGTGATTTTTTTAGGACAATAGATTTTTAAAATTGGAAGAAGCTAATATATTTTGAGCTTCAGGCCAAATTAGACTAAGAAAAACGATACACTTAGAGGAGTAGAGTGACTTGTCCAAAGTCTCACAGCTGGTTCATGGGAAACCATGATAGAACTCTTTATGTGACCCTTTTTAGAAGTCATTATACAAAAGATTGGAAAAAAGCCTCCAAAATAATCCCCTCAAGATTTATAACAAATTTGAGCCTTGCTAAATAAGTTGTATCAAGCTAAATAGTTCTTAAATAAAGGACATTCTTTGGCACCTTAATAGCTGTGTTAACTTTTAAGTCATGAGACTACCACAAGGACAGCTCAAACTAAAATGTTTCATTCTGGAAAAAGAAACAAAAACAAAATTTTAATTGAGAATTTTAAACAAGTAAACAACTGCAAATAGAAAACAGTCAACTTCCAGAGTGCACTGCTTACATACATATTCAGGGTAATCTCCTAGACTTCATTCCCTTTAGAGAAAGGGGGAATTTTATATTATATATAAAGAGAGAGAGAGAGAGAGAGAGAGAGAGAGAGAGAGAGAGAGAGAGATGCGAATACTTTGTGATTAGCTGTGTCTACTTGTATGCAACTAAATCAAAATAATATCCAACAGTCTGCTCTCTACTTCCGATTTCTTCTGCTTAAGGAACTTATACAGCAGTGGCTAAGAAAAGGATCTAACAGAATTCTTCCTCCATTTTGTGTCCCTGGGTTTCTTCCAACCAGGTTTTAGTGAAATACCTCCTTTTTGTTTCAAGAAATGCCTTAGCGAAATGTCTCCTATTGCTCACTCTTAGTTTCTGGATTTTGTTTTTTTAAATCACTTGCTCAAAAATTGGACTGTGTGATGTCTTTTACTTACTCTTTCCTCTTCCTATTACCCTTTACTACCCTCTCCTGTCAGACCCAACTACCTACCACTACCCTCAAACCAACTTTCACAAGCTGGTGTATATCCATATGTAACTTTCTATACATAAGCACACACATAAGAGATTTTGTTTGTTTTACACAAGTGATATTATGCTATATATTCTGCCTTCTCATTGAATGGTACATCTTGGAAATCCCTCTAAGTTAGCTGATAAGTCTAACTCATTATTTTAAAAATTACTTTGTAGTGTTGTAAGGTGTGAGTGTATCATAACTTGTTCAACCATTCCTGTAGTGTTTTCCTGACTCCATACATTTTATCATATTGCTGACTCACCCTCTTTTTACTTCTGCTCCGTATTCTATATATTTTCCAAGTCTCACGTCTCTTCCTGCTATTGCCCTGACTAAGCCACCTCTTCTAGCACTTGCTTCTAGTCTGTCTTCCATTGCCCTCTAGTGATTTCTTGTATTTCAGCCTTAGTTTTTTAAAGGAATTGTAAGCTCCTTAAGGACATACATGGAACTTGTCTAATATCAGCCAAGTAAAAAAAAAAAAAAAAAAAAAACAAGTGTGTTCACAGAGCAAGAGTATCAGCTGATAATTTGACAATAGTGGAGTAGAAGTTTTAGAGCTCTGACTCTAGACAAGGAAAGGATAGAAGAATCTCAGAGCCTTTAAGTTTTCTTTGTACTGTTATTTCTGCCAGACATTTAATTCATTTATATCTCTTCTGTGATGATGCTTAGTTCTGTGCATTTTTTGGGTCTCCATTAAGTTATGGCTTCTTCTTGGAATTTTGATTTTTATCTTTATCCCTCTGTTGACTCTTAGCCAGTGTGACTGATTTATTGACAGAATAGAAAGACCTCAGGAGTTCTAGATCTAGGGCCATTCCAAATCTCTGGTAACTCAGGAATTGCTGAAGAGGTATATCTCAGCCCCACATCAATTACTATCTAGCCTACATATTGAGGATGGCTAGGAGTAGAGTTCTTAGTATGCAACTGAACACCACAAGCCTATTGAGAACTAAGTGATCCTTCTTGACCATTTTTGGTCTAGACTCCCTCACCATCCTCCAAAACCAAGTTCATCAAAGCTTCGGTAATGCCTCTGCTTAGAAGCCTTCAATGGCTCTCCAGTATGTGCAGATTAAAGAACAAGTTGATTTGTATGGAAATAGGGCACCTACATATTCAGCTTAAGCTTTCACCACTCCTCAAGGTAGTAGTGGTAGTGGTGGCAATGATGATAATTCTTTTTTTAAATTTTTCTTGGCCACGCAGCATGCGGGATCTTAGTTCCCCACAAGGGTTCAAACCTTCATCCCCTGCATTGAAACCATGGCATCTTAACCCCTGGACCACCAGAGAAGTCCCAATTATGATAATTCTGATAATAATAGCTAATATGTATTGAGTGCTTACTGTATGCCAGACTCATTCACTCTCTACTTAAATCTTCATAAAAACCTGTAAGGTAGGTATTTTTGTTATCCCTATTTTATAGAAGATTAAACTGAGAATCACATTGGCTAAGTAACATGATATTTCAGAGCTATTAAGTAAGAAAACTAGGAATGTTCCACTAAAAAAAAAATTCACATTCTTAACCACTATTCCAGTGCTTCTCAAATGTTATTATGCATAATAATCACCTGGAGTGCTTTAAAAGAAACTTATTTTCAGATCTCATCTAAGAGATTCAGATTCAATAGGTCTAGAGTCAGGGCTGAGCAATATGCACACTTAGCACCCACAAATGATTCTGAAGTATCACAGGCCAGGGTTCGAGAAGTACTGTCTTACACCAATGCTTCTCAAATTTTACTATGCATACGATTCACCTGGGGATCTCCTTAAACTGCAGACGCTGACTCAGAAGGTCTGGGGTGGGGCCTGACTTTCTGCCTATCTAACAAGATTCCAGGGGATACTCACGTTGCTGGTCCAAAGATCTACAATACTACATGCTTTAGTCAGTGGACCAAGATAGAATGTGAGTTTAGCATAAACATGGAATTGATTTTAGTTGAATAATATGTTACATGATAGATATATACCAGAAAAGTCCCCTGCAAATCTAATTTCTGTTGCTTGAATTCCTTTTTCACATTGACTTTCATGATAATTTCAGGTGCTGCCATTATTTATTTCTTACAGATCTCTAATAGCATTCACTTCAACTTTATCAGTCAAGTACTTGGTAAGGAATGACCACTTACACAAATACTCAAGTACTTAAAGAAGGAAGAGCTTACTAAATAGAGAAACCCAGTGGTGAGTTCTTTAGTAAAGTGAATGATCTCTTTTATGTAACTGAGAAATTTAAAAAGAGAAGAAAATCTTAGATTCTGAGATCTGAAAAGGACCAGAGAGATAATTTTATTTAAACTTTTAGTTCTAAAGATATGTAAAGAAAGGCAAGAAAGGGAAGATAGTGTGACTAAATTCACACAGGGAATTAGTGGCAGAGCTGGAACTCAAATGTTATTTTGGTTAGAGTTTTATTTTTCCATATTGAAATTTTTGTTTTCGAAAAGTATCCTCAATTCTATCTTGGCCTGAGTGTTTGAGAGCTGTATTTTTACTGCTTTATTTAAGGAGAAAGAGGTCGACGCTTATAACTGTTTTCCCCTAATTAAATATGACTCTAGACAAGGTTAAGGAAACCTTTATTCTGTAAAGGGCCAGGTAGTAAACATTTTAGCTTTGTGGGCCATATCATCTCTATCACAACTACTCAACTGCTATTGTAGCACAGAAACAGTAATATATAATATATGTATGTGTGTGTGTGTGTGTGTGTGTGTGTGTGTGTGTGTGTATAAGGTGACCATGGCTATGGACACAGAATCTTGAATTTTCATGAAGTATTATTATTCTTTTGATTTTAAGAGCATTTTAAATTAAACTGTAAAAACCATTCTTAGCTCATAAACCATTACAACAAAAAGGTAGCAGGCCACTCCCTCTTGCAAGAGCACAGGAATCACAACTAACTGCTCAACAATCAACAACAGGAAGACACTGGAACTCACTAAAAAGGATACCCCATGCCCAAAGACAAAAGAGAAGCCACAATGACATGGTAGGAGGGGCACAATCACAATAAAGTCAAATCCCATAACTGCTGGGTGAGTGATTCACAAACTGGAAAATACTTATACCACAGAAGTCCACTGTCTGGAGTGACGGTTCTGAGCCCCACATCAGGTGTCCCAATGTGAGGGTCCGGCAATGGGAGGAGAATAGCGTAGAGAATCAGACTTTGAAGGCTAGCAGGATTTGAGTGCAGGACTTCGACAGGACTGGGGGAAGCAGAGACTCCACTCTTGGAGGGCATACACAGGGTGGTGTGCATGTCGGGACCCAGGGGAGGGAGCAGTGACCCCATGGGAGACAGAACCAGACCTGCCTGCTGGTGTTGGAGGGTCTTCTGCAGAGGCAGGCAGTGGCTGTGTCTCATTGTGAGGACAAGGACACTGGCAGCAGAAGTTCTGGGAAGTACTCCTTGACGTGAGCCCTCCCAGAGCCCGCCATTAGCCCAACCAAAGGGCTTGGGTAGGCTCCAGTGTTGGGTCACCTCAGGCCAAAAACCAACAGGGAGGGAACCCAGCCCCACCCATCAGCAGACAAGTGGATTAAAGTTTTACTGAGCTCTGCCCACCAGAGCAAGAGCCAGCTCTACCCACCACCAGTTCCTCCTATCAGGAACCTTGCACAAACCTCTTAGATAGACTCATCCTTCAGAGGGCAGACAGCAGAAGCAAGACTAACTACAATCCTGCAGCCTGTGGAACAAAAACCACACTCACAGAAAGATAGACAAGATGACAAGGCAGAGGGCTATGTACCAGATGAAGGAACAAGATAAAACCCCAGATAAACAACTAAATAAAGTGGAGACAGGCAACCTTCCAGAAAAAGAAATCAGAATAATGATAGTGAAGACGATTCAGGACCTTGGAAAAAGAATGGAGGCAAAGATCGAGAAGATGCAAGAAATGTTTAACAAAGACCTGGAAGAATTAAAGAAAAAACAGAGATAAACAATACAATAACTGAAATGAAAAATACACTAGAAGGAATAATTAGCAGAATAACTGAGGCAGAAGAACGGATAAGTGACCTGGAAGACAGAATGGTGGAATTCCCTGCTGTGGAACAGAATAAAGAAAAAAGAATGAAAACAAATGAAGACAGCCTAAGAGACTTCTGGGACAACATAAAACATAACAACATTCGCATGATAGGGGTCCCAGAAGGAGAAGAGAGAGAGAAAGGACCCGAGGAAATATTTGAAGAGATTATAGTCGAAAAATTCCCTAACATGGGAAAGGAAATAGCCACCTAAGTGCAGAAAGCACAGAGAGTCCCATACAGAATAAACCCAAGGAGAAACACACTGAGACACATAGTAATCAAATTGGCAAAAATTAAAGGCAAAGAAAAATTATTGAAAGCAGCAAGGGAAAAATGACAAATAACATAAAAGGGAACTCCCATAAGGGTAACAGCTTATTTCTCAGCATAGGCTCTAAAAGCCAGAAGGGAGTGGCATGATATACTTGAAGTGATGAAAGAGAAGAACCTACAACAAAGATTACTCTACCAGGCAAGGATCGCATTCACATTTGATGGAGAAATCAAAAGCTTTAAAGACAAGCAAAAGCTAAGAGAATTCAGCACCACCAAACCAGCTCTACAACAAATGCTAAAGGAACTTCTCTAAGTGGGAAGCACAAGAGAAGAAAAGGACCTACAAAAACAAACCCAAAACAATTAAGAAAAAGGTCATAGGAAAATACACATCAATAATTACCTTAAATGTGAATGGATTAAATGCTCCAACCAAAAGACACAGGCTCACTGAATGAATACAAAAACAAGACCCATATCTATGCTGTCTACAAGAGACCCACTTCAGACCTAGGGAAACATTCAGACTGAAAGTGAGGGGATGGAAAAAGATATTCCATGCAAATGGAAATCAAAAGAAAGCTGGAGTAGCAATACTCATATCAGATAAAATAGATTTTAAAAGAAAGAATGTCACAAGAGACAAGGAAGGACACTACATAATGATCAAGGGATCAATCCAAGAAGAATATATAACAATTATAAATATATACGCACCCAACATAGGAGCATCTCAATACATAAGGCAACTGCTAACAGCTGTAAAAGTGGAAATCAAGTGTAACACAATAATAGCGGGGGATTTAAACAGCTCACTTACACCAATGGACAGATCATCCAAACAGAAAATTAAGGATACACAAGCTTTAAATGACACAATACACCAGATGGATTTAACTGATAATTATAGGATATTCCATCCAAAAACAGCAGATTACACTTTCTTCTCAAGTGTGCACAGAACATTCTCCAGGATAGATCACATCTTGGGTCAAATATCAAGCCTCAGTACATTTAGGAAAATTGAAATCATATCAAGCATCTTTTCTGACCACAACACTATGAGATTACAAATCAATTACAGGGAAAAAAACCATAAAAAAGACATATACATGGAGGCTAAACAATGCGTTACTAAATAACCAAGAGATCACTGAAGAAATCAAAGAGGAAATCAAAAAATACCTAGAGACAAATGACAATGAAAACATGACAATCCAAAACCTATGTGATGCAGCAAAAACAGTTCTAAGAGGGAAGTTTAGAGCAATACAAGCCTACCTCAAGGAACAACAAACATCTCAAATAAACAATCTAACCTTACACCTAAAGGAACTAACAAACCCACAGCAAACATCATTCTCAATGGTGTAAAACTGAAAGCATTTCATCTAAGATCTGGAACAAGACAAGGATGTCAACTCTCACCACTATTGCTGAACACAGTTTTGGAAGTCTTAGCCATGGCAATCAGAGAAGAAAAATAATACTGCTGAAAGAAATTAAAGATGATACTAACAGATGGAGAGATATACCATGTTCTTGGATTGGAAGAATCAATATTGTGAAAATGACTGTACTACCCAAAGCAATCTACAGATTCAAGGCAATCCTTATCAAATTACCAATGGCATTTTTTGCAGAACTACAACAAAAAATCTTAAAATTTGTATGGAGGCACCAAAGACCCCGAATAGCCAAAGCAGTCTTGAGGGAAAAAACCGGAGCTGGAGGAATCAGACTTCCTGACTTCAGTCTATACTACAAAGCTACAGTAATCAAGACAATATGGTACTTTCACAAAAACAGAAAGATAGATCAATGGAACAGGATAGAAAGCCCAATAATGTTCATTGCAGCAGTATTTACAATAGCCAGGTCATGGAAGCAACCTAAATGCCCATTGACAGATGAATGGATAAAGTAGATGTGGTACATATATACAATGGAATATTACTCATGCATAAAAGCGAACGAAATTGGGTCATTTGTAGAGACATGGATGAATCTAGAGGCTGTCATACAGAGTGAAGTAAGTCAGAAAGAGAAAAACAAATATCGTATATGCATGCATATATGTGAGACATAGAAAAATGGTACAGATTAACTGGTTTGCAGGGCAGAAATTGAGACACAGATGTAGAGAACAATCCTATGGAAACCAAGGGGGGGAAAGTGGCAGGGGGGAGGGGGTGGTGGTGTGATGAATTGGGAGATTGGTATTGACACATATACACTAATATATATATATATATATAAAATGGATAAGTAATAAGAACCTGCTGTATGAAAAAATAAATAAAATAAAATTCAAAAAAAAAAAGGCAGCAGGCCATATTTAGCCCAAGGGCCATAATTTGCTGATCTCGCCTATAAATTAGTTCTTCCAATCAAATGCTAATATAATATTTCCTCAAATTGAGCAGGTATTTATTTCTTGAGTATGACGTGGAAAATAAGTAGTCTTTCAAATTTCACTTGCAGAGTTAGTGGTGTTACAGGAATTTTATTTGCAAAAGAAAGCCAACAGTCAGAAAGAGGCATATGGTTGCTTATGAGTGGATATTTATGCATTGCTAAGTTATTTCTAATCTCCAGGCAGAAATGGGGAAAGCCCAAGTAGGTAGGCATGCTACAAAGCAAGTTGCTTCACCATAGCCATAGTAGTCTTTTTAACGAAAAGGACTTTGCAGTTCTTTAAAGCAGTCTATGTTCTATCCTACTCACAGTTTAGGGGATGCGGAATATGCTGAAGTTTTAATGCAGTCTATTCCTTTAATTCATGACAGGGAAGCAGGAAAATGACAATAGTTTGAAAGCAACTGATGTACAGGTGGCAATTGGTGAAATACCAAAAGTTTCAAGCTAAGTCCTCTTGGTTCATTGTCAGATCACACCACAGTACCAAGAAAAAAAGGGAAAATGTCATATTAGCATAGATGTTTTGCAAATGTCAGATTTAACAATGCTTAGGTGACAAAGTTGGTGCTCCACCATTTTATTTATTTATTTTAATCAAAGGAAAATCACAGTTGGAAATCCAACCAGAATGCTATCAAATGTCATTAGCCTTTGTATGCTTTATTGAAAATGGTGGGTAGGTTTCCTCTTCATAAAATGGTTCAATTAAGATAATTTTCAGCATTTAAAAGTCAGTAAGTGTCCATATAATAATAACAATCAATGCAAAATTCAGGGTTCTTTAAAAAAATAGGTTTCAGGGAGAAAACACAAGCATGAATTTGTCCATTCCAGCATGATATTTTGCAGACTGCCCAGCCTTGGAATAACCAGCTGCAACAGGAAGATGGCCAAGGAAAGAGGATGATGTGACTGGCTGGCTTCCTATACTTCCTCCTTTTCCAAACCCATGACTTCCCTCATAAAAAGTTATCCTACAAGGAAACCTAGAAAAGAAATTTTACTAGGCATATATGTAAAAGAAAGAATTAAACTCTCAGAATATTTACTAAGAGCTGGTCATGCTGTTTCTTGTATTCCCTGTATTGTGATTATAGCAGAGATAAGACATTTTGATCAAACTCATTAGGGGGAGAAGAGCACAATTTGAAGTTTCTTGGATTCTCAGAGGTGAAACTTAATTGAAATCAATATGGGAAAAAACAATGAGTAAAAACTGCTGCTCTTAACATAGGAAACTTTAATCAGCTAAAAGTGTGATATGTGTAGAGTTCCTTGTGGAGTTGAAGTTTGTTCAATAAAAATGTTTCTATGAAGTTACATTGCTCTCCCTAGTTCACAGGCACTAGTTGAGCATCAGGATCACCACTATTGCTTCTTTTCTTGTAAACATCCAAAAGTTTACAAATCTGAAGATATCTATAATTATCTAAAAACCTACTAAGATATTGAAGTGGAGGTAGAATTTTGCCCAGTAAAGACATTATTGGAAATATTGGATGTAAATAAAACCTCTGAATCAAATTTTGTTTCCCCACTGATTTTCACGATTTGGGAGAGAAATTTAGTGTTATTTTTATTGATCTTCAGTAGACTGTGATTTCTAACAGTTTAGCATTGTATCTTTTCCGTCCTACTCCTAACTTTTGTGAAATAGCAAGTTATAAGCAAATATTTAAATGTACTTGGAACTTAAGGCAATTCAACTTTAATATTTTAAGTATGGTGGAAATAATATTTACACAAATAGCCATCTCATTTTATGGGCTCTTAATTTTAGGATTTTATGTAATGGATTCTACCTGTGTGTGTATAGGAGTGTGTGCATATGTGTGTGTGTGTATACACCCCAAGTGTCTTTCATATAAATTTTCTCTCAGGACCAACAATCAAATAATTTCAAATGATATATTTATTTATATTCCACCATCACAGGAAGACCTTTAAATGTATTCTTATCAGAAAATGAGACATTCTACCACTTTTCTGTGAGATATATTATTGCCTAGTGTTTGTAAGACTGTCTTGCTAATCTCCGACTACATTTTATTTCCATTTTCTGATTGACCTCTTCAACTTGCATGATTTCTGATGCCACCAACAGCTTTTATTAACTATAAACATTTACCTGTGATGCAATAATAGTTCAAAGTTGATTCAGTCATATTAGTTAATTACCTGATCAATCTAGTGAGCAAATTCAATTCAACCTCTTTTCTGATGGAATTGGCCAATGGTTTGAATGAAATTTCTGGTCAATTAAATCAAGATTGTAGCCAAAATAGTTTCACATAGACACAGCCATACTATGGGCTTCCATCCCCCAACTCCATGTCATTGAACCAGAGTAATGTGTTGCACATTCATTCATTCAGCAAATGCTTATCGATTGCCTATTATGTGATTGACACTGCTCTAAGTTCTAGAGGTACAGTGAGGAATAGGACAGTGTCCGTCTCTTTAGTATGCTTATAGACAATTATTCAAGGGCATGAGGACCCTGCCTTCAAGAGCTGTGTGGCAATGGAGTAAACAGGGGTATAAATACAGAGGGTATTACTCTTTCCCTAAGAGAAGTAGGCAAGGGTCCCCGGGTACACAAATGGACCAGTGGCTCGTTTTGTCTCAGGGTCGACATGAAGAAGTACTAAGAGAAGACTGAGCTGGCATTACAGAGTCAGTAATTGCTCACTGCCAGGTGAGTTTGAGAGTCCTTTTGGCAGAGGGAATGATGTAAGCCAAGGCACAGGAGGGGAGGGCTTAGGAAAGGAGAGTGGTTTTGGAATGACACCTCTGCCACTTACTGGGTGGGGGACCTCAGGCAGGATATTTTGCTTTGTTGAGCCTCTTTCTATCACTAGTAAAATAATAAATAGTTTAAAATAATTAAAATATATGCTGAAAGTGTGTTAGTTCATTTTTAAGAAAGTGTGGTGGGAAGTGTTGAAATGAGCTGGCGGGTGGTGGGGGTGTCTCTGGCAAAAGATGAGGCCAGTACAACAGGCAGATGAGCCACACTAAGATCAGAATTGATTTGATAGGCAAGGGAGAGCCAGCAGAGGTTTTTAAGTTGACAGAGCTTCCACCCTCCTGTATTGTGTTAACTGTTAATCAGTTTGTCAGGAAAAAGTAAACACTAAATTTTCTGGCCAACATCATAAAAAAAGAAAAAGAAAAGGATTATTCAAGAGCAGTTGCTTGCTTAGTTTTCCCCACTCTGGTATCAACACTGTGATTCTAATAGCCAAGTAGGCTTCACTAGGTCAGGTACTTAATACTATTTACTAGGGTTTTTAATCTGAGGAGTGGCAGGGGATATTTTATGGACAATGAAATAAAGAATTGATAATTATGAGGCCCCACACTCTGTAATGAGGACTATATACATTTTACAAGACTTTACAATGAATTCTAATGTCAGCCTCCATTTATTTTTCAGAAAGAATCTAGTGCTAGTCCTGGCCAGGTATGGATCTTGTGTGTGCCCTATGTTTGTATGTATTCCACTGAGTCTAATCTCTGCCTTTTATTTTCTTGTAAGGCTGTTCATTCTAAGTCCATAGCTTCAGAAATTACTGTAAAATTGCTATATCCCTGCTTCTCCAACTGGAGTTTGTTATCTCTCTAATCTCTCTACCAGAATTGTTCTGCTGGTTGGGGCCAACATGGGGCAGAAAAAATGAGGGGTGCTACTTTGGAGAAGTCATATCTTACTTGGATTCAGAGCTAAAAAGTGGAACCCCTGCTTGGTACTATTTGTGCTATTTGCCTATGCCATCTCCTGGGTAACACAATTAAACATTTCCAGGTAATGGTCATTACTATTTAATGTATTTAATAAGTATGCCTTGCCATACCCTGTGGGATACACTAGCATGAGGAGACTCCTCCTGGTGCTTTTACTTCAGTTCGTCTCATGAGTTTAACTGCTATATTTGGTGACTGGTGGTTCAGTACTTAGAGCAGCCATTAAATGATTTGGTGTGTTTGTAGGACTCTCCTAGAAACACGTGTTACTGTTTTTGCATTTCTTTCTTTCAAAGGCTAGCAAAATGCCAATTTAGTTGGTTGTTTATCTAGATTAAAATAAAAGTAGAATTTAAAAAGCAAATCTTTATGCTGTCCAAGCATTTCATTATCCATTTGCAGACTGCATTACATGGAAAGACTCATTTTGCAATAGTACAGATAATTGCTAAATAAATATTTTTGCCATTACTAATACATGATAGTAGAACTAGAGTGGAGAACTAAACTCTAAGGTCTTTGGAGATATGAGTTGTACCTTAAATCATATTTGTAATCTTTAATAACTGCATAGTGATGGGCACACAAATGCTCAAAAATGATTTGATAAACTTAAAATATCAAAAAGTTGATAATGTGTTACTGCTCTAGTTTAGGGATTTCAGAGGAAGCTTGGAAAATATTTACCTTTCATAGTCTTCCACGAGAAGATATTCTATGCAGATGGCCAGATCCTCCCAAAGACTACTGCCTTTGCACACTGTGTCAGGAGGGGTTTAGGGTTTTTAATTACTAGTTACTGTTCTGCTCTAGAGAAACCTTAAGCAGAGGTTCTAAAAATTCAAGCTGTGGACTTGGAACTAACTCCACACTTTAGCACTTTCTTAAGATTGCCATTACAATGAGACCTGGGAGAGAGATTGCCACAGTGGTCTAGAAGGCAGTATCATCATCTTTAATGGAACCAGCTCCATGTATGTCAAATAAAGCGTGGAATTAAGACTAACCAGGGGCATCAGGGAGGATAGTGTTTTGTGACTTTGTGCATTATCGAATGTATTCAAGTGTTAACAAGATGATTACTCACTGCACCTGAATATGCATCCAGGTTAATGTTTTCTTATTGAAAGGAGATTTCATTAGGATAGTGATCATTCACGTTTATACAGCTGACTTCAGGAGGTGGTATAGATTTTTCTACAGCCAACAACTGTTATAAGGCCCAGGCTTATATTAGATTTTCCCAAGTACTGATTTTGTTTACTTTGACCTTTACTGTCTGTTTCTCCTAAACCCTCCTTTTTGGGCAGTTGCAAATGGGTGCAGTAAATATCATTCATGGAGGCACATGCAAATGTGACCTGTGTTTTCTGTCACACTCTGCTACAGGCAGTGCAACAAATGCGATGAAATAAATGAGCATTTGATTGACTATAGTGAGACACACCGTTAAGGAGGCTGTGCTCAAGTGTAGTGTTTATTTACATGCACTAATTGACTCAAGAGTGTCATCATAATTTGCTCATGGTGCATGTATTCAGGTATTTTGGAAGAACTGAAGTAAGTCATCGTCAGAAAATTACAGTATTATCTCAATATTTTAGTTGAAAGTAGGTTGTGACAACAACAAACTCCTATTTTCTTCTAACTCCTCACCCTTGCGTCACTGTGTACACTGCATATGAAAATAGAGTAGCAAGAGATTAGAGGAGGAGGAATAGAGAACGGGCAAGATTCGTTAGGGAAATTTTCTGGAGAAATCAACTTCTAAATTAACTTATGAGAGGGATATGGGTGAGAGGGCAGTAGAGCCAAGTTACTATGTCCTGCTGGGTTTTCTTATGCCTGGGAATGGAGAGATCTTTTGGGCAGCGATAAAGCTATATAAACTCATAGTGGATAGAGTCACTCCTGCACCCCGAGCTGTCCCCTGCCTTACCAAGTAAACCAAGTGAGGAATGTGGAATCCATCCAAGTCATTGTGTGCTTTCTAGTGGGAGAATGAAGACTTACAGAGGAGGAGAACCTTGATGAATGGAGAGGGAAGAATGCAAGATGGCCTGAGGCAGGTAGTGAGAGTGGACAGCCCTGTAAGAAGGGGCCTTTCTACATATTCTAGAGTCGTGGGGTACAGTGCACTAGCCACTAACCACATGTGTCTATTTAAATGTAAATGAATGAAAATTCAATTCAACTGAAAAGTAAGTTCCTTAGTTACACTAGCTACATTTCAAGTGCTCAATATGGCTAACCACTACTATATTGGAAAGCACAGATACAGAACATTTTTACCACCCCAGAAAATTCTATTGGAAGCACTGTTCTAAAGCAATGGGCAGGAATAACTATTTGACACCTTAAGTGATAGGAGGCCCTTAGAGAGCTATGAGTGCCAGAGTGACCACAAAACTCTTTTTTTGTATGTGTAAACAAGTGAGAACACTACTGTTGTCTTCCCTTGCACCCTTCCCTAATGCCTCCACTGACCAGCAAGAAAATCCATTTAGATGGTTCAACTGTTATTTTGGATGAATTAAAGCATTAGTTTATGTTTTCATTCTTTCATTCAACAATGGAGCAACTACCATCTTTGAGGCACTATTAGCAGATCTTGTGGAGTTTGTGAGGTTAAATTAGGCACTACCTGCCCTTGAGGTATTTATAATCCAATGGGATAACTGTTAAGAAAAAAAGAGAGAAAAATGGAAATCACCAATAGGGGGCATAGGCAAAGTGCTATGAAAAGTGAGAGGAGGAAAACTCCTCTGGGACTAGGGAACTGGAAGGGTAGCTGCCATTTATTGAGTGGCAACCTAGTACATGCCAGGTTTTTAACCTAGGTAACCCTACGTTATACTCCACCACGTGTAAAAAGGTACATTCTGTTATAGAAATCATACATTTTCAGTACTAGCTAAATATGAATATTCTTAGAGTCCACAGGATGGTATACATCATTTCTTGACTTTGTAACCCATAGAAAGTCAGACTGTAATTAGCACTTGGTACTACCTTCCCTCTTCCCCTTTCCACTCCTCTGCCCTCTCCCCAGAGTCCTGGCTCCATCATGCTAGTAGCCCATATGGTGGAAGCCTGTGAAACTATCCTTCCTGGATCCATGCTGGTTCTTTTAGACTTCCACAGAGATAAGGTTAAATGCTTTTGGATTATTGATGTTGGAGCAGCACAAAGACAAATAAAACTCTTTCTTGCTAATACTGATAATTTTTGGTGTGTAATTTTGCCTATGGTGCTAAAAATAACCCTTACTATACCCGAGGAATAAGACTGGAAAGGAGCTATAGGGGCATGACACTTCATCCTGTGCCCTCTCACAATATCTCACCTAATCAGAAAAGGTTTTATGGAAGACATAGAAGAATTTGGATATTGAATATGCTAAGAGGATACTGTATATACACTGACAAATTCAAGTGCCAGGGTTTTTTTTTGTTGTTGTCATTGCTTGTTTGTTTCTTTGTTGTTCATTTGAACATATTACACAAAATAAGTCATTTGCAGATTAAATTCATAACAGCGTGTAGTTCAGTTTGAGAAAGGAAATGGAACATGGAAGGGAGCAGTGGGACCTAAAGCAGGAGAGATTGGTAGAAAGAGACTAGGTTGGGGAAGGTCTCAAAAGCTAAGTAAGTAGTTGGAATTTATTTGGTAGAAATAAAAACCCAAACCATCAACGAATGTTACCCCAGCTGTTTAAAAATGAGAAATTATTGTTTGCTCTCTCTTTTTATAGATGAATCTCATATTGACATAGACAAATATCATCTAGCTATGTGGTAGAAGAGGACATGTGGTAGAGCTGCCTACTTGGTTCATTCAGTTACCATTAGGCATGAAAGGGTTCAAGTATGACAATGGGAGGAAGAAGATACAAAAGAAATACACTTAATTAATGACCTCTGATCTCAGAGTTTATAGCTTGATTAGGGGATAGATTGTAGTCACACAACATACTGAAGAACACTGTAGCAGAAAATGCCACTGAAACCTCAATAGTCATTCTACTTTTTACCTTTTTAAGGACCCCAATTTTGTTGTTGACAGCAACTTGCCTTCTCAGATTCACTTGCAGCTATGGTGGTTTGTGTGATAATTTCCTGCCGAATGGCACATAGACTGAGATTAGGAACTACCTCTTCCTGCTTTCCTTCCATTTTTGGTTAGAATGCACACACTATTAGGCTGGAGGTAGAGCAGCCATCCTGGGACCAGGAAATGACAAGCACAAGGATGAAAATCAAACGTCATAGATAAAGTGTAAGGATATAATGAACCTGGAATGTTGATGACATTGTGAAGGATCTGTCCCTGGCCCTGAACTCCTTACCTCTGGCGTTTTCGTTATGTGAGAGGGAGAAAAAAAAAACAAAATACCCACCCATTTGTTTCAGCCACTGAATTTGGGTTTTCTGTTACTACTCAAAGCCAAATGCAAACCCAATTGATACAATGCCATGGAGTAGACTATCCCAAAGTGCAAATGAATATGTAATGCTAACACCCTAAGAGGCTTTATGGAAGAGTTTTTAAGCTTAGGTGGAAGCTTTGCAGGATTAAAGGAGCAATTTCAGGTGTTTGATAGCAAATGCTAATGTGGGGTTGTAGTATAAAATTATGTTCATGAGAGGAAGGCATTTTAAAGAAATCCAAATGTGGAATACATTAATATTAGTGGTATGAGAAGTGGATGTAGGTGTGTAAAGAGGTACAAGTGGTGTAGAGGGGACATCAGATATCATGGGTCCCAAACAATAACTACAAATTCCTCCAAACTAATAGGCCCAAAAAGAGATTGCAGGGGAGTGACATGGCCAGAATGCAAAGCCCCTTCCCTGGGATCCACATCCTCATTTATTCTTATAAATGAATCTATGATGTATCTCAGGCCTAAATGAGTGCCATTCTTTTTCATTAGTAAGTTCTTTAAAATCAATAATGTTTTCTTTAAGGGAAAGCTTTAGCTGTTACTAATTTATATCTCATTAAAGTTTCACCTTGTTTTCCAAGGTTCCATCTAAGCTACATCTTTCATTAAGATTTTAAGCTACAGGCTATATGTAATTTATTGAAATACCCCAGATAGACAGGAAGAAATATTTGAAACACATAGGTGAACATTAGCTTAGAAGGCTTAGAGTGTTGCAAGCCTTTGAATGATGAGGTTTATTTTTATAGGTCACTTAAGGGATGTCAAGTGAAATAACCAGTGATATTGTAAGTTAGAGAGAGAAAGAGAAAGGTAGAGACAGAGAGATCGAGAGTGAAAGAGAGAGAGAGAGAGAGAGAGATTCTTTTCCCATCTTAAGTTTGTAAGTCGAAATAAATTAGGCTACAATTTTATGTAAAGTACCTAAGGCAAGCTACTATGCCTCAGAGAAAGGAAACCTTAGGTCTCATCATTTTGGATGCCATATTTCAGGATATTTGGGTTTAAATAGGGCCCCAAAATGACATTATAAAGGGTTATATACCCTAAGGCGAGCTGTCATAGAGACTAAGAATTTTGTACAGTTTTCCCCCAAAAATAGTTGGCTGAAAATATAACATCAGTACTCTATTATTTTCCTTGCATAAAATTAACACATCACAACCAATGGTTTTTTTTCAATTATGTGGCATCAAATTGAGTCTTAAAAGAGATTAGGACAAGATCTGTGGTAGCTTTGGAGAATTCCTGCAATTGACAGTTTGACACAGCATGGTTTCAGATTATGTCAAATCCTACAAAACATGTGTAGCCCGCTTGGGAGGAGGGATTCTTTTCAATTTAATCTTGTTGGAAATATTTGCCACGAAGTAATAATAATGCCTTTAATATGCAAATGATTATAATTGCATTTATTACACTGTCAAATGCAAGCTCAAATACTGGTTCTTTGTTTTACAACCAAGCATATCAGACAAAGTAAGAGAAATGACTGCTTTCATTGTTAAGTTCATAAGAGAAAGAACAAATTCTCTTTTCCCTGAAGTTGCTTGCTTTTTCTCTCAGATGTGTAGATGTGTCAGATGTGTTCTTTCCTCCCAATCTCAGTAAAAAAAAGAAAGAAGAAGAAGAATTGAGCTGATCACTGAAGGATTTTGACATTCATTTTTCTCCTTAGTCTTTATCTGTATCCCAATAGTCCTTTAGGTGCACAACACTTTTTTTTTTTTTTTTTTCGGTACGCGGGCTTCTCACTGTTGTGGCCTCTCCCGTTGCGGAGCACAGGCTCCAGACGCCCAGGCTCAGCGGCCATGGCTCACGGGCCCAGCCGCTCCGCGGCATGTGGGATCTTCCCGGACCGGGGCACGAACCCGTGTCCCCTGCATCGGCAGGCGGACTCTCAACCACTGAGCCACCAGGGAAGCCCAGTGCACAACACTTTTGCTAAGACAAATTGCACCTTTGAAGGGGACTTTGCCATAAAGTACTCATGTAACTACCTTTATTCTTATCTACTGGTTGATCTTATTGTACTTTTTTTCCCAGGTGTCTCATTTTTTTCCTCATCACTTAAACAGGAATAAAGTTTTGTCCTGTTCATTTTTCCAGCAATTTCCACTTCATTCACCTGGGTTCATTTCATCTTTCACTTCTTGTTGGAGAGGCCCTTCCTAGATGCTATGTTTTTTCCATCATTAGGCACAAGGGGGGAAGAGAGGGGAGGTGGAGCCAAGGAAGTAGTCCCTCTGCAGCTTCAGTGAGGGTTGTTTAAATCTGTAACTTTCAGAAGACATTTCCAGTGTGTGGGACTTTTCTATTTTTTTGCATAGAGATACCTTTATACAGAATACTTAGTTCTCTTGTTATACCTCCTGTACCCAAGAGATTACAGCCAGAGTCTCCTTTGGACATACGGTGTGGAGTGTGTGTGAATCTGTTGTCTTCCCTCTGTTTCTTTGCCTCCCTATTTGCTCCTGCCAACCTTTCCAGTGCTCATGGCTTCTTCTCCTTCTCGCCTTGGTGGAAGCAACCACTTACTGACACCAATGCCTCATCATTAGCAATGTTTTTTTTTTTTTTCTGAGTTACTTTTCACTTTTCTGTGTTCTTCTTTCCGTCTACCTATGATAGATAAATCAAAAGATCTACCATTAATATTGGGAGATTCTGGGCTAAAACATTTTGTTTTTTTTCTTTTCACTCCTTTGAATCACAGGCAGTTCAAGCTCTTACATCAGATGCAAAACTTGGGAGGGCCGCACATTAAACCAGTTTCAGCTATTAACTCCTCTATGCTAATTAGGTTGTTAGAGGTTAGCCTCACTATCAATCAACCTCTAAGGGGTGAGGCCAAAGATAGATAAGTTTGGGTGCCAAGGGGGAAGGAAGGGGCCAGTGCATGGGGTCTTCTCGAGAAGAGTATAATCTATCTCCTCATGCCACTGTCCTTATGCAAGTTCTTTTTCAATAGCTTCCCAAGTGTATATCCCTAACATTCATCATCTGCTCTGCAGCCAGAGTGGTGGTGTTAAAACTCACACATCCTGCTCAAACCTTTGGTGGCTCCCCCTTGTTTATGGGATAAAATTTTTGCTCCTTGGCATAGTTAAGATCCTTCAGGACTTGGCCCTAGCACCTCTTATCTATCTTTCGCTATCACTCACCATCTTCTCACTTTGCTTTCTAGTCCTGCAGAATGGTTTCTGCTTTCTCCATGAGCCCTCTGTGGTTTGGTGCCTCCCTGTTTTTGTTCACAGTGTTTCCTATACTAGGAGCATTTTTATTCTAATTCTTTGGCCAACTACCCATACCTGAAACATAGTAGCTGCTAGAATCATATTGGTTGAATGATTGAATGACTGAACGATTTTTATGTACCTCTTAAGACTTTGCTCAGGGGTTCCTTCACTGACTACATCCACATACCTTCTCCACCAATCCAGACTAAGCAGGAACCTCTCTTTTCTCCCAAAGCATCCCATACTTTCCCACCCCCCATAATACTTACCCTAGAGGAAAGCTGTGAACTTCTTTAAAGGCAAGGGCCATGTTTTATTCTGTTCTGTGTCCTCAACACCTGATAAAGGGCCTTTCCGAGAAGGGATGCTCAATAAGTGTTTCTTGAACCCAAATCTTTTTTTGGAGAATGAGGATAAGAAAATCCCTTGTCAAGTGAAACCTAATTTCTGCTTTTCTAACACCAAACCAGACTCCTGAAGCCAGAACTCTTAAGTCCTTTTAGTAGTGGTCACTATTGTGGATATTAAATTGAGATAGTCCTTTATGATATAAAGTTGCTTTATGAATTCTAAAGTATTAAACTGATGAGTTGCATTATTATCTATTTTGTACATGTCAAATGAAAGAAACGACTCAGAGCACTTCCAGTGAAAGCCAGAACCCTGCACCTTCCTACTTCAACCTTCCTCTGTTCCCTTTGGTTCCTAAAACTCCTAGCATTCTCCTGCAGTGGTTCAGTACAGAGAAGTAAGCAGACTGGTGAGGGACTGTCAGAGTGGGGATTATTTTCAAAGAAGAATAGCATTAGTTATGATCAACTTTCTTAGATTCAGAATCACCCAGCTGCAGAGATGACCCTGCAGACTCAGATTTCAAACACTAAACAGAGTCACTAGGTACACCTAGAATGGTTGCTTCCTTTTAATATGCTTCTGAGTGTTTGAGAGGTATAGGATGTTCTCCTCTCTGTCTCTGTAGAAGTCAGATAATTTCTTTTGGGGGCCCAACTCTACCACTGTGATCCAGCCTGCACTGATGTCAGTTATCTCCTTTGCTACTAAGACTAGAGTACCTCTCACTCCTAAGAAATTCATTCTGGGCTGTGTGTTCTGCCATTTCCTGAAAACTAGGTATATCCTGCTCTGCCTTTAAGTTGGCCTGGTCCAAGCAGGTTCTGATCCCTCTGGCACTGATTGTATGCCCTATTGTGGTTCCGAATTTCCCTCTAGTCCTTCATAGAGCTTCCCCTTCCTGTCCCTGCTCTACTAAGATTAGAAAGTCTGAGAACGTATTCTACAGCCCTAGTCTATGAGAGGGTGGGAGAAGAGTCTTGGACCCCCCCACTCCTTCTATATGAGCAATCTAGAATTTTCCAAATTATCTTATCTGGCTAATACAAATCTTATATTTGTAAATTGTACTTCAGAAACCACCCTTCCTGTCTTCTAATTCACTTATTTTTTAATAGAGCACATTTATTGAGATAAAATTCACATACCACACAATTTATCCATTTAAAGTGTAAAATTCAGTGGTCTTTAGTGTATTCACAGAATTGTGCAACCATCACCACAATCAGTTTTAGAACATTTTAGAACAATCAATCCCTCCCCACCCTCCAAATCAGCCCCTGGCAACCACTAAATCTACTTTGTCTCTGAGCCTATTCTGAACATTTCATACAAATGGAATCATATATGTGGATTTGGGGCCTTCTTTCAATTTAGTGTAATGTTTTCAAAGCTCATCCATGTTGTAGCATGTATCAGAACTTCATTCCTTTTTACGGTGATAATATTCCATTGTATGGATATGTCACATTTTGTGTATTTACTCATCTACTTATGGACGTTTGGATTGTTTCCACTTTTTGGCTATTTTGAATAAAACTTCTATGAATGTTCATGTACACATTGTTGTGTGCACATAAGTTTTTATTTCTGTTGGGCATGTACCTCGGAGTGGAATTGCTAATTCACTTTTAATATTAAGACTCCAGACGTCTGTAGAAACACAAATACCCACTATGTTCCATTATGATGGTGAGAGGAGGAACACATTGCCACCCCCACCCTCTAAATCAGTAAACAAACCTAATTATTAAAGGAAAGTTGCAAGGAAAAGAGGAAGTTGCTTTTCTCCTGCCTTCAACATAATCAAAGCATGGAATTATTATGCTTATAAACCTCATGTAATGAGGTAATTGTGGATTTTTTGCTTATCAAAAGTCAATGATAAATTATAACATGTTCTGTCTTCTCAAGACTCTCTACAAATTACAATTCTGATGAAAAATGTAATGTTTTAACTTTCAGCTTACACCTGAACAGCAACAGTGGTTTGAGAGTATACAAAGTAAGTTATTTGAAAATCTACTATTTGGATTTTATAAATAGTATGCTATGGGTGTGTCACCCAATAGATTTCATAAAACCTATTTTCTTCTTAAATTTACTTAACATTTTATTGGAATCTAGGAAACCTGTTTTGGTGCAAAGGATTCCACAATCCTGTGAGGGTGGTGAAGATAGTGATTTATAATTTCCCCTTAAAGAGATTTCTGAGTTGCTATTTCATACCCACTAATGGGTTTGAGTTTCTTCCTGAATCTAAGACATCCTTTAAAGAAAGTTTCCTTGATTAGCAAGGAAATTCTCATAGGTCATTGGATGTACATGCTCTTTGGCTCTGTCTGTGAAGCAGAAAAGAAAACCAAAACACTGAATTCATGAGGAATGAAAAGATGAAGCCGACTTCTCAGAGACAGAGAATTTATAGACAACAAACCACACTGTTCTTTTAGTCTGAAGCCCTTTTCTTTGATTTTTTTTTTTTTGTGATAGCATCTATGGAATCATTTTAAAAAATAAAAAATAAAATAAAATACCAAATGTTTATTTAAGGTATATCTATATGCATGATCCCCATAGAGTGAAATTTCACTTGAGGGGCCTGAGGACCGGGAAAAAGGAACATATGGAAAGCCTTAAGTTAAACTGCAAAATCTGTAAAAAGTAGCAGGAAAAGGGGAGAAAGAGCAGTGGACTTAGCATCTGATTCAAGTCCAACCTCAGCCACTTACTAGGTGTATGATCTTGAGTATATTCCTTAACTATTCTGTGCTATAGTTTCCTCATCTGTAAGATGGGGGTAAATAATAATGATACTTACCTTATAAGGTTGTGGAGATCAAATGGGGACATGTATATGAAAGCACTATGCAAACAGTAAATCACAAAACAAATATGTATTTAAGTAATTATTTAAAACTGAAATTGAAATTTTAATTAATAATGACAATAACACATTGTTCTTTGTAGAAAGGAGATTCTATGGTATCTGGATGAGGTGAAGGGGAAGCCTAGATTTACATGAATTTAAATTTTTATCAGTTAACACATGTTCGTTTCAAAATCTAGGCTTTTGTACTATTTCCCTTTACTTCACAGTAAAATATATGAAATGAAGACGCTCAAGTACCAGTAGGCACAAGATCAATATAGAATCACCAGCCAAGCAGGGAAATCACTTAAAACACAATGAAATCAGATGCTATTTAATTAACAAAGCACTAAAGCATCCAAATACTATGATCAAAAGACACACTGTGCCCTCAGGACTTGATTTTAGTTATTCTCCTTGGTAACTGGGTCAGCGTTCAACATTTAACTCTCTTATGCCAGTGTGGCAGTGATAGCAAGGAGGAGCAGCCTCTACCTTCAGGGTCCTGAATAACAAGCCCGGTCTCAGCCGGATTTGTTTTTACCAGGCCCATTGAGGGTTAAAAATCCATCTATTCAAATATTTCACTGGAGCTGGAAACTGCTTGTTTAAAGGGCTCCCAGGTGTCTTTCTTCCTCTACACAATGCATTCTTTCTGACGTTTCTTTACTTCCTGATCTTGTTAAACATCTTCTTTCCTTTGAGTAAATGAACGGCTGCCTCAGTAGAAAGGATATACACTCTCTGTCTCAGACTGGACTGGGCTGACAGTTCTCAGGCTGCCTCAGCCTTTAGGGAAAGAACAAAGTAGTCTGTCTTTCATGGAGGTTAATAAGCACTTCTCCTGTTGGTTGGTTCCTCTATAATGGCTCAGGCTTTAGCACTCAATCCGTCATGGATCTTAATAAATTACCCTTTTGGTTACACACTTAGAAACAACACTTGTATTACTAATATAGCAACCAAATGTCGAAGTTCATCACTGCGGGTGACAAACAGTGCTTAAATCATTTGCCACACTATTTCCTTGACCTGTCTTGAAAAGTGAGAAAATGGCAAAAGAATCAAATGATAGGAATGTCCTAAATTTGTGAAGAAACAGAGAACATCACTGTATATTTTTTAGGGGATACACACACACACACACACACACACACACACACACACACACACACA
>NW_020185318.1:543334-547423 GCF_003031525.2 Neophocaena asiaeorientalis asiaeorientalis
CACATTATATTTCTAAAGAGATTGGTATAATTATTTGTCACTGTTTCAAAGTTCGCTTTAGAGTTCAAATTATTAGGATATCTTTCTAAATTGTGTTTACTTTCCTGTCTTAATAAAAAGTTGATCAAATTGAAAGAAACCTTTGTATAATGATGGCAACTCTTCTTGTAGTGTCCTTGAGCAACTTCATTATGCAACTATGGTGCTCAGTGTGTCTGAACCACTGCTTTGACCATCAGTGAACAATGTCCATAGTCATTGATGGAGATGGTTTAGGAGATTCAGCTGAATTGCACTGAGTTCTTCATTCATTCCCTAGAAGTATTTTTAATGAAATTACTGCCATGATTTCGATCTCCATGTGACTTGCCACTTCTTTTTCTAAGTATTCAAATCATGAATTGAGAGTTCTCTTAATTGTGATAATTGTGATCTGGTTAATCAAGACTGTATTCTAGTAGAAAAATTAGGGGTAGAGGGAGCAGGAGGGAGGGAGGAGGAGGGGAGAGGGAGAAAGAGAGAGAGATCACAATAACCAAAATGGTGTACATTCTATGGGAACATTTATGATGTAGAAGGTTTTATAAAGTCTGGAGATTTATCATAGTGGACAGGAGAGAATTCAGCTAGAAGGAAAATTCTACTTCCTTTATTTTACTGACTACTGGGAATGGGGGTAAGATGATAAATATAAAATTGGGACAGTACCCAGAGCCCATGTTATTTCAAAGTATTATAAAATGGGCTATATGATTACATGACAAATTTTAACTCCTAGAAAAATTATTTGTTCAGTTATATACTGCTGACTGTGAGTGCATACAATTCATCTTGTAAAAGATAGAATTTTCAGCTGGTTGATTATCATCCTATTCACAGTTCACTGAATGTGCTCTATAGCCCATAAAAAAACAAGGAACATTTTTATTATTAGATACAGTATTATTCTAAGGAGCCACTGCATAGCAACATCTAGTTCATTTGTTGTTTACTAAATTCTCTAATCAAATTAAATGAGGCATTTTATGTATCCTGCAATTCATTTAAAACATCATACATGTTAGAGATTATATGCAAAATCCTGACTATTCATAGGTAGCTTACATGGGCACAATTCAAGGGCATTTAAAAGTCTAGTTAGAAAACGTCTCAATTTCTGAACAGCACAAATATAATTTAATTAGTTAATTGTTTTGTTTATTTAGGTCAGCTGACCTTTGAGACAACTTGACATCTGTATGTTAGTCCTCTTTCAACAGGCATTAACACCATGGTTGATTTTTGAATAATTCTTCCAAGTTGGAGGCCTTCTGAGCAAAGGTGCAGGTACCTGCAAAGGACCCCAATATTAACTGGATCACGATGAACTACCATTATGATATAGCTAACATGTATTGAACACGGTTTATATTCTAATCACATGATCTATATTACCTTATTTAATTCTGACAACAACCCAATCAGGTAGGTTTTATTTTCATTATCCCTGATTAATGTATGAGGCAAGTGAATTATGAAGTGGCGGATAAATGTCCAATTTTGCAGGGGTTAAAAGTGGCAGACCTGGGATGAACTCAGCTAGCCTGATACTAGTACGTATACTCTTAATCACTAAACCATACAACTCAGCAATGTCGCACATGATATGGTAGAGCCCCATTACACCAAAATTACTGGTTTGCCCTTCTGTGCCCTTTTGCTTCTGTCCCATTTTTTTTCTTCTCTTAATCTCAGCACCAAACACCTATTGCCTTCTTTTTCTTACCACTTAGGGCATCCTACATCCAATGACGAGGGCTTTGATCCCTAAATATGGCATCTTAGATGTTACTGTTGATCTTCTAAGGATGAGAATTAGGGTTGTTGAATTTCTTTTTTCTTCTTCTTCTTTGTTGTATTCAAGCTCTTTGATTATTTAACTCTCCTGTTTCTTTCTATTGTTCCTGTGTCTCCTCCCCTGGATTCTCTTGTCTTGTTCCCCCTTGTTTCCTCATTCTTCATTCATTCTTGCTCTTTATAAATGCATTCATAATCATGACTTTAGTCACTACCTCTATGCAGCTTTCCCTCCAACGAGTATCACCAGCTCTAATCACTTTTACAAGCTCTTTTCTCTTTAACCATCTACTATACCTTGATAGGAGCTCAACTGGCCTAAGACAAACTCATCACCTTTACCAAACCAGTTTGACTCTCCTTTTTAAATTTTAATGGTGTGATTCAGCCTCAAAACTCATCATTATTCATTTTTCTGATTCCCTTATCTCCTCAATCTAGTCCTGCTGATTCTTTTTCTGGTAATGTACTTCACCGTTAGTTCCTTTGTATTCCTGGGGCCTAAAGATTTTCCAGTCATCATTGTCTCTTGCTTGCAAGAATACAATAACTTTCTAACTGGTCTCCTGGCTTCCAAGGTGCTTACCACCTGGTGCCTTTTCCGATTTCATATCCCCATCACCTGTGTGCTGAGGTTAGGTAGGAGGAATACACCCATAATAAAGTAGAGTTAAAATAAGTGCCAATATAATAGTTTGAAGTCAAGGGAGCAAGCTCTCATTGTTGGCCAGGGTAATCAGGGAAAACTCTATGAACGAGATGGAATTTAGATTTTATATCAATAAAAAATGCCTGAGGGAGGCATTTAAGATTGGGAAAAGTGTGTAAACAGAAGCTTGAGATAGAAATGTAGGAAAAGTTTGGGGACAGTTAGTAGTCCTGGATGAACCAGAATGTTATTGCAGGAAAAATGAGGTTGCAAATGTAGCTTGGGCTCTGATTGTAGGGCGTCTTGCATACCAGGCAAAGGAATTTAAAATGTATCCTGTAGAAAATGCATAGAGACATAATGAAATTGGCATTTCAGGAAGATGAATCTGGCAGCTGTGTGCAGGGTAGATTAGTGGGAGGAGAGACTGGAGAGAGGAGGCCTGGTTAAGAGGTTATAATAGAGTTCAGATGTGAGTTAATGAAGGCTTTCAATAGGATGGCAGTGGGAACAGAACTGATGAGATGGATGCAGATGTGAGAAGTATTATGGCAGGAAATTTGATAAGGTTTTGTGAAAGGCTGAATTTACCCCCACCCCCCGAGTGGGGGCTGAGGGAGGAGAGTGGGCGGGTTAGAGTCCAGATGACCAGGAAAGTATCTATCAAAATGTTCCTATCCTTCAAGCTTCAGTGCTTCCTCCTGTAAGAGCGTTTGTCCTGAAAAAGCACTGGGAGCAAGACACCTTGTCCATAATAGATGCTCAAACAGGATTAAGTGAATGCCCACTCCAGCTGGCAGTGATTTTGCAAGCTTTGAAGTTCTAGAGACCTTATGATCGTACTTTTAGTGAGTACTCAGCGTAAACTGCATGCCTTCTATTCAACTGGCTTTTAATTTGAGTATGCTTTACCTCTATGGTGAGAGCAATCAGGAGCCTCTGGAGGACAGAAACCATGTCTTGTTCCTTAGATCCCCATCCTACATCATCCAGTTCTAGACCCATAGTAGTTGTTAAAAACATTTTCCTTGATTGTTTCCTTTTATTCTCTCAGGGGGCTTGGATCAGCTAACGTACAGGCATATTTCCCTGTCCATTATGCTGATGAGGATTGCAGTTTAGCTATACTATCACATCTGGACCTCAGGTACTTACAGAGACTTTCAGTATCTCTTCTTCCATAGTCTATTTTCTTCTTCTGGTAGTGTTTACTGAATGAAAGCACATATTTTATGTTTCATTGGGTGCTTGGTAAATGTTGATTGATTTATTCTCACATTCCGGGCTGTGGTGTGGGCTCTGCTTCATAGCTCATGCAGCTTTAATTCCATTTGCATACTTTAGCTACACTCCAAAAAGTGAATGTATTTGCAGAAATGACAGATTTCATTTGTTTAATTTTGTAAACTGTTTAAAATTTTGTTCATTTCTTTTCATTTTCAAAATATTTTTATTCAAGTGAACTATATGGCTACTCATCTCTGAAGAGATTTGCTATTGCCTGAAAAATACAGTTTGCTTTATGAGCCTAATATTATAGGGCAACCAGGGAATGGAATATCTCTGTAAACAAAATATTTATTTGACCTTGTGATTCTTTCCCC
>NW_020185318.1:547450-573081 GCF_003031525.2 Neophocaena asiaeorientalis asiaeorientalis
TCTGATGCCAATTTCTACATACATATAAATGTTACCTTAAATTGATAAGATTTATACAAATTATATTGATAAGATTTATACAATTTATATTGATAAGATTTAATGTATTTGACAGTAATTCCCATTAGAGGAAATTGTTACAGGAGTTTCTCTGTTATGGCTAAATTTGAGAGCCCTGCATTCTAGTGCCAGGTCTGCCCCTTAAGTGTTATGAGAACTTAGACATGATACTTGACTTTCCTGGGTCTCTTTTCCCACCATCTACAAAACCAGAGTGTTGAACTAAATCACTTTCTATCTTAGCACTATTTTGGGCTTCAAGTTAGATCAAGGGTAAAAATAAAGCCTTTTGAAAACCATATAAAATGGAAATTTCAGAGACTTGTAGGACTCTAAGAACAGGTTCTGCTCCAGCACACCCAGGCCTCATGGAAATTAGAATGGGGACAGGAAGCCATCAAGATTGGAAGTTACTTTTTGTCAGGATCTGGCTAATTACAAAGCTACTTTGTTCATTCTCTCTCTCTCTCTGCCTCCGTTTCCCCCCTCCCTTTCCTTTCTCCCTCCCTCCATCTCTCTTTCTGTTCTTCTCTCCACATATCTGCAGTATTCTTCTTAGTATTCTTGTCTTTCTACCACTTGTAGCTTTGGCTTACACATGGCCCACTAAGGTTCTAGCTCTAAGTCTCCCATGACCTTCTAACTCCACCCCCACAATTATCAGCCTCATCGTCTCAATTTCCAGTTAATTCAGGAGAGAAAATGATTGGTCAAGCTCTTTTCAAGCCAGAGCTCATAAGTCATATGCTGTTGCCCAGCCTATGGAATGAATGCTTTTGTGTTGTGTCCACAATGGTCCAATTAGTTTTGGCTTTTGGGGGTAAGAGGTTGGGTCATATGAAACCAAAATAGGAGTTAAGGACAGCAAAAGATATATTTCAGAAAAGTGTATGAACAGGCAGACAGATACCCTGATGCTTACCCAGTACATCTTCCAACACTGAATTTCTATGAATCAAAAAGTAAGTACCATTTCTTATTGAACAGTAAGAGATAGTGCTTAATGGGTAACATTTCACAAATTAACCAGAGGGAGGGAGAGATTTTCATTGTTGTTATTGTTAAAACACAAAGTTTGCTGTAAATATAAGGTATATTTCAAGATGTTATTAATTAGTATCTTTAGGGTGGATGCGTTTTAGCTTCCTTCTTGAAAAAGAGGTTTTTGTTTGAGAATTATGAATATGGACTCCTTGGGAGCTAGTATCAAGCACTAGTTTAAAAAAGAGCAGAACTATGAGGGACTGATAAAAAAAGTTTCATCTATGGTTAGGCCCTTTTTTACATCTTACTTTCAAAGTCTAGACAAGGCGCTCAGTAATGCATCTCAGTCCTAACATATTCAAAACTGAATTCTTGATTCTCACCTTTCCCTCACGTGTACTTTGTCACTTCTTTTCTCTCAATAATTGATAATCCCATTCATTTTGACTCAGGCATAAAACCTAAGGGTTTTTCTTGGTTCCTCTATTTCTACCATATCCAATCTACCATCCAGTTCCTCAGAATAGATTCCAAATTCCATCATGTCCTCCATTGCTATCTTGCTGGTCAAGCCCATCATCATCTCTTATTGGGACTATTGCGAGAGCCTGTGTGATTGCCTGCTTTTGGCTGTATAATGCAATAGCTAAAGTAGATGTTTAGGAGGTGGTTTGACTAGGGAAGAGAACTCTAGAATGAGTCAGATGATATGGACTCTTGTTCCATCTCTTCCATTAACTAACTGTGCAAAGTGGGGCAAGTCATTTCACCTCTCTGCAACATGAAGCGGTTTCTAAAGGATATATTTCCCTCGCAGCATTGTGTTTCCCCACCTTACTTGCCCTCATTACCTTGCTTCTGGATCCCCTGTGATCCTATCCATTGGCTATCTGGAGGGACTCTCCCTTCACAACACCCAATGCTCCAGGCTGGTGGTTGTGGGCGAGGAAATTCCACTACTTATGGCACTTACTGTGTACCAAGAATTATACTGGGCACTTTACATACATATCTTGTTTAAACCTCTCCACAACTCTGTGAAGTAGCTATTATTTTTTTCCCCATTTTGGAGATAAAGAAACTAAGCTCTAGCGACATTAAATGACTTACCCAACTTATAAAGCTAATAAGAGTTAGACCAGGCTTTTCCAGGCCCTCTGTAAGAGGGAGTATCCTTCCATTTCTCTATGGTCTAAAGTTTGGTGGGAAGTTTTGATAATATAGGTCCAGAGTGGAGGTGGGAAAAATATCAAGTGCTGACATTATTCCCTTTAGATTAAGAAGCCAAGCAAGTGAGAAATCCCCATCTCCTCCTAAAGATTCCTACTAGAGGTCTTTCTCTGCCTCCTTTACTACCAAAATAAATAAAATGTTAAGAAGGGAGGAGGGAGAAAGAGAATAAGATATGGCAGTAGCCTTGCCCTGTACCAGATCCCTTCAGGGATCTTCTTTTTCTTTAGGAATAAACTAGTCTGCACTAACTTGGTGGCAGTGGGCTAAAATGTTGCACCTCTCATAAATTTCCAAATTGGCCTCTTGGAAACACACTACTTTCACACAAAGCCCTTACTGTCATAGAAGGGGAATTTTAAGTGCCAAGGCTGGACAGTGGAAGAGCCATTTGTGGACTGACATGTGAAGTACTTCAGGCAGATCGCTGCTCTTCATTCCACATACACTGCAGTTTACTCTGCTTTTTGCAAGCCTTGCCATGCTCCCTGACATTTGGCTTAACCCAGTACCTGAGGACAGGTGAATATTTTGCCCTCATCATAAAATCGCAGACTTTGAATTAAAAGAGAGCTTAAAGTTCATGGAGCCCAAGCCCCTCATTTTTTCATGAGAGGAAACAGACTACATGGGTTAAGTGACTTGCCTAAGGTTAGTCAGTTAAAAATTACATAGAACTAGTTTAAATAGCCAACATACTTGTTGTTTGTAATGTAAATGCTTACTTTCACAGAATGTAATCTATTAGGGCCTGACCTAGTGATCCAGCCTGTGGCCCGTCCTGCTTTGAACATTTGCTATTATTCTAGAGCCTTTACCAACTCTGTTGCCTGTGTTCCTCCTTTCCCGCAAAAGTTGGCAATGAAGATCCATAGAACTGTAAAACTTTCTTTGCAGTCCATTTACAAATATGCGATTCAGTTCTAGGTTTCTTGTGGATGATTTTGAGTGAGCTTGTTTTAATGACTCATTGGTTCCTGCATTCATTCCACAGCCCAGTACAAGCAGATGTAGAAATTGTTCTGGCATCCTGGATGTATTCTACCACATTATTTCTGTTATACAATGTGATGAAATAGTATAAGTGTGTTTACACCACATCCAGGGATGACTGCACCATTTAGGGGAAGTACTACAACTCAATAGAAGAATGTGAGAATGGCCTTGATATCATATATAATTTAATTTATGCTTTTATACCTTTAATTCCCTGTTTTAATTGTGCAAGAGTTTTGAAGTTTCTCTGAACACACACACACACACGTGCACACACACACACACACACACACATATATATATATATATATATATATTCAGAGAAAGTGAACATATATATATATATATTCACACAGAAATATTCAGGTATTTATATATATGTTTATATATATACACACAAACTAGTTTATCCATCTGCCCTTCTTTCATCCTCCCCAAAACTAGTCATCTGGAATTTAACAAATAAGCCATAGATCTAAAAGAGAAGAAGGAAGGGAGGGAGGGATGGGGGGGATTTTGATTGAGATTGATTACTTGATTTTGATTTATCTGAGATCATCAAAAAGGCATCAAGTTTTCCCATTTGCTTTGCTTTCAAACTGGAGAAGTCTACCAACTTAATTCATAAACATATAAGAAAGGAAACTCAACAGAATATCTAATTGAGAATTTGTGTTCCTTGCCCAAGACATAAAACTATTTGAAATGATCCATTTGTATTGTAACCTCTGGTTGTTACCTGATAGATTGAGCTCCCTTTGAACTGTGCGTAGTTAAAAGAAGTTGCTACTTAAGTCACTAGCCTGTTTTAGAAAGTACATCAACAAATTACTATGGTCTTTCTCATTTACTTGAATTTAAAATTGGATTTTAGGTAACAAGATATATGACAAATAGGTGTAAAAACTGTACAGTATAAATTGCTCCAGGTGACGGTGCCACAGCACGATTACTACAGGCAGATTTAAGATGCAAAAAATACTTGTTTGACAGCAAGCAGAAAGACAAATTACTCAGAGACTGTGTACATGTGCTTTTATAATTGCTCATAAATTATTGTGGTCCATGCTAAAATTCACCCAGTTTGTCTATACCACGTTTTTATTTTAAATAAGAAAAATGCAAATTGTTAGGAATTGGAAAATGTAATCTGCATTATAAAATGAATATTAACCTTGGAACATGGCAATTTGTGTGTGACTTTTTTATTTGTTATCACCTATCTGTCAAAATCTTCATTTTATGACAGCTTTTAAGACCACATTGCTTACAAAACCACAACAGAAATATCTGACACTGAAATCTCACTAAAATATTATTTGCCATAAATTAGAGTTCATTATAAGATAGGTGTGCCTTGGACCCTCTCCAAGGGGATTTAGTTACTGGATGGCATAAGGTACTTTCCCTTATAATGTGGCTTTCCGGGCTCTGATCCTGAAAACTGTGTTACAGGAAGCTTCGGCAGGCTTATCTCTGCATATCTTCTCGAACTGTGTTTTATGACTGGAATAAATTTCCTTAACTCAAGAATAAATGTCTAGTTCTTCAACCCAGTTTATGTCCACTCTCCATTGTTGGATGATACTGTAAGTCTAGAGTTATATAATAATATAAAGTGTTTAGTTGTCTTAATTTGATTGAGATTGATTACTTGATTTTGATTTATCTGAGATCATCAAAAAGGCATCAAGTTTTCCCATTTGCTTTGCTTTCAAACTGGAGAAGTCTACCAACTTAATTCATAAACATATAAGAAAGGAAACTCAACAGAATATCTAATTGAGAATTTGTGTTCCTTGCCCAAGACATAAAACTATTTGAAATGATCCATTTGTATTGTAACCTCTGGTTGTTACCTGATAGATTGAGCTCCCTTTGAACTGTGCGTAGTTAAAAGAAGTTGCTACTTAAGTCACTAGCCTGTTTTAGAAAGTACATCAACAAATTACTATGGTCTTTCTCATTTACTTGAATTTAAAATTGGATTTTAGGTAACAAGATATATGACAAATAGGTGTAAAAACTGTACAGTATAAATTGCTCCAGGTGACGGTGCCACAGCACGATTACTACAGGCAGATTTAAGATGCAAAAAATACTTGTTTGACAGCAAGCAGAAAGACAAATTACTCAGAGACTGTGTACATGTGCTTTTATAATTGCTCATAAATTATTGTGGTCCATGCTAAAATTCACCCAGTTTGTCTATACCACGTTTTTATTTTAAATAAGAAAAATGCAAATTGTTAGGAATTGGAAAATGTAATCTGCATTATAAAATGAATATTAACCTTGGAACATGGCAATTTGTGTGTGACTTTTTTATTTGTTATCACCTATCTGTCAAAATCTTCATTTTATGACAGCTTTTAAGACCACATTGCTTACAAAACCACAACAGAAATATCTGACACTGAAATCTCACTAAAATATTATTTGCCATAAATTAGAGTTCATTATAAGATAGGTGTGCCTTGGACCCTCTCCAAGGGGATTTAGTTACTGGATGGCATAAGGTACTTTCCCTTATAATGTGGCTTTCCGGGCTCTGATCCTGAAAACTGTGTTACAGGAAGCTTCGGCAGGCTTATCTCTGCATATCTTCTCGAACTGTGTTTTATGACTGGAATAAATTTCCTTAACTCAAGAATAAATGTCTAGTTCTTCAACCCAGTTTATGTCCACTCTCCATTGTTGGATGATACTGTAAGTCTAGAGTTATATAATAATATAAAGTGTTTAGTTGTCTTACTTATGCTACAGTGGCAGCAGCACTGGCTGTGAAGTCAAGAGTGGGACTTCAACCTACCGTGTGATATGAATAAGTTGCATAGTTTCTCTGAGCCTCAGATTCCCATGTAACTTGGAATAACCATGTACTCTGTCCACCACCCATGACTGTTGTGAGGAAGAAATGCAAATTCGTGGGAAAATGCTTCATAAATGTAGAATGGAGAATATTTCTTTTGCTGCTGAAATGAAGATCAATTGCTTTATAAGACTATTCAATGTGTGTGTGTGGCCAGGGACAACTTTGGAATTTAGACCTCACTCAAAGTCAGGTACAGAAATATTCCAGGGCATGTTTTATATATGTAGTGGCCACAATTTTCTGAAGAGAAAATAAACACAAATTTCCTTAAACAATTATTTCTGTGTTTTGAATGATATGACCAATGCTTTATCCATTATTTTATGTAACTGAATTATCATGTTTTTAAAAATACATAATGAGGGAAACAATGAATTCTCTTTTACAAACTCACACTTATGAAAATGTAGACACTATGCTTAATGCTGTGTATGGTGGTAGAGTTAGGCAATTGTCTTGGAGTTCCTTTAGCCTCTAGATCAGGTATAGTCAAACTATAACCAAGGGGCCAAACCTGGCACACTGCCTGTTTTTAAAAGTTCTGTTGGAACACAGACATGCTTAATTGTTTATATACTGTCTATGGCTGCTTTCGCATTAAAGTGGGAGCATTGAGTATTTCTGACAGACAGTATGGCATACAAAGTTGAAAAAATTTATTATCAGGCTCTGCAGAAAAAGTTTGCTGACTCCTGCTCTCTACTTTTCAGAAAAGGTTTCTCAAAAATTTCTCCCCCTTTTCAAATGAAATGTATCCTTTTCCCCTGATGTGTACCAGCTTTTTAAGGGCTTAATTTTACCCAATGAAAGAAGCTGCAAGGATCAGCTGTCAAGGCTCTTGCTTTTGGTTTTGATTCCTTCCAATTCTCTTTCCAGCTCTGCCCATATAGCCAATAAGAACAGTAGCTAGGGCTTTCCTGGTGGCGCAGTGGTTGAGAGTCCGTCTGCCGATGCAGGGGACAGGGGTTCGTGCCCCGGCCCGGGAGGATCCCACATGCCGCGGAGCAGGTGGGCCCGTGAGCCGTGGCCAAAGAACAGTAGCTAATCTTCACTAACTGAGTTCCCTAGCAAATTTGTAAGATTTTACTGTATGTACAAATACTGTAGGGGGATAATTCATGTTTTCTAGCACCTTTGATATATCTCTGCTAACATTCATGTTTCATGTCGAATTAGCAGAACCTGCAAGTGCAATACACAACAGATACTCTCTGTGCTTTCTACCCTGGTGTCTGTGAGCTTTCATCATTTCTGGATCCCTAGGTCTTGCAGGTGTCTGCAAACTCACACCCCATTCCTAAAATGGTGACCATTTCAGGCTCAGGAAAGGGAGGAACTGTTCAGAGTCAGGCTTGGCCCAAGGTATGAAGAGACTGGTCCAAGGTCCTTTCCTCCTTGTGCTTTTCCATCACATCACTGATCTCTATCTAGAGGCCTGCCATTTGGTTAAGAGCCCCCTCCCATGCCCCACCTAAGGTCTAAAGAGGAGAGTTAAGAGAACTCTTCTGAAGATATCAAACTCTATATAAGGAATCAGGGAAACTGATGAATTAGACTCTTTTTGTAACAAGTTGAGGACATTCACCTGTTCCTGTCAACAGCTAAAGGTGGGGAAGAATAATCTAAAAGGATTTTAAGTGCTTTTGAAAAACAAAACAGAAATCTTGTACTATATTGGAATTCCCCAATCCTTAGCTGGCAGCAGATTGCCCAGTAATCAGGCTGTGCTTCAGAAGCAGTGATTGATGGAGTTCTCATATCCTTCTTTGGAAGAGAGGTGTTGGTAAGATTGGAAGTGGCCTTCCAATTGTCACTTCCAAGTGACAAGTTGGTCACCCCAGGTATGACTATTGGAGAAAACAATAGTTCAACCCTAGATACTGTGCAAAGAAATGTGGAAAAAGGCGATCAAATGCCAGCTAGTGGCAGAAGTGAGATCTGCTAACAAGCAAAGTAAACAGAGCAATGATAAAAGCTCTGCTGGCTTACTGAAGTGGGTCACATAACAGGGACTCCCTGGCTTAACCACAGTCTCCTTTAAGTACTTTCAATTCATGTGCTATCTCTGCTACGGATTGCCAATATAGCACAATGCTTAAAACCTCAGTCTTGGGAATCAGACAGTGTGGGTTTAAATCCTGGCCCTACCACTTATAAGCTGTGTGACTTTGAATGGGTTATTTAACCTCTCTGTTTCTGAATTCACTATCTGTGAAAAAGGATATTAATAGTAATAGCTATTAGTAATAGTGAGACTTAGAGAAATATTAAACAAGTCATTACAAAGCACTTAGAACAGTGTCTGGAGCTTAGCATGCACTTAGTGTTAGCTACTATTATGATACATCTATGTCCATCTGTATTCTTCTTTGCACATATCACTGTCATGTGGGTGTCTTATAGGTACCTCCAACTTAATGTATTTAAACTTGAACTCCTCATTCTTGTTCCCAGCTGCTCCTCCTCCCATGTTGCCTACCTCAGTGAAGGAAGAAAGTTACCTGAGCCAGAAACTTTTGACCGTTGGTGACTCCTTCCTTTCCTTCACCCCCTACATCCAGACAATGATATTTCATACTCCCTAAATATCAAATACTGACCATTCATTCATTCTTCGATATAGATATTCTTCATTTATTATAAAACATTTATTGGGTGCCACTTACTGTGCTATAAATTTTGGGAGCTTGGTCTTACTGTCAACCAAGCAGAAACCTGGGAGCCACTAACCCCATGCTCTCCCTCATTCTCCAAGGCCAGACTTTCTACCTCCTTAGCATTGCTTATATCCTTTACTAGTCTCTTTTCGAACATGTTCACATTTTTTTTTAACCTGAACTGTGGTAATTTCATAAACCATCTCTGCTTCCAGTCTTGACCTCTCCCAGTCTTTGCTCAATACTACTACCAGAATGATTGTTGTAAAAAACTGTTCAAAAGATCCTTCAGTGACTCCACATAGCTTTCAGGATAATTGTCAAACTTCTTGGCTTACCATACAAAGCACTTTTATGATCTGTCTCTTATTTACCTCACTGTAATCTTCTCCTGACACTTACCCATATGTTCCAGCTATATGGAACTACTTGTAATTTCCTGAACATGTCACATTGTTTCAGCCCTCTGTGACCTCACATGTGTGGTTTCCTCTGCTTGGAATGTTCTCTACTCTGTATTCATTTGGCTATTGGCTCCTCCTTCTTCTAAACTTAATTCAAGGGTCACCTCCTCTGTGAAGCTCTCCTTGACCTCCCAATCTGACTTCGCGGCCCCTATGACACCTTTTTTGTTTGCGGTATCACACTGAAGAGGCAGTCTGCTTAATGGTTAAACACATAGCCTCAGGAGCAGTCTCCCTAGATTTGAATATTGGCTCTCACACATACCACCATGTGGCTTTGGGCAGGTTACTTTACTCTCAGTGTCTTTGTTTAAAAACTGGGGAAATAAAAATAATCAAACCTATCTCAAGGTGTTGTTGTGAGGATTAGATGAGTTAATACATGTAAAATGCTTAGAATAGTACCTGGCACATGGTAAGCACTTTGTGTCATTTATTGATACCATTATTGCCATAACTTTTAATTTAATAATCCCACTAGACTGTAAGATTCCTGAGAGTAAGGACCATGTATTACTTACAGTATAGCCCCAGGGCCTACTCTAGTGTCTGCTACATGAGTGCTCAATAAATGCTTGTTGAAAAATGATCCACTGAATGAATGAATAGAGAAATGGAGAACTGAAATGCCTTCCCCACCAAAATCATTTAACATCTCAACTTGCCAATCCCCATTTAGCCTCATGTACCTGGAAGAGACAGAGGCTAATGTCTGCAGCTGGCCTTTTCTTTTGGCGTATGCAACGTCTACTGTGCTATTTGGGGGAAAGGATACAGACTTAGCTCCATTTTTCAATGCCAGGAGATTTCACCTTTGTTATCACTTTTAAGACTTGGGAAAATAATCAAAGGATGATGACACCATCCCAGTTCCAAAAGTGAAATCCTAACAAATCGCTAAAGAAGAAAAAAAAAAGTAGAAAGGCTTCTTAGTCATGGAGCTAGCTGTGCTCCATCCTGCTCATTCTAGACACTTGAAGAGATGGTTTCGAGAATTTGCCAGATTCCAGATTAATCAGAAAGCCCATGAACCGGGATGACTGACAGAACAGCAAAAAGAACATCTCTGCTTCGCATTAATGGAGACAGGCTGACCTAGATTGGAGACTCTACAGTTACACAAGAGAAGCCTGCTTGATGACGCTGTTAATGGGGAGTGGGGAGGAATCTTCTATTTGACTGGCAACTCTTCTATAATTAAGACTTAGTCCAAACTCACTGCAAGACCATTTTTAAAATGCCATAGAATTGTTACAAGCCTTATTATAAATTATACCTTACTTCAGTCCGATTCTCTTTCTCATTGTTACTATTCTGTGGGATTTGATATTGCCTTTCTTCAAGGAGATAACTAGGCAAGCTGGGCTTTGTGTTCCAACTTCTCTCACCTCTTGTCTGAACCTACAATTAAGGCATCCCAGATCACTGACTAGAGCACTGAGATAGCTGTTTGAACTCTCATATTCAGAGATAATGAGGTGGGGAAGGGTTGGCCCAATACTCTGTGATGAAGAGGTGGAAGTATTTATCTTTTATGACCAACAATTTTGCTGGCCCCCGGCAAGGGGCCTCTTCCTAAGGAATGATTCCCTAAATCTGTGAGCTGGCTATATGGGCTGACACACAATTTTCAGGAGATAATCATTACTTTTATTCAGTCAGTTTTGATTCTTTTCCTTTAGACATTTTCCTCATGAATTTGTTCTAGCTACAACACCACACTCTTAGACTGTTGCTAATGATGGCAAAGCACCTGGTTGATTTGGTTGATTCAGTCAATCCACTGGTCAGTCACTTTAACAGGAGATGACAAACAAACACAATTATGTGAAAATGGCTTTGGGGCAGTTGCAGACAGAACTGAGAAAGCATAGCACTGTTCCACCCCATCCCATCCCCTGGATGCATACACGTACCAACAGCAGCTTCTAGAACAGCCTTGCCTCCAATGGAAATGGGGGCAGCTTTATCTCAAAACTGTAAAGCTGGGGGTGTGTGTCTTCAGAAAAGGCAGTGAAAGAGCAGCAAGATACTGTTTTCTATCTTATTATTACTGTTATTATTGTTATTATTAGTAGTATTAGTATGTATAGAGTGTTTACTAGTTACCAAAATCTATGCTGGGTGCTTTATATAATTTACATTTCATTTTCTAATGACCCAGGAGAAAGGTACTATTATGACCCCCATTTTATAGGTGGGAAAACTAGAGGCACAGAGAGGTTATCCTAATTGCCCAAAGTCATAGAGCCACAAACAATAGCAGATTCTGAATTCAAACATAGGTATGTCTAATTCCAATGCCTAAATTCTTAACATTTTTCCTCTTCTGCTTCTCCAACAAACATGTGACCATGGCCAAATATTTAACCCTGAGCTTCCCAAGCAGTATGCTATAGCTAAGCTACAGGGGTGACAGCACATTGATTCCTCAGCTCTTGGGTGGCCAATAAGGTCTGGGATGGCCAGTTACTTCAAGCTGCTAGACACCTTGTCATTTTATCCCAATGAACAAACACATTTTATCATTTTCTATGTGTATGATGACATGAAAAAGTTATGACAGTGAATTTCAGTGTCCTCATCTATATTGTGGGACTAATCATATTTATGTGTTAGGGTTTTAGTGCATATGAAATGAGATACATAAGTTACTGTATTAGTCAGGACTCTACAGAGACTATCTATCATCTATCTATCTGTCTACCTATCATCTATCTATCTGCCTACCTATCCCCAGGCTGTCCCTATATATGTATATAAAGATACTTATTATAAGGAATTGGTTCATGCAATTATGGAGGCTGACAGGTTCCAAGATCTATGGTCAGCAGAGACCCAAGAGAGCCAACGGTGTAAGTTCCAGTCCTATTGCCGGCAGGCTTGACCTAGGAAGAGCTGATGTTTCAGTTTGAGTCTAAAGGCAGGCAAAAAACCAATGTCCCAGCTCAAAGCAATTAGCCAGGGGGAAATTCTCTCTTACTCAGGGGAAGGTCAGCCTTTTAGTTCCATTCAGGCCTTCAGTGGATTGGATGAGGTCTAACCACATGAGGGAGGGCAATTTCCTTTTCTCAGTCTGCTGATGCATATGTTACTCTTGAGGAGAGGGGGAAGATGGTAGAAGAGTAAGACGCAGAGATCACCTTCCTCCCCACAGATAAATCAGAAATACATCTACACGTGGAACAACTCCTACAGAACACCTACTGAATGCTGGCAGAAATGACCTCAGACCTCCCAAAAGACAAGAAACTCCCCACGTACCTGGGTAGGGCAAAAAATAAATAAATAAATAAACAGAAACAAAAGAATAGGAACAGGACCTGCAACAGTGGGAGGGAGCTGTGAAGGAGGAAAGTTTCCACACAATAGAAGCGCCTTTGCGGGCGGAGACTGTGGGTGTCGGAGCGGGGGAGCTTCAGGGCCGCAGAGGAGAGCACAGCCACAGGGATGCGGAGGGCAGAGTGGAGAGATTCCCGCACAGAGGATCGGTGCCGACCAGCACTCACCAGTCCGAGAGGCTTGTCTGCTCACCCGCTGGGGCGGGCGGGGCTGGGAGCTGAGGCTCAAGCTTCGGTCGGAGCGCCGGGAGAGGACTAGGGTTGGCGGCGTGAACACAGCCTGCAAGGGGTTAGTGCACCACGGCTAGCTGGGAGGGAGTCCGGGGAAAAGTGTGGACCGGCCGAAGAGCAAGAGACTTTTTCTTTCCTCTTTGTTTCCCAGTGTGCAATGAGAGGGGATTAAGAGCTCTGCTTAAAGGAGCTCCAGAGAGGGGGAGCCGCGGCTAACAGCGCGGACCCAAGAGACGGGCATGAGACGCTAAGGCTGCTGCTGCCGCCACCAGGGAGCCTGTGTGCGAGCACAGGTCACTATCCACACATCCCTTCCGGGGAACCTGTGCAGCCCGCCACTGCCAGGGTCCCGGGATCCAGGGACAACTTCCCCGGGAGAACGCACGGCGCACCTCAGGGTTGTGCAACGTCACGCCGGCCTCTGCCACTGCAGGCTCGCCCCGCACTCCGTACCGCTCCCTGCCCCCAGCCTGAGTGAGCCAGAGCCCCCAAGTCAGCTGCTCCTTTAACCCTGTCCTGTATGAGTGAAAAACAGACTCCATCAGGTGACCTACATGCAGAGGCGGGGCCAAATCCAAAGCTGAACCCCAGGAGCAGTGCGAACAAAGAAGAGAAAGTGAAATCTCTCCCAGCAGCCTCAGGAGCAGCGGATTAAAGCCCCACAATCAACTTGATGTACCCTGCGTCTGTGGAATACCTGAATAGACAAGGAATCATCCCAAATTGAGGAGGTGGACTTTGAGAGAAATATTTATTTTTCCCCCTTTTCCTCTTTTTGTTAGAGTGTATGTGTATGTTTCTGTGTGAGATTTTGTCTGTATAGCTTTGCTTTCACGATTTGTCCTAGGGTTCTAAAGCATATTAAAAGCAGCAAGGGAAAAATAACACAAGGGAATCCCCGTAAGGTTAACAGCTAATACTTCAACAGAAACTCTGCAAGCCAAAAGGGACTGGCAGGACATATTCAAAGTGATGAAGGAGAAAAAAGCACATGGAAACCAAAAGAAAGCTGGGGTAGCAATTCTCATATCAGAAAAAATAGACTTTAAAATAAAGACTATTAGAAGAGACAAAGAAGGACACTTCACAATGATCACGGGATCGATCCAAGAAGATGTAACAATTTTAAATATTTATGCACCCAACATAGGAGCACCACAATACATAACGCAAATACTAACAGCCATAAAAGGGGAAGTCGACAGTAACACATTCATAGTAGGGGACTTAAACAAGCCAATTTCACCAATGGACAGATCATCCTAAATGAAAATAAATAAATAAACACAAGCTTTAAATGATAAATAAAACAAGATGGACTTAATTGATATTTATAGGACATTCCGTTCAAAAACAAGAAAAAAAAAAACCCAAAGTTAGCAGAAGAAATCATAAAAATCAGATCACAGATAAATGAAAAAGAAATGAAGGAAACGATAGCAAAGATCAATAAAACTAAAAGCTGGTTGTTTGAGAAGACGAGCAAAATCGATAAACCATTAGCCAGAGTCATCAAGAAAAAAAGGGAAAAGACTCAAATCAATAGAATTAGAAATGAAAAAGGATAAGTAACAACTGACACTGCAGAAATACAGAAGATCATGAGAATATGTATATTTATAAGTGATTCACTTTGTTATAAAGCAGAAACTAACACACCATTGTAAAGCAATTATACTCCAATAAAGATGTAAAAAAAAATGTTATTCTTATCCAGAAACACCCTCACAGACACACCCAGAATAATGTTTGACCATATGGCTAGGCAATCTGTGGCCCAGTCATAAAATTAACCGTCATAGTCACCTGGCAGTGGTGCCTGATACCTGGTAAGGACTTAATAAAAGATTCTTCCCTTCAGGTCCACTTCTTGGATCTTTACAACAAGTCTGTACAGTAAGTAAAGCTAGTGTCTCCATTTTACAGATAATAAAATGGGATCAAACCGAGATATCCTCAAGTGTTGTGCCCTTTGGCTTCTACCATCTATTCGTCATACCACTCTTTGGTGATGACATGACTTAATAAGGGCCAGAGAACACCAAAAGGCCAAGTACCCCTTTCTTTTTTCCTTTTCCCATCTCTACTTAAAACTTTTCAAGGTCATATTTTATCAATAGGTTTGTGCTGGGTGATGATAGGGAGTAATGGGTTAATCAGATTAAGGAATTTGTTCTCATATATAATATCTCTGTTAGGAGGTTTTACACTACTCCTAGGGAGTAATACACTCTAATTCAGTAAAACCGCATGATTCCAAACACTATAAAATGTGACACAGAGGAGATAAACCCAGGTAAATCCCTTTGGCTGGGAAGCTTTTCAGTGCCTCTCAAACTGAACAAGACCTGATAGATAGAAGTTGTGGGGCGTGGGGCAGGATTCTGCTTGTTCCTCCTATAAATTGAGTTGATTTTCAGGCACAGTTGGGAAGAGCTTTATAAGCTGCATCTTTGAAAGTCAGCAGATACAAACGAGTCCACTTCCAGTCCCCATTCCCAGCCACCTCATTATATTGAAGTCAATGTCATAAACGACATAGCCACAGCTTCTGCCTTGTTACAAAAAGTTTCCATGCAGCTTGCTAAATATGACCCCATCCAAAGAGATATATAACAAAGGGATAGAGTCGTTTGAATCTTTTGTATAAGTACTATGCAAATGTCATAATAATAGGAGAAATTACAAACGAGTATAAGAATTTATAACATCTTAAGGGGGGATTAGCAAGATAATGAGTTGTTATGGTTACCAGTGAGAATTGAATTATCACTACTGATATTATATATTATTTCTAATAATATGCAGTATCATTTCTAACATAAACATTATATCAAATATAAATTATATTACTGATAATAATCATACTGCTAGAGTTATAAATCAAATTATATTTATTGTCACTACTGTTAACCATAACTAATACTTATTGAGTATTTACTAGGTGTTAGGTACTGTGTGTTCTAAGTGCCTGACATGTATTCATCTTTAAATCCTCACAATGACCCTATGAAGTAGGCACAGATATTATGTCTGTTTTGCTGATATGGAAACTGAAGCACAGGCTTGCAGAAGTAAGGAAGAAGGTGGGGCTCATGATACATGGCAGAAACAACAGGGCTCCCCCCAGGCCAGCTTGCTCCTCATCTTCTCTTTGTCCCCTCACTCCCTATCTTTCTGCAGCACAGAGGATAAGGCTAGGTTTGTATTGTGAGGGGTAGTCTCTTTCCACTGCCCTGTATTTTGGGGGGTCTGTGGAGGAAGGTGATCTAGCCTCCAACATATGTTAGGGAGCATACCTGGGGACATTGGTCCCGATATCCCCATTTGTTCCTATTTAGGCTGCAGGCCTGCTAAGCTCCATGCTAACTAAAATAGTCAGCACCTCTGTGTGGAAGCATGTGTGAGTGTGGCCTGGGCAGACCCTGTTGAGCACGCTCCCTCTACTCTCTACCCCGACTCTCCTGGCCTGCCTCCCTGCTTATGTCTGCCTGGCACATACAAATGCTGAAGGGTGGAGGCTAGTGCTGGGGCAACAGGGAATGCCCCTCCCTGGCTGCCACCACCACAGGTGATTCATGTTTCGGGAAATCTTTCCACAGGTTTCACAATGTGACAGTGTCCAATCCCAGATCTCTCTGAATCCAGCCCCTTCTCTGGCTTAGAGTTCATGCCCTGGCTGGGGTGAGGAGAGAGAGAACCATTTGGAAAAGGAGTAGCACCAAGCGTGAGGGCAGTGGGTGGAAGAGAGAAGAAAGAAGTGAATGAGGAGTTGAGAGGAGGAGGAAGATTTGTTAATGGTGGGGGGTGTTGTCAGGGTATTTTTTGGGGAATTTTATTGAAGGATAATTGTTGGGGGAGACTCTCATGCTCCCACACATCTTGCTGGGAATGCCAAGAATGCAAGGCATTGAGGTCCTTTACCTGGACCATTTCTCAGTGCTGTGTTTGCAGCACACAGCCTTAAGGAATGTGGTAAAATCTCTCTCAGGGTAAAGACTGAGCTTGCTGCTTGCTGTGAATTTGTGGACACCCAAGCTCAGTGTTCCTCAACTCTGTTGCACAGCAGCCTTCTGGACTGTTCTGTGTCATTCCTGTGGGAGTTGAGGGACACGGGAAACCTATGCAAATATGCTGATGTTCATGATGTTTGCTGTCCCGCAAGTAATAATAGTAATAATAATAAGATGATCATCATCGCGAAGGGAGCCAGTCTTGGTGAGTCTTTAGTCAAGTGTGCAGCTGACAACTGGGATCTATGAGGATCGTCGTATTTCCCAGGCCTCTTGGGTAGGCAGCTGAAGCATGTGGCATTGTTTAGCTGATGGGGTGGTTCATGCATGCATCCACCCATAGGCAGCATGCTTCGCTGGCTTTGGAGCATGAGGTTGGGCAATGGAGGCAGGGCAGCACCTGTGGGTGGAAGGGCCACAGTGCTCCCCTCTCCACTACCTCTTGTCCTTATTCTCTATCCTGAAAAGGGGGAAATAACAGGGACCTGAAGAGAGGTAGAGGGATCAGGGACAGCTGGAAGTCACAGGGAGCAGCCCCTGAGGCTGCAGGATCACCTGGGAAGGACACATTCACAGAATTGTCACATCCTTTCCAGGAGACCCTATCTCGGCTAAGCTCAAACAAATGTATACCTCATTGTGTTTTTGAGAATTGCATATTCCCAACCCCCAAGGACTCTGGAGAGGGGCAGAGACCATGCTGAGAGGGTCAGCACAGTGTGCCCCAGGACAAGAACACCCTGTGGTCTGCCAACCATCAGTACCAGAAGGCCAGGATGCCCTCGGGTGAGGAGAGCATCAGCTGTGCTTGGCAGTCCTGGCAGGACAGTTGGAGGGAACTCGGTTCGTGAAATGTATGTGTGGAAGACCTGTGGGCAAAGAGTTTGAGCAGGGCAAAGGCAGCAAGGGCAAGAGGCTGGGGACATTACCTTATGGACAAAACCAGTCATCCTCCTGGATGGACAAGGAGAGGAGCTGATGTGTGAGGCCTCCTCAGGGCCCTAATAATCTGTGAAGGGAAAAGAAAAGGGGTAGGGATTAAGAAGTTATGTTAGTTTTCTACCACTGCCATCACAGATTACCACAATTTTTTTTAGCAGCTTAATACAACACCTATTTATTAACTCACTGTTTGGTAGGTCCAGCTGGGCTCACCTGAGTTTTCCGCTTAGGGTCTCACAAGGCCAAAGTCAAATGTCACCCGAGCTGGGCTCTTGGATGGAGGCTCATTCAGGGTACTGGCCGAATCCAGTTCTTGCTGACTGGAGGACTGAGCTAGCTGTCAGTTGCGAGCCACTTTTTGTGCCTTGAGGCTGCTGTCATTCCTTCTCAAGTGGCCCCCTCCATCTTCAAAGCCAGCAATCCTGCATCGTGTGCTTTTCACACTTCAGGTTTCTCTGACTCCCCCTTCTGCTATAGCTGGAGAAAACACGCTGCTCTTCAGCCTCCATGTGATTAGATCAGGTCCATCTGAATAATCTCTCTATTTTATGGTCAACTGTGCCGTATAAAATAACATTATCACATAAGTGATATTTCATCCTATTCACAGGTTCTGAGGATGAGGATGGGGCATCTTTTGGGCGGTCATTGTACTACAAGAGAGTTTATGGGTTTCGGGGGCAGGGAATTAGGATTTCACTAGGAACATCAGGCTCCAAAGACCTACCCCACACCCTCAGCCAAAGCAGGGTCCAGGAGCTTATGTTTTGGCTGGGGAGATGGATGTAGGGAGAAGATGGTAGACATACCCTGGCAATGGTTATCTCTTAACAACTTATGGTCTAGTGATATTGATGGGCCCCAGAAATTGAGCTACAGTGACTGGAGTTGAGGACTGAAAGAGGGAGAAATGGGTCAGGAGGGCTCTCAGGGTTCTGGGACTTAAGATTCTCCCATTCCCAAGTCTCCTAAAAAGAGTATGAAAAGCCTTCCTCCCCACCTAGCCACTTAAATGGGGTCATTCCTTGCCCCTCTGGAATTGCATGGTGAGACCTATGTGGTAGGGATGTAACTGGTGTCCAGGATCACGTCTTTGAGTCACATTTAATGAGCTAGAGATACAGCAGGTAAAAACTGCAGGCTTATTCAGGAATGATTTGGGACAGAGCCAGAAGCAAAGCAGAGACCAACAAGAAAATGGGGTCTCTGGCATCTAACTCTGGTTTTCCAGGGGTCATGCAGGAGGGGAAATAAGTGGTCAGGCCTCCATGGTCTGGTGGAGGGAAGGGGTTCTGAATCTGGGGCTCTTTGTCCCAATGGTCCAAACCCTGGCAGTCTGGGCTTTGTTACTTTCAAAGTTTCTGTAAAATGCCCAAGCTCAGTGGCAGATAAATAATGATTAACAGGAAACCGTGGCCTGGTGTGAGTAGGTATGCCCATGTAAATCACACCCTTTATGTTTTACCCTCTAGAGATCTTTTATCCAGCCTTCTACTAGTGTGTGGAATTGATGTTGGGGTGGTGTACCTGGGGTTCTGACTGCTTCTTAAGCAGACTTCTAACCAATCCTATTGGTAAGTCTCACATTCAACCTCCCACCACTCCTAGAGGGAACTCTTGCTGACAAACCTCTATCCACTAACAAATCTCCCCTCTTCCTTCTCTCAATTCCTCATTCACCCAGACATCATTATCATTCATCCCTTCAGCGCCCCAGGGAGTGGAAACTCATTCCATTCCCTCCATAGTCTTCCAGGCTACATCAATTGATCTGGGCCTTATCCTAGTACATATCGGACACATGCAGCCTAGAAGCCTTGTACCACTGTGTGATGTCAAATACTAGCTACATAAACAGCCATGAACAATAGACTGTTGACATGATGAGTTTTCCTTTAGGCGGGGAGGGCAGGGCAGGTGGATAAAGTAGAGAGGGGGGCTGCCACAGATGGAGAGAGAAAAGAACACTCACTGACTGGGCACTAGGAATAATATCTTTCCTTTGTATTTCTCCTTTTTAAAATTGGCTCATGCTTTTTACCTGGGCTACTAGGAGCTAAGGGCTATAATGAAGGAGTAACAAATTTTTGAGAAGCATTTATTGTGCACCAACATTCTACCAGGTACTTTTGGCTTGAGCTACTTTAAATGAGTCTCCTGACAACATCAGGAGGGAGAGATTCAGCCCCTGTTTATACTGGTCATCCCACCCTTGCCTGGATCCGCAACATTAGAACCTCCAACACTAGCCACTGCCTGTGCCTGTGACCATTTTATGATGAAAAAGAAAGAAATCCTCATTCTTGTCTGATACATCATAATAATAAGATTATAACTTACCTAAAATTATTAGTTACATATGATAATTATTCCCATTAATACCCAAGAGAGTAGTAGTGGTTAAAAGAATGGAACATGGACTCAAACTGGCTGTGGAATCTCAGGCAAGACATTTAACCTCTCTGAGTCCCAGTTTGCACAGATGTAAACTGGGCATATCTATAATACCTATCTTACTTATAAGGTTGTTGTGACAACTAAATGAGTCAATGCATGTAAAGTGCTTAAAGCAGTACCTGATACACAGTAAGGAGTTAAACTCTCCTATTACTAATATTATTATCCTTACTACTGTGTACCAAGTTCAAAGTCATTTAAGTCTGACAAAAACCCTCTGAGGTGTGAATTTCTCCATAATTTACAAGAAATACTCATTCCTAATAGTAATTGTGACTCTAGCACTAATATAAATGCAAATAATATCAGTATCAATGATGCCTCAAAATTATGTCCATTTTACAGATGCATGCCAAGATTCTCAGTAGTGGTATTAATTATGACTATAATATCAATAGAATGTAAATTATCAATATTCCAAAATCATTTCCATTTCACAGACAGGAACAGATAATACCATTATTTGTATATTGGTGTCCATCATTAGGATATATGATAAAATAACATTAGTGATAATAAAAACAACAACAACAGCAATAACAACATTAACCACATGATATAATTATGCCATTTCCCAGAGAAGAAAATACCACACCAGCATTACCAGGAGTGGTAGTTACTATAGTGTTTTAAAAATATCACAATAATGCAAGTAACTGCATTAATGCTGTACCTCAGTTATCCTGATTCTGATGAGATAAAAGGTTTCTTAGCAATATGGAACAGCAGGGTTTCTTAGCAGTACAGAATTAATTTATTACTAATTATATTTATTACTAAATTATTAACCTGTGTTACACTTACTATAATACTTGTAATACTTAATGCAATTATGGTATACATGGTAATACAGTCGTGATTGTATTACTATTACTATTAATCATTATAATGACTAATGATATAATCACTTAATTATGACCTTAATTATAATAATGTGTATTATAAAGGTAAAATAATTAAATAATATAAGTAATTTACAATAATGTAAACACAAATAATAATAATGCACAGTAATTATCCCCAGTTAACAGCAAGTAAAGCATAACACAAGCCTCCCTGGTGGTGCGTCCTAGCTAATATTATAACATAATATTGTAGAATTATAAATAATAATATTATGGACATGCAATAATTATGCCCCTTTTACCCTGGGGACAATCAGTACCCATACACTGAGACATATATTAATCCTCTAATGTTAACCTAAATGCATATAGCAACATTGTGGGATGTCCTGTAACCATACCCATTTCTGGGAGGCAAAGACCAGCATCGTAGGTAGTGAAACTATGATAATGGTGCTAACACTTTGCAGGTACAGTCTATACCCAGGAACCCAGAAAATCCTTTGAGCTTGGCTATTTTCCTGGCAGGGAAGGCAGGGCCAGCTCCACAGTGGCTGGTACCTCCTTGAGCACCATCTAGGCCATATCAATGCTATAGGTAAGTACCTGCACTGCACAGTACCTCCCAGTCACTTGGAGTGCAGGCACCGGTTTTGACACCCTGCCGGTGTCCCCTCAAGCTCACAGTGCCCCTCTGCATCTCTCCCCAGAAAGTGCTATCCTCTTGTAGTCACTGAGGAGTGGCACTCCATGGAACGAAAGCCATGGACATTTCCTCCTCAAGGCCATGTGGACTAACCCACAAATGGGCACTTCCAGGTGCCCCAAGACTGCCACTGCCCCCAGCCACAGAGGTGGATTGGAGGACCAGACTGGGGGTGGGGGGAACAACTGGGTAGAGACAGAGAGGAAAAACTGCTTCCCCCTTCCATTACCACCCTTCCTCCTTTCCTGGACACCTACCTGGGGGAGGCGGGGGTTCACAGTACAGACCACAAACTCTTTTGCAAGTGTATAGGGATCAGATGCACTTGGGAGATGGGGGAAGGAAAGGAAATGCTCAGGGTCTGGAAGGTTCTTCTGGAGATGAAGTGAGTTGGAGGAGGTTATCAAGCTACACATTCCTTTGTCTGATCAATCCTGGAATCAGTAAATTCTCCTCACCCTGAAATTATTTGAACAGATAAGTGAAGGAGGTTGGTAGCCAGTGAGCCATGTGGATGTCTGAGGGAACAGTGTACTAGGCATAGGGCACAGACATTGCAAAGGCCTGGAGTTAAAAGAAGCTCTGCTGATTTTATGAACTATCTGAAGGGCCCTAGCATGGACCAGTTTGTAATGACAAATAATAACAATATTAACCAACTAACAGAGTAGTTCTCAACTCTATCTGGTTCTACTCTCCCTTTTGAGGACAGTTGCAATTTTATATAACAAACGTTTATTTGAATTTATGACATCTTATATAAGATATATATTAGGATGAATCACATGAAGTTGTCAATATTTGGTCTTTTTTTATAAATTTATTTATTTATTTTTGGCTGCATTGGGTCTTTGTTGCTGCGTGCAAGCTTTCTCTAGTTGCAGTGAGCGGGGGCTACTCTTCGTTGCTGTGCACGGGCTTCTCATTGCGGTGGCTTCTCTTATTGCAGAGCACGAGCTCTAGGCACGCAGGCTTCAATAGTTGTGGCACATGGGCTCTAGAGTGCAGGCTCAGTAGTTGTGGCGCACGGGCTTAGTTGCTCCGCGGCATGTGGGATCTTCCCAGACCAGGGCTCGAACCCGTGTCCCCTGCATTGGCAGGCGGATTCTTAACCACTGCACCACCAGGGAAGTCCCAGTATTTGATCTTTTTGACTTAAACAGCAATTTCATATGATTCAACCTATTATAGTAAACATATAAATATAATTATATATATTTAGTTACAATTTATTTTATATTATAAATACACATTATATAACTACATAAACTTAAAATAAACACATATAAATATATGCAAATTTATAAACTATGATAAGCAATCTGTAATAGAGTAAATGTATATATAATATATACATATAAATATATGCAGTCTTCAATAATATAATATTGTTATAATATAGCAAGTATACATATTATAATAGTGTAGAGTGATACACACATATTACTCTATACTATTATATACAGTTAATATTGAAACATATATATCATGCTAAAATATTACTTAATGGCCCTTTACTGTCCTGAAATGAAATTTATAAGTAATATGACTTACCTATGCCCCAAATTTGAAAAAATAATTTAATTATAAAACATTTTAATGGCCTAACTTTAATATAAAGATGGTGTAAAAGACAATTTTCATTGAAATAATGCATATTGTTGTATGTAAAGACTTGAGAAATACAATAGAATAATTTAAAAAATAGATATATAATTAAAAGAAGAAATAGTAGTAGTTGAGGTAGTAAAGGAAATATTTACTGATCATTGTATGTGTACAAGGCACCGTTTGTTCTAGTTCTAAGGACTTGAAGTACATTAATGTATTTAATCTTCACAGTCCCCTGATAGTCAGAGCCTGGAGAGGGCTTCCACTGTTTGTTAAGAGGAGGGGTTTAGAAATTGAGTTTTCTGTAGTGAGGTGGATGGACCTAGAGTCTGTCATGCAGAGTAAAGTAAGTCAGAAAGAGAAAAACAAATACCGTATGCTAACACATATATATGGAATCTTAAAAAAAAAAAAAATTCTGAAGAACCTGGGGGCAGGACAGGAGTAAAGACGCAGACGTAGAAAATGGACTTGAGGACATGGGGAGGGGGAAGGGTAAGCTGGGATGCAGTGACAGAGTGGCATGGGCATATATACACTACCAAATGTAAGGTAGATAGCTAGTGGGAAGCAGCCACATAGCACAGGGAGATCAGCTCGGTGCTTGATGACCACCTAGAGGGGTGGGATAGGGAGGGTGGGAGGGAAATGCAAGAGGGAGGAGATATGGGGATATATGTATGTGTATAGCTGATTCACTTTGTGATACAGCAGAAACTAACACACCATTGTAAAGCAATTATACTCCAATAAAGATGTGAAAAATAAAAGAGGAGGGGTTTATGGTAGCTGAATGGTGTGCTAAACTTAGAAATGGAGAGGGAAATAAGTTATCTAAAGAATAAGAGTAAGCCCTATTGGGCATTTATTTGGAGTCTGTATATCCTAGTTGACCCAGAATTTGATTTAAAATGGAGGCAGCCGAGTGTAGAACATATGATGTGGACCCTGCCTCATGCCTCTAACTTCTAGAGCCTGGCTATTTGATGAGTAACAGTTGTGTCTCTGCCGTGAATCAGAACTCTCCCCACAACAGAGCAGAACTCCAACAGGACCAGAGATCTCATTCTGAAATCTGTGTGGCCACACATGGTGTGGAAACAACTAACTTCAGGCAGAAAACCCCTGTAGACTCTGAGGTTGGTCCCCACTCAGGCTCTGTGTGTTAGAGGTGCAGGTGGCACATGTGTGGGGTGTGTGCACAGCTGTAAGTATACTCTCTTAGACCTCAGTTGACTAGAACCCACCTCATAAGAGCCCTCCGTTAACTGGCTTTTATTCCCACCTCTGCTCTGTATTGTAAGATAAACTTTTAATCCCTACAATATTTTTTCTTCAGGGTATCCACCTATGTATGTAAGAGTCTAAAAGTTGGAAAGAATAGTGGTTACATCCAGGCAGGGGTTTGAGATAAGGATGGGACTGTGTATGGTGGTTAAAAGGGGACATTAGCTATATCTGCAATGCTTTATTTCTTTAATAAAACAAAGCTACTGAAAGCAAATTGGAAAAAAGTTAACATTATTAACTTTGGATGCTGAGATCATGGGAGTTTGTAATAGTACTCTTTTTATTTCTGTGTAACTTTGAAATTAAGAGAGAAAAAATGAAGATTGCCACGGAGAGATTTTCCAATTTAGCACATATGCAGCTGGTCTTCTTGACCAAAGACCTCAGCAACCATCATATAATCTGTTTTCTTGGTGCTGGGTTAGAACTTGTCTAGTTTAATGTCTTCATTTCTTTTGGGAGTAGAAACTGACTTCCCAAAGTCACGTATGTCCTTGAGGAGGCAGAGATGGAATGTAAACCCAGGGTTTCAGATCCCCAGCTAGCTCTATGCTCTTTTCACACCGCCAGGCTCTATTCTTATACTGTCTTGGCATCAAGATCTAGGGTGATGACCCTAAGGACCTGACAAATCCTTAGTCAATCCAGAAAATTTTATTCTCATCACGATTCTCTACTTAGGCAAAAAAATGGATTCGGACTTTTCAGAAAAAGATCTTCAACAATCCAAAGATTAAACTTCAGCTAATGCAAAAATGAATTAACCAAAGCAGTTCACTCTAATAGTACTTAATTAAGCGAAGTCTCATGAGATGAGGATATATCAACCTATATTTAGTAAGACCTACTAAATGTCTGGTCTGGGAGGTGTTTGAGGAGAGATGAAAAGAAAAAAAGAAAAAACAAACCAAAAAAAAAAAAAAAAAACA